>NC_086323.1:172620115-172951677 GCF_036172605.1 Pelobates fuscus
AAAGTATCAATATCCTTCTAGAGATACAGTCTCCAGTACTGTGTACAATACTCCAAGTGAGGTCTCACCAGTGTTCTGTACAATGGCATTAGCACTTCCCTCTTTCTACTTCTATTACCTCTCCCTATACAACCAAGCATTCTGCTAGCATTCCCTGCTGCTCTATTACATTGTCTGTCTACCTTTAAGTCATCAGAAATAATCACCTCTACATCCCTTTCCTCAGATGTTGAGGTTAGGACTCTATCAAATATTCTGTACTCTGCCCTTGGGTTTTTACGTCCAAGGTGCATTATCTTGCACTTATCTACATTAAATGTCAGTTGCCACAACTATGACCATTCTTCTAGTTTACCTAAATCATTTGCCATTTGGCTTATCCCTCTTGGACTATCAACCCTGTTACATATCTTAGATTCATCATCAAAAAGACATAGCTTACCATCAAGACCTTGTGCACTATCGCTAATACAAATATTAAAGAGAATGGGTCCAAGTACAGATCCCTGTTTTTAATTTAACTAATCCTTGCCTTACTTTCCTTTTCTCATTTAAGTATCTAAAAAATGGTTTGTCATTTTTACTGACTGTGCTATTTTCTCTTCTGTGTGTGATTTGGAAGCTCTTATAACTTGCTTAGCCTCTTTCTGCTTAATCTTATAGATCTGACTATCTTCCTCATTCTGTTTTGTTTTATAATTACTAAATGTTAACTTTTTGTTTTTGACTATTTTGGCCTCATCTGCGGAGTACCACAGTGGTTTCTTGAGTTGTTTGCTTTTACTGACAAGCCTAATGCAATTTTCTGCTGCCTTCAGCAGTACAGCTTTTAAATAATTCCATTTCTCTTGGACTCCATTTAAATTGCTCCAGTCTGATAATGACTCATTTACACATATTCTAATTTTAGAAAGTCTGTTTTTCTAAAGTCTAAAACTTTAGTTTTTGTGTGGTGTGACTCAGTCACTGTACTTATATTAAACCACACTGACCGATAATCACAGGATCCCAAACTTTCACCTACAGTTATATCTGATAGCAAATCTCCATTTGTTAACACTAAATCTAGTATGGCCTCCTTATGAGTTGGCTCCTCAACAACTTGTTTTAGAGGCAATCCCAGTAGGAAGTTTAGAATATGTGTGCTCCTGGCACAAGTAGCTATTTTGGTTTTTCAGTTCTCATCAGGAAGATTAAAGTCACCCATGATTCATTAAGCTTGTCCTTTGTAAGTACTGAAATGATATGCAAGGGGATATTTGTGAAACTCACCCAGGGCGGTAGTGGAGCCCTGGGCAAGGGATGTGTGTGTGTCCTCTGTATCTCTTCTAATTTAACCTTTATTTTTCCTCCGTGTTTTAAGTTTTTTAACACAAACACATTGGCATACACTTACTTTAATATACATAATCTCTCTTTCTATCACAAATAACACACAGTAACTCGCATGCATAACATTTATAGATTAAAATAAATAATGTAATATAAAATTATATCAACATGTGAAATATGATGTATGAATCGCAAAAGGAATGTTGCGAAGCATTATACTGCAATGTTATTTATTCATACTATGTGATATTATGTATGTTATGTTGATATCATAAAATGCAAATAAAAAATAAATAAATAAATTATAAGGATTGGTTAACCCAGTTAATTAAGGTGCTACAATCACATCTGTGGGTCACTCCACCACACAAAAGGGCAATACAGTGAAAACTGAAAATGGTGAGAGCACACTAAAAGGCATAAATATTAAAACACTTATATAGTAGATGTTCCTGTAAATTAAACAAAACAGGAAATAAACAAAGGGTTATACCATATGAACAAAGTGAAACATTAATTAAAATTGGTCTCACTCACATGTTGCTGAGCCACTATTTATTTAAACTATTTATTTGAACACAGAATACAAAATAAAAACAGCTAGTAAAATCCCAAATAAAGAGTCCACTACATAAAACAGTTGACGCATTTCAGTATTAGCCTTTTTCAAAATTGCATACTCCATTCACAACATTCCAGTCTTTAAATAGGTCCACAATTGCCGCATTTTTTTCCGGAGGTAAACTCCTCCCATTTCCGTTTTCCGACATCAGGACCACATCCTCCGTCCTGATGTCTATTCGGGTCATTTCTGCTTTGGTCATCGATGATGTCATGGTGCACATTTCCGTTTATGTGTCATGGCGGAAGCTCGTCGGGAGAAGTTCATATCACTCCACACAGGCAGTTTGCCCTTACACGTAATAAAGAAAAAAATATCTTGTGTGGACAAAAGAAGAAATAAGTACATCCTGCTTCAAAATAAACCATTTAAATAGAACCAAAAACACAAAAACATGTTAAATAACAATAATACCACATCATGGAAATAGGAACTTCCTTTACTTATGGGAAAAAAACTTAACTTTTACTTAAAAAGACAGTTGATGTTTTTCATCAATATAAATCTATAGAAACACAAAGAAAAAAGGGGAGTTATCATAAAAAAGAGTAGGAAAAGAGATAATTTAAAATAAATCTACAGTCACATAACAATATATAACAATATATAAAAATATATAATATATATTTGATAAAATATACAAAATATATGTACTTAATACATAAAAAAAAATAGAAAACAATAATTAAATTATATATCATGTAAAAAGAAGAGACCCAACAATTTGTATCATTATACCTATGTATATGGGGTCATCTTAAAATCTCTGTTTAAACCTTGTGGAGTCAAAGTGTCCATATTAAAAATCCACTTCATCTCTGTTTTGCTGAGGATGTTGTTAATGTCACCACCCCTCCACTTTATCTATTCTTATGAATTCCAAACCACTTGGATCTCCACTATGGAATTCCATAAAATGTTTAGACACATTATGGTTAAGAAATTTGCGGTTAATATTATATATATGTTCTCTAACACAAATTTTTAAAAGACGTAACATTTTCCCTATATACTGAAAGCCACAAGGACAAATCAGCATATAGATTATGTCCTTTGTGCTATAGGTTATGAAAGATTTAATCTTATAATCTTTCTTTGTTGTAAAAGGGGTAATTTTAAAAGTCTTTTTAGATTTATTTGGTCGCAATTTACATCCTCTACATCCCCCACAATAATAAAAACCAGTTTGTTCTTTTAAAAAATATTATTGTTGCCCTCATTTTCTTTATCTATAAAACTTTTGGTTAACATTTGTTTAAAATTGTTTGCTCCTCTGAATAAAACATCTAGGTTTTTCCTCTACAAACGTGGATATCTTTACATCTGTCTTGAGAATTTAACATTATATTATAATATAACATTACATTTATAAACATTTGCTCTTGCTGCAATTTAATTTCAAGAGTCAGATACACTTTGTCGTGTAAACTGAAGGATTGTGTAGAACTCGGTTTCTTGAAAAAGCTGATGGATATATACTATGTCACAGGTATATAGATATAGAGAAAGTTAAATAAGCATTGTGACAGTCTCAGTCACTTCCTGGTTTTATGAGAGCTCACTGCACAGGCTGCACAATTTGTTAATATGCAGCAATTTGTTGAATTTTACCTGCACACATTTTTAATGCATTATAATTTATTTTAAAAAGTATGGGTCACCTCTAGCCTGAAGTGTCGCTTTAAGAAGTGACTTTGTGTGTGTTTGACCTGAAATGAATGTTGGCATGCTCCAAACTTCGGAATGAACCATGTGTGACAAAGAAGCAGAGGTGATGCTACAGGCTAGCGAAGGATTTAAGTAGAGGATTCTTTTTAAATAGTCAGATAAATTAACCTATGCAACATCTAAAGTTACTTTGACGTTCACATTGTGTATAAATTGAGCATTACTATGATCATTCACTTTATTGCTTTCTCAAGTAGTCTATATTTGTAATTATAAATATACAAATCAGCTGTCACCGATGTATTTGCAGTAAATATTAAGTGTTGCCAGTGCAGTTTAATATATGTGCAGTTAAATATATATTAAGTGCAGTTTAATATATGTGCATGCACACATAACGTGCATGTAATATAGGAAAAATATTCCATATAATTAGTAGGTGTTCAATTACACATAAAAGTATAGAATTAAAAAAGCAATATTAAAGCTATCTGAGGAAGCCAGTTATGACGAAACGTAACAAGCTTTTTGGGTTGTTATTCCACTTACTGCCTAAGTTCCAATATAATACTCAATTTCCAGCTCAGCTGGGACCAAGAACTTCCATTAAGCTGTGGATATTAGTGGCCCCAGACTGACAAACACATTTTGTGCAATGTTCAAAGCGAGTATTTAATTCCTTTAAAGTCACCCTGGCTGAGAGTTCACACTCAGCCACAATTATTTTAAGCCTGCACACAGAGGGAAGGAATCCCCCAGGATCTGAAAAGACCCTGGTTATGTCTCCCTACATGTCCCTCTGCCAGCTCTGGCAGCCGGTGTTTGTGTAAGAGAGAGATCCAAGCACATGTGAAGGCTGAGAGTCTTCTGGACCACATCCCCACCACCATGCAGGTGTGCAGTAGCCCGTGAGAGAGATCTCTTTCCTCTTCACATTGCTATATATATTTGTGTTTGGGGCAAAACTTGATATTTGTATTTGCAAGTAAAATGATGTAACTTAACTCATGATATAAGAAGAGTTGGTTGTGGTGTGTCGGAACCGATGACACGGTAGGCCTGAAACTAAAAGAGGGCAAAATGTGAATGCAATGCAAATAAATTTATTAAGACAATGAACATGATACAAGTTATAGAACATTGTTCAGAGGAAATTTTAACAAATGCTTGATGAATTTCCTGTACTGGTTGTGTTATATATTGTGAGTATGCTGATGATTTCCAATGACCCAGTGATTTAATTATATGATGTTTGTTTATGCTGTAGATGCTGCTCCTATTCTAAAAGAGTGGCCGGAATACTTGCTAGGGTAAAGTCCTAGTCTCATAATTAACATTTGGACATATAGGATGGATGGATTAGTATGGATCCATGTAGTGATAGTAAAGGTTATGATGGTAGAGCAGGAAAGGATACAAGGTAAGTATCAAAAAACTTTCACTGGGAACCATTTATTTTGAGTAGAGTAATATGTAATATTGACTGTTTGGCCCAGTTGGCTAGTTTTAGTGATGGGTAGAGACAGTATATAATGGTCTTCGTGTTTCATGAGATAAGATCTTGTAAAACAATTTTGGGAGTTGTTTAAGTTAGTGGTAGTAAATTCCCGTGGCCTGAGAAACCCATAAAAAGCCAGGTGGTCTCAGGATCAAAAGGGGCTGAATTTAGTAACTCAGACAGGGATTGAAATAATTGTTTGTTGACTGGTAATCTTTGTCGAGAGGGGGGAACACAGTTTTTTTGGATACCTTTAAGTATTGTCTTGATAGAAACCTAGGGTTGTTCGGAAATGTGGTAAACATGTGATGTTGTATGCCGGTCAGGTATAATTGGATGGTGTTGTTTAATAGATTTAACTTAAGGTGGCAAAAAGTAGCAATTCCTACCAGCAATGTTATGTCATACATGTTATGTGGTGTTTGAAAATGAACCTATTGTAGAGTGAAAAAACTCTGTCATAAGACCGACGAGTATTGTCTGAAAGAGCCAGGTGTGTCAATGTATGGTTATGAGCCAACAAGTCATCTAGTCCAGAATTAGGTCCTGAAATGAATGGGCAGCTGTGGGTAGTCGTGAGGCAGTAGGAAGGGTTTCCTGAAATGTCTGAAATTGGAAATGAGATAACTGATCAGCCACTGCATTGTGTATACTTGGAGCATGACAACACACTAACAAAATGTTTACAGTCAGCTAACCTAGTCAGTCTCCTAAGAATTCTCATTATGGTTAATAAAGATGAGCGCCCTTTATTTATAATGTGACATATTGCTTGGTTATCTGAAAAACATTTGATGGTACAGCTGGCCCATAAGTGGACCTAAGCTGCTGCAGTTTCAACTATTGGATACATTTCGAAAAGAACAGAGTTGCATGAGAAACCTTCTATTTTAAGAACTTCATCTGGCCAACTACCACGGTCAATTATTGCCGAATGTAGTTACAAAACCAGTGGAAGCTGCAGCATCTGTCCAGATGATAGGGGAATGTATTGATAATTGAGACAGATATATGCTTCTCCCATTCCAAATCAGTAGGAACCTGATGCCACATGAGCAGGTCAGCGGTAGCTGGTGAATTTAATGAGATAAAACTGTCATCGGGGAATTCTGGGAATAAGCTAAGAAGTCTTGACATAAATGCTCTACCTTGCAGGATCATTTTCATTGCGAAATTTAGGGAGCCTAGAAGAGACTGTAATTCCTTGCGATTACAGGAACCGTTTTAGATATTTTGGTCGATACTTTCGAGAATATTAACATTTTTTTATTTTGGAAGACTGGCTTCCATAGCAACATAATCAAATTTATTATGGTGTCTGGACCTTCTGTTTTTTTGGGGAGATACCGGTAACCCTAATGTTTGGAATAGGTTAATGGCTTGGTTTAAATTGCGTGGGGGAGAAGCATTGTCTTCAATTAGAAATAAATCATCCAGATAGTGGATTATTGAGGAGCGGCGACTTACATGAAGTAAAATTTTGCACAAACTCTCTGCAAATATGTAAAATATTTTTGAGCTGCTTTCTGATCCAAATGTGAGCATGGAGAAAAAGTAGTAAAGGCTTTTCCACTTAATACCGTGCAGGTGCCATAATGATGGATGAATTGGCAATAGTTTAAAAGAATTAACTATATCTGTCTTATTGAACCATGCTCCTGTTCCAGCTTTGATGATTGCATTGATGGCATTATCTATAGTCGTATATTTTAGAGAATTAGGGAGTTTAAACTAGGAACTGCTGTGGAGTGTGGTGCTGAAAGATCTATTAAAAATCTGTGTTTCAAAAAATGTTTTCCAGTAACTATGCCGATTGTGTTTGTCCTCCAAATAGAGAATGGAGGACTCTGAAAAAGGCCCAATAAAAACCTTGATCCAATTCTTGTTGCAATAGTGTATCTACAGCTTCTGGATTTGCGAGAGCTGTTTGTAAGTTGTTGCATACTTTTATACCAGTTGGCATATGAATAATACTGTGTGGAAATCTTGAGTAAAACCTGCAACTAAGAATTTAACCAAGTGTTTAGAAGGGTGGGCGAATAGTAGGTTGGCTAAAGTATCGACATTTACAGAAATCAAGTATGACTTAGAATACATTTTACTTGGACACATTGTACACAGGTACCTTCATTGAAATGATTGCAAATCTGTGATTTACCCATATACACAATTGGACATCCGAGTTTATCTTTCACAGGTTTGTAATTTTTTGCTTTAGTGCCAGAGGTGGCAAGGTTAGGAGGGACATCTGTTGTGTTTGGGCACAGATTTGCTGTGTGAGTAGTAGATGCGCAAATTGCACAAGCTGGTGTCTTTAGACCAGCAAAGTGCCTGCAGAATAGCTCTGTGTCCATTTGGCTCCAGTCTGTTCTTACATTAAACTGGGTAAAAGCTGCAGACACCTTTGCAGAAAAGGACCGGAGGTAGTCATAAAATGCCATACCACCATATTTATGAAATAAGTCCACCAGTTTGTGTATATACATTTCCAGTTCCTCTCTCCTGTGAGGATAAACTGAGCATATGATGTCCCTGTATTTTTTGAATGCCAAAACAAATTCTGGAATTCTGGAATGCCTGACAGGATATCTTTCTTGAGGTTAGCTGGAATCATATGAGCTGGATTAATAACATGGTTAGTAACCCCGGCCAATAAGCTATTACCGGATTGTGTCAGAGGAGTGTCAGTTAGGTCGGCAGAGAGGGGCCCTGCTGGTTACATTGCGAGACAACCCAATTCTAGTCTTTCTAGTGTTTTGTTTATCTATCCTATAGAGGAGATAAGTGATAATATCATAGCATGAAGGTCAGAATTATTTGAGCTACTAGTGCCATCACCGGCACCAGTATTATCAGAGCTAGTGAGCATAAGTCTGAAAGTTCAGATTTCCTAGCTGCTGCTGGGAATGGAATGTTGAACTTGTGTGGTTCTACTGTGATGCATGGTATGATCCAAGACCTGATGGAAGCGGGGCTATTCAAATCTTCGCTATGTGTAGGTATAGTGGACCTGGCTGGAGTGCTGGGTAGTCTTCACCTCCTTCTGAGTTCTGAGACATACTAAAATATAGCAATAATTAGTGTATATTTACCTGCAAAACTGGCTATCAACCTAGTGCCAAGTGGCAAAACAATTCACTAAGTTGGTGACAGTTAAGGCACTGCTAGTTGGCAAGTGGCTTGAGTGGCTCTATCTATGCATTGGTGCGAGGGAAGTTTGTGGCAACAGAATGTTGTGGCAGGGTGTTGGTCTCTCAGTGACTGTCATGATCCAAAACCAAATTACAGAACTTTATTGCCTTTCATTTAATTTTGTTCCAGCACTAACTATGTTTTACCACTAGTGGCCTCCCTAACCACTAGATCTGAACTTCCTTGTTTCTACCTCACCTGCCTGGGTTAATTACTTCACCTACAAAAGGCTACACCCAGTATACTTAAATGGATAAAAGCTTTATATTACTTATCAAGTAAGGATAAATATTAATGGTTCATTATCAAGACCAATTCCCCTGTTGAATGGGACAAGGCAGGGATGCCCCCTATCTCTTTTACTTTTTGTTTTGGTATTAGAACCTTTATTAAATACTATAAGGAATAACCCAGATATAAATGGAATGAATGTCGGGAAAAAACATTCTTTATGTTTTTATGGTAAAAAGAGGGCAACATCCAATTGGCACAATTTAAGAGTTGAAATGTTATAATTACTAAATGTAATATATGTACTTAGTGCATAATTGCTTTTTAAAGGATGCGTGTTGCATCTGATTGTTATTTTTAATGCTTTTTGTGTATAAACAAAAATTATAATAAAGAGATATTAAATTAAAAAAAAAAAGGCTACACCATGCTCAATACAGGGCCTTTAGATTAAAGTTGATGGTCATTCTGAGAAGACTTCTGTTCCTGGCTCCTGTGAATTTTCCTTCATCATCATCATCCTGTTGGATATTAATATTATTTACTCTACCAAACCTCTTCATTCCAAGCCGATCTGCGTGATCAACCTTCTTTGCTACCAAGCTAATTTATTTCCAACCTGAACTAATCTACAAACCAACCTGCGTTATACCACTATCCTGCTTTGTGATTCCAACCTGCTTTATATTACCAGCCTTATTACCACCCTGCTTCACACCAACCCTACCAATCTGCTTGATATTACCAACCTGTATCATACCACCTTGGACTACGCAAATAACCAATATTGCAAAGAGTTATTTGCCTACTTATCGGTGCTCCATCCAAACAGTGGGGCTGATTCACTAAATTACTATTTTGTTTGCTATTCTGATACCTTATTGTTTAGTTCTATTTTACTTATCTCACTATCCTATACTTTCATATATGGAATTTCTTAATATCCTCAAATATCCTGTAAATAACCTGTCTGTAAATAACCTCTCTGTGGCATATTGCCTAATACTATCTTTTCTATAGTTACTCCTTATTCTTTGCTATATTTCTGTTTATAGGTTCTCTCTCAATATTACCTATAATTCCATTTATAAGTTCTCTCTCATCCTTACCTATAATTCTGTTTATAGGTTTCCCTACTTACAATTGCCTAACTCTTATTTCTAACCTGTTTGGAAATAACCTCTCTGGTGCATATGGCGTAGACTCTCTTTTCTATAGTCTCTCCTTTTTCTTACCTATAATTCCGTTTATAGGTTTTCCTGTTATCAAATGCCTAACTCTCTTTTCTGTTCTCCCTTCTTTACTTACCTCCCTCTTTGGCTTTCGATTTGTGTGTAAATATGTCTAAAGTCTTGCGTATGTCTAAAATCTGGCATAAGTCTCTTACCTGACCAGATCAAGACCACGGCAGTGAAATTTAAAGCATAAGACAGATTGGGCATGACAGGTGAGGCCCTCTCCATGCAACTGATTGAGGCGACTAACTATGTGTTGGCCCGGTGAATGTATTACCTCTGAGTGAGGCCTCGCGGGACCACTAACACCAAGGCAGAGAGGCCAGAAATGTTAACATCTAGTGGGCACCTAAAACCCTATAAGCCAGTATGCATACTAATTAGGGATATGTTTTGAGAGAATGCTATTATGTTTAATAATCTACTAAACCAACACAGCATTATGAATTAGAAGAAACGTGTTATAAAACATGAAGTTGAACCACATTTTTAAGACCAATATTGACACACCTATTAAGAGAATGAAGAAAATAGTGAATTGCTGTATGTCTAACAGGCTTAAGTATTATTATCACACAAAGAGGATCTGAAAAAGTCAACAACATAATATCACGTATAATATAATGTAGACTTTAAATTGTCAATAAGAAATAATTGAATATATAAGTTATTCAAATATATTACCCATAATGATAGAATTACCCATAATGATAGGTATTAACCACTAGAAGGTCACAATCCAATGTATACCGCTAGAACCTATTAAAGTATTACTTAATTTATTTATTTATTTATAAAATATTTTACCAGGAAAGATACAATGAAATTTCGCTCGTTTTCAAGTACGTCCTGGGTCCACAAATCATTGCATTGTTACAGTTAGTGTACAATAAAATACAAAAACAATATTAACATACAATATATACAAAATTTAACATAGAACAGGTAGGAAATATGTAACCAACCATGACAGGTACATTCTGTTTTAAGGTATGTAGAGAGGGATCTCTTAAAGGACTTTAAGCTTAGGGAAGATTTTAAATTGTGCGGGAGGTCGTTCCACAACTGCGGTTCTCTGTAGGAGAAGGAGGATCGGGCTGCTTTCTTTTTGTATTAAGGTAGACTAAGTAAAGTGTTGGTACTGGATCGGAGGTTATAGGAAGTGGGAACAGCCGGGGAAAGCATTGTGTTCAGGTAGGGTGGGAGTTTCCCAGAAAAGCTCTTAAACACAAGGCTGGAAAGATGAAAGGTGCGTCTGGATTCCAGCGACAGCCAGTTTAGTTCTTTTAGCATGTCCCAATGGTGGGTCCTGTAATTACATTGTAGCACAAATCGGCAGAACGAGTTATACAATGTGTTTAGTTTATTAATGTGGGATTGCGATGCAGATGCATATACTACATCCCCATAATCAATGACTGGCATCAGCATTTGCAGTAAAATCTTTTTTTTATAATGCATTCATGCAAGTTCGTTAATGGATTTATTCTAAATACAAAAAAGCCTTAGTGGCATTCATGTATAATGGCTCGAATGCTCTATATGGCCATAGTGCATTCATGCTAATATTAGAGCTTTGTGATTCTCGTGGAGCATTCGTTTTCTGAAATTAATGAATGCCCCACCGAAACCAAAGACAACCTGTGAATGTTTAATAGAAAAACACGAATGCTCTATATGACCATAGAGCATTCGTGTTTCCAACATAGCAACCTAATTTATTATTTCATTTGTTTGAATTTATGAAAAACGCTACCGATTGCCTATGTCTAAAAACCGCTCGGATGGAGTGAGCCTAAGTCCCAATAGCTTTTTGAATGGAACCTAAGGCAAGCGTTCAGGAGCAATTATATGAATTACACACAAAATTGAAAGAACATCAACTTTGCAAGTGAATAAAAGAAAGAATTGAAAAGAGTCAGAACATGAAGATGCCACTGGAAGGCGCCAGGCGTGATGGCCTGTCTTAAGGTTCAAGGGCATCGGGAGTTTTGGGGTCAGGCGCCGAGTAGTTCCAGAGGAAGGAAGCTGCACTGTCATAACAGGAACGGAGTCTTTGGATGAAGAAAACCTTGGCCACTGGACAACTAGCAGGCAGGAGAGTGGTTCCACAGGGATGCAGGTAAGTTTTGCAAACATGGTCATCTGTATGCTCCGAAACTAGCTGCATGCAGATCGCCAGACCATTAACGGTAGGGAAGGAAAGGGGGAAGTCCCTTTTATAGGTAACTAAAGCCCATCCCACAACTCTAGGCAAAACCTTCTTCATATATATTTATACACACACACACACATACACACACGTTTCAAAATGCTTTTAGTTAAATAGCCTGGGTGAAGTAATATTATTTTGTGTAGCAGTTTGGCATTCTTTGACTACTATAAAAGTTGTAATCTCGAACTTTGCAAACTTTGCAAAGTTGCCTCTCTTGGCAAACTTATTACCTCTTTTGGATTCCACTACCACCTGTACGCTGATGACACCCAGCTATATCTCTCCTCCCCGGACCTCTCCCCTGACCTCTCCTGCCGTCCTGCAACGTGTCACTGCTTGCCTTTCTTCCATCTCTGACTGGATGTCCTCCCGCTTTCTGAAACTCAATCTCTCAAAAACTGAGCTCCTTGTCTTTCCTCCTCCTAATACTGATCCTCCTCCTCTTTCGCTCTCCCTTCAAGTTTGTGGTACCAACATCAGTCCATCCTTGCAAGCGCACTGTCTTGGCGTCATACTTGACTCTGGTCTCACCTTTGAGCCTCACATCCAGCATGTTGCCAAATCCTGTAGATTCCATCTTAAAAACATAGCCCGCATCCGCCCCTTTCTTGCACCAGATACTACCAAAGAGCTTGTCCATGCTCTAGTAATTTCCCGCATGGATTATTGTAACCCTCTCCTGATTGGTCTGCCCAATAGCCGTACTGCACCCCTACCATCCGTAATGAACGCTGCTGCTAGATTGATTTTCCTCTCTAGTAGTTTCTCTCACACCTCACCCCTCTGTCAGTCCTTACATTGGCTTCCTGTATGCTATAGGAGTCAATTCAAGGTACTAACTCACACCTATAAAGCACTGAACAACTCTAGCCCCTCTTATATCTCCTCACAGATCCTTAGGTATGTCCCTTCTCGATCTCTCCGCTCTGCCCGTGACCACCTCCTGTCCGCTGTCCGCACTCGTACGGCCAACTCGCGCTTGCAGGACTTCTCACGGGCGGCTCCCTTCCTATGGAATAGCCTGCCTACCGCAATCAGACTCTCCCCTAGTCTTGCATCTTTTAAGAAGCGCCTTAAAACCCATCTCTTTAGGAAAGCTTATGGCCTCCAAGACTAACCCCTACCTCACATACCTATCTCTTGCCCTCTCCTAAAGGGCAGCCCACCTTGTTTGATTGCAAATCCCTGTCCTAATGTGTTTTACACCCCACCTCCTATAGTATGTAAGCTCGATTGAGCAGGGTCCTCTTCAACCTATTGTTCCTGTAAGTTTATTTGTAATTGTCCTATTTATAGTTAAATCCCCTCTCATGATATTGTAAAGCGCTACGGAATCTGTTGGCGCTATATAAATGGCAATAATAATAATAATAATAATAATAATAATTTTAGCTTTAAAACCCTAATTCACTCCTTGCGATATTTGTTTTAGAACTTTTCAAAATAAAATCTTAGACTTTTTAGGTAACTTCTGGAATAAAAGGAATCATGACGGAATATATCTGTCATCTGTCCTTAAGGGGTTAAGCAATCAGGACTAGATAGTGAATCTATTTTAAGTCAGCTCGGTTTATTGGCACTTCTTGTGTGGAAATAATTATTATTTATTTACATTTTATTCAGATTTAATGTTGCATTAGATATACAAATAGGTTCTCAAAAGAAAGTCTCACAAAAAAAGATCACAAAACTGTCTCATCTCAAAAGAGTTGTAGTCCTTAAAGGAACACTACATGCACCTAGACCACTTCAGCTCAGATGAGTCTGGTGGTGAAACATGCGCGTCAGGGGCTCAGTGGTATCCTGTGAGAGCAGTTACAAGGCTGTAGGCAGAAAAAGTGACTATGGTAGGAATTTAAACAGGATTAACACTGTTATATTGCTAGCAATCCAAACAGGATCCACAGTGTTCTATTGCTAGCAAAGATTCAGTGTTATCCTGTGAGAGCAGTATCAAGGCTGTAGGCAGAACCAGTGACTATGGTAGGAATTTAAACAGAATTAACACTGTTCTATTGCTTGCATTATTTTAATTGTGTTCTTGAGAATTGGGGATGGATACAGAGACCTACAGTGGTTCCAGCTTTTTATAGGTGCCCTCGAAGGCAGAGACAGACAATCTATTACAACTATACTAGCTGAGTAACACCCATCTCTTATGCCTATCACTTCTCAATTACGAGATTGTGCACATTTTTTAATTTGCTAGATTTATTTATTATTTTTTAATTTTTAGCATTTTTGTAGCGATATTTATAGTCCCCTCTCTCCTCTCCCTATAAACCCTCTGTGACGGAGCTCCTGTACCTCCATCCAATCCACTTCATAGCCGCTTGCAGGTACCCTGGAACGCTTCTGCCCCAGTTGCGGAAGCTTTACTGGGGTCTCGCAGGAGCTCTTCCACCCGACCAGGCTGCTGCTCTCCTTTCAGGCAGGTATCATCCTTTCTGCCTATTCCTCTGCAGCTTTCCTTTCAGAAAAGTATCATCCCCTCTGCCTATTGGGGGAGGAGGGGTACACCTACTTACTCTCTCACAGGAAGAGATGAGATGGAAATATATTCTGAACACAATACTCTCATAGGATTTAAATTGTGCCTATAAATATATATATATTGTATTTTTTGACATTTTTGTAGATTGTTTTATACCTTTACTAGGAATCCATTTAGGAATATGTATTATTTTATACTTACATGGTATAAATTAGTATTATGTAATGTAACCAGCTTACATTGCCTGCCTTACTATTATCTGCCCTAAGTTTTTATTTCATTATTATATTTAATTTGGATTGTACATTTTTAATAACTATCTAGTAAAGGTTCCCTATTTACATAATAGGCATTAAAACCAGAAATAGTTTTTTTTATGCCAACTTGGTATGAACAAGATTAATATCTAATAATATATAATCGTCTAATACATTTTTATTATAATTTTAATTTATAGCATTTTTTAATTTCATTTGTAATCTTTCCATGCAATATATTTCCGCTTTGAATCTCCAAACAACAACAAAGGTTTAATGTGTTAAATTAAATAATGGAACGTATTGCTCAACTTGTGCAATGATTGTATTGCCACAATGCTTTAAAGCCAGACCCTTATGTATCTAATTATGATCTTTGCAAGGTATAAATAGACTCATATGGAATTCCTGGATATCCTTTGAGAAAGTATGATACACAAACAAAACACAGGAAATGCAGCGGTTATGGTACTACCTACGAATGAGGCAAGTGCTGCAGTGCATACAGCGCTCCAAATTCAAGGCTAAAGCGGCAGTTCGCACTGATCACTTGGAGTTTATGTACAGTACATCTAACTTGTATTAGCTATAGTAAAATTTATAAATAGGTTTCACACATGGTAGATTTTTTGTTTTTTTTATGCCCACATTCTGCTATCGATGCTTATTTTTCAAGACATGTATCAGATTTAAAGGGTGAGCTGTAACACCAAGGGCAACTATTGGAGTTTCAGGTTTTTCTTTATTGGAGGATGCACATACTCTGCAGGGGCACTTTTGTTGGACAATATTTTCCAAATGAACCTACTAAGGTGAACATTTTTATAGCTGATAAGTGGACAATATGTTACTGACTTCAATATTCATTGATATACCTCTGCCATTATTAACGATAAGGTTTTTCCGTCTTGTTCTTTGATTTTATTTGGATTGTAAAATTTAATTGTACACTTATTATAACTTTCATTACCTGATCACCATAGGGATATGAAATAAAAAAAAGGATATATATATATATAGTCATTTAACAGTTTATCATTTTTTATAAGAGGTCCCATCATATATATTTTCACGATGTTGCCAAATTTATTTAAATCTACAGTGGGTAGCTCCGAGGATATTGGTAGATTAAGCATTTCTTTTTTTTTCATGAAAACTAACATTTCCTAGTTATTTATAGAATCAAACACATTTTAGTTGTGTATTATCCTAGAAAGGTTTTTGAGATAACAAAATGGAAGATCTATCTAAATGTGATTTTCTTATCTTGACAATGCAGTCTGGGCCATAAACATTAAATCAGTATTGTCTAATTGACATTCTCTATAGACACAGCCAGGCCAGGCTGTAGGGTAATTGACTTGATTGACCTAGATCTGCCTTTCTAAGGAAGCTTTAAAACAAAAAGTGAAGTGATTTATTCACCTATTGATTATTGTATTATAATCTAGCTCCATAAAAAACCTTTAAGGATTGCATTTGACAACCTAGAGCTTATCTAACAATTAGGGATCACAATTAATAATAACAAATTGCCCTGAAGGATTAACAAGCTATCAAAGACAGAGATAATAAATAAATGCAGATACGTCTGAGTGATTAAATTATAATTATATCAGGGTGAAACAAAAAACACAAGTTCCTATTTACCAATGGTCAAAAACAAAGATGCCTGAAAAAAAATTAAAATAAAAAAAAAATGTTTATGCACCCAGCAAACTAAAATATACAGTAGATAAATATCGAAGAAGATGCCAGTGGTGATCCTACCACAAACAAACAAAAAGAACATATTAACATAGTAATGTAGATTGTAAAAAAGACTAAATTCCACCCAAAAAACACGCAAACATCTATTTCTTCAGTTAAAGGACCACTATAGTGCCCTGAGGGTGCCCCCACCCTCAGGGACCCCCTCCCGCCGGGCTCTGGGGAGAGGAAAGGGGTTAAAACTTACCTTTCTCCAGCGCCGGGTGGGGAGCTCTTCTCCTCCCATCCTCCTCCTCTCCTCCCATTTGGCTGAATGCGCACGCGCGGCAAGAGCTGCGCGCGCATTCAGCCGGTCTCATAGGAAAGCATTATCAATGCTTTCCTTTGGACGCTTGCGTGCTCTCACTGTGATTTTCACAGTGAGAATCACGCAAGCGCCTCTAGCAGCTGTCAATGAGACAGCCACTAGAGGCTTTGAGGGCTGGATTAACCCATTTATAAACATAGCAGTTTCTCTGAAACTGCTATGTTTATAAAAAAATGGGTTTACCCTAGCTGGACCTGGCACCCAGACCACTTCATTAAGCTGAAGTGGTCTGGGTGCCTAGAGTGGTCCTTTAATCCAAAAGAAGGCAAATAACACAGTTTGAAGCCATTTCCAACTGTGCCACAAACATGGAAAAAAAAAAATCTTCCAAAATGGCAATCAGATATCTTCTCAGATTGACACATTACTACCACCTCCATTACTTATTATATCAAATAATAGTAGAATAGTTTTAAAGCAGTTAAAAAAATACTATAGCATTAAGAATACAAAATTCTCTATAGAATGCCCCTGTCCCTTGCTTAGGTTCTCCCCCCATACATAAAAGGGTTAAACCAATTTTTTAACTCACATTAATTCTAGGACCAAGGTCCCTTGACTCATTATTGTTCTCCTCCTCTAGCAACGTTAAACCAACAGAGGACCTACTGCGTCAGTGAGTTCACCTGCTGAGTTAAGGGGACATGAGTACTTTACCCAGACCACTTCAATAAGATGGTCTGGGCGTCTATACTGTCCCTTTAACCCCATCACGACCAAGGACGTATTAGGTACATCCGACAAAAAACAGTCCTTAAGGACCGCGGATATACCTGATACGTCCACCTTGAAATAGAGTGCTTCCATCAGCTGTAATAGTATTGCAACAATGCCTTGATGTCGAGGCATCGCTGCAATACCCCTCTCACTGCCGGGACCCCAGAGTGATCACTTCCGGGTTGCTCCGCGTGGAGCCGGCAGTGAGGCAGAGCACCGGAAGTCATCAGGCAAGTTTCTGATACTCTGCATGTACTGAGTGCCTCAAGGAGCCGAGGCAGTCAGTAAAATAAATAATTACATACAATTAAATAAAATAAAAAAATTAACCCCTTCCCTCCCTCCCTTTCCTTCTCCCTCTCCCATGTACTTACCAATCGCCGCTGTTCCCCCGCCGGTGATTGGTCTTCTATGGGGGGACTGTCTGGGCTCAGCCCAGACAGTCCCACCTCTGAAATTTAGGACCCCCAGGGGCCATGTGACCGCAATAGGTGTCCACAGTGTTGCCACTGATTATGTCCTGATGAAAGTTCTAATGTGAACTGAAAGTTGACCTTCTGTAGGATCTTAAATAAAGAAAATCTTTTTTTCACAAGACTTAGAGTGCTGGCTACCTATATATTTTATGGTATATATATATCAAAATATACATAGAATTCAATTTTATATATATATATATATATATATATATATATATATATATATAGATATATATATATATAGATATATATATATATATATCTATATCTATATCTATATATATATATATATATATATATATATATAGATATAGATATAGATATATATATATATATATATATATATATAATGCAAAAAACGAGTGCACTCGAAAGGACTTGGTAGAAAATCGTTCAAATTTATTCACATACGTGCCAGTGATAGCACTATCACTGGCACGTATGTGAATAAATTTGAACGATTTTCTACCAAGTCCTTTCGAGTGCACTCGTTTTTTGCATTATACATTCTGACGGCCGAGGCAGCACCAAGGCAAGAACAAGACAGGTACATTGAGTGCGGAGTCCTCGATATTTTTATATATATATATATATATATATTTATATTTATATAAATAAATATAAATAATATGAAATATACATATGTCCATATACATAATTACATAAATAATTTCATAAATATACACATAGACTTAAAAGATATAAATATGTATACATATTTAAATTTTACATGCATATTTATGTATTACAAATGGGGTATATTCAGTCTTATTTAGTAGCCACTTAGTCACAAACACTGGCCAAAATTAGCGTTCATAATTGTTTTTTGCATTTTTAACACAGAAACAAATAAAAATGCTAACTTTGGCCAGTGTTTGTGACTAAGTGGATACTAACAAGGACTGGACATACCCCATATTGAATACCCTGTGTTTTCTACTTTTCAAAAATATATGGTTTGATGCGGATAAATTACTCTGGCCGGCTTCAAAAATGTCACAAATAGGACATGGGTGCATGATGACCAGCCGTGAAAATTCCAAGTTGGAAAACTGGAATGCGCACCCTCCAAATTAGGTCTTTTAGCCCCACAGAGAACCCAACACACCTATACATTCTGAACACATATTGGGGTGTTCTTTGGCAGCAACTCTCAAAGTTCTCAGTACATGTATTCTTAAATTGCTGTGTGTGTCAAAAAAATCACCAATTAGTATTGTTATTTTTTTTTATTTGGCATAGATTGGTGGTAAAATGGTTGCATGAAAAGAGTCAAAATACCCCAAGTTTAATACCTTAGGTTGTTTTCTTTTAAAATATATATACATGTGAAGGGTTATTCAGGGATTCCTGACAGATAGCAGTGTTACAATGTAACTTTTGTTAATTTTGAAAAAAAAAATGTTTTTTAAACAGCAAAGTGCTACTTGTACTTATAGCCCTATAGCTTTCCAAAAAAAGAACATGCTAACATTGGGTATTTCTAAACTCAGGACAACATTTAGAAACTATTTAGCACCAGTGTATTTTGGCGGTTGTAGATGCGTAACAGGGACAAAGTTAGAAAAAGTGTGTTTTTTTTAATTTTGTCATCATATTTTATAAAACATTTTATAATTAATTATATAATATGATGAAAAACGGTATATAATATGTGTGGGTACAGTAAATGAGTAAGAGGAAAATTACAGCTAAACACAGAAATGTAAAAAGAGCGAATGTGCCATGGTTTACAAATTATAGCCAGATGTTGATTCTCAGTGTCATGAACAGTTCAGCCATGCTCTGTTTCCTAGCAAACAGACGGTGACCAGCAAGTGTGCACAAGTGTACCATGTCATTAAGTTAATAGCCACATGTTCATTGTCAGTGCTCTTTACACTATGCAGCCTTGTTCTTGACTGCCACAGAAACCATTGTGTCCAGCAAGTATGCCCTTAGCCCATTACATCCTAGCTATCAGGTTTCACATTGCATGGTAAAATGGCTGTGTTGTCGCAGTAAACAAAATGAAGGGAACACTCCACATCAAAAACAAAACAACGCAAAAACAAAAATCTCTATTTGGTAGATATTCCCCAATGAATACATGCATGTCTTTGTTTGTCACAAGTCTGTAGGTTCTCTAACTTGTATTTTCTGGTCATGCCCAGTATTTAAACAATTTTGGACCCTGCTACATATTTACCCTTCGCATACCCTTCCTTATGCTTTATATTAGATGTTTCCAAATTCCTTGATCGAGGCAAATGAAATAAAAAATAGCTTTCACATATTATTCACAATTAAATCGAATATAGCAAATGCATGCACCTTGCAAGCACCTACACTTACTACCCTACAGAAAACCATAGTTAGATTAACAGCCACAAACATGTACAAAGAAATATTTAGACTACCTGGTGATTTAGGAAAGTTCCATTACATTTGGGTTAAAACACCTGCAGCTAAACAAAAATACTTATCCTATCCCTAGTTCTAGGGTTTCTCAAATCTATCGATTTTCCTTTTAAACTACGTAGGCTATACCTGCTAAATCCTCAAATCAAATAGCAATTGATACAGGAACCAGTAATTTATAATGTACACTACAAACCATCGTAATGGGTATGGAGATATGAGTGCTGTGGTCCCACATTAAAGGTACACTACAGCTTATTGAAGTGGTCTGAGTGCAGTGTCCCTTTCCCCCCTTAGTCCTGCAATGTAAGTTATTGCAGTTTTAGAGAAACTCAATTAGACAGCCACTAGAGGGACTTATCAAAGTCACTAAGGACCTAATCGCAGCTAAATCCAAAGGCCACTACTCCATACTAATTCTTCTTGACCTCTCAGCGGCCTTTGACACCGTTGATCATGCTCTCCTTCTTCAAACTCTTCAATCGCTTGGTCTCTGTGACTGTGTCCTCTCGTGGTTTTCCTCTTTTCTCTCCCAACGCTCATTCAGTGTCTCCTTTTCTAATGATACCTCCTCCCCTCGCCCTGTCTCGGTTGGAGTCCCCCAAGGCTCCGTCCTTGGTCCCCTTCTATTTTCTCTTTATACTGCCTCTCTTGGCAAACTTATTACCTCTTTTGGATTCCACTACCACCTGTACGCTGATGACACCCAGCTATATCTCTCCTCCCCGGACCTCTCCCCTGCGTGTCACTGCTTGCCTTTCTTCCATCTCTGACTGGATGTCCTCCCGCTTTTTGAAACTCAATCTCTCAAAAACTGAGCTCCTTGTCTTTCCTCCTCCTAATACTGATCCTCCTCTTTCGCTCTCCCTTCAAGTTTGTGGTACCAACATCAGTCCATCTTTGCAAGCGCGCTGTCTTGGCGTCATACTTGACTCTGGTCTCACCTTTGAGCCTCACATCCAGCATGTTGCCAAATCCTGTAGATTCCATCTTAAAAACATAGCCCGCATCCGCCCCTTTCTTGCACCAGATACTACCAAGGAGCTTGTCCATGCTCTGGTAATTTCCCGCATGGATTACTGTAACCCTCTCCTGATTGGTCTTCCCAAAAGCCGTACTGCACCCCTACAGTCCGTAATGAACGCTGCTGCTAGACTGATTTTCCTCTCTAGTCGTTTCTCTCACACCTCACCCCTCTGCCAGTCCTTACATTGGCTTCCTGTATGCTATAGGAGTCAATTCAAGGTACTAACTCACACCTATAAAGCACTGAACAACTCTAGCCCCTCTTATATCTCCTCACAGATCCATAGGTATGTCCCTTCTCGGTCTCTCCGCTCTGCCCGTGACCACCTCCTGTCCGTTGTCCGCACTCGTACGGCCAACTCGCGCTTGCAGGACTTCTCGTGGGCGGCTCCCTTCCTATGGAATAGCCTGCCTACCGCCATCAGACTCTCCCCTAGTCTTGCATCTTTTAAGAAGTGCCTTAAAACCCATCTCTTTAGGAAAGCATATGGCCTCCAAGACTAACCAATACCTCACATACCTGTCTCTTGCCCTCTCCTAAAGGGCAGTCCACCTTATTTGATTGCAAATTCCTGTCCTAATGTGTTTTACACCCACCTCCTATAGAATGTAAGCTCAATCGAGCAGGGTCCTCTTCAACCTATTGTTCCTGTAAGTTTATTTGTAATTGTCCTATTTATAGTTAAATCCCTTCTCATAATATTGTAAAGCGCTACGGAATCTGTTGGCGCTATATAAATTGCTATAATAATAATAATAATAACTTCCTAAATGTTAACGGACTCCAGGTCGCCTAAATTAAGCTGGACATCATCACACTCTGCATGAGGACATCCAACGTCAGTGAAATCCTAATAGGAAAGGATTGAGTCCATGCTTTCCTATGTGGATGGCCTAATGATGTCAGAGGAGGTGGAGCATCGGCAATGGGATCGAATAAGTGACTTAAGTTTTTTTAAACTTTTACATGCCTGGAGGCACGAAGTAGACGGGCTCCAGGGGCACTATATTGTTAGGAATACAATTTTGTATTCCTAACACTTTTGAATTCCTTTAAGTGTTTAAACTGTTTGAGAAGGGTTTGGCAACTTACCTGGGGTCTGCTTGGTAATTTTCTCACTTCAGCTGACTGTAGTGGTTGTGGTGCCTGTAGTGCCTGGGAGCCTTCAATGTTACTTTTCTTTATATTGGGCGTATGTCAATTTGTTTGACAGAAATTCTAACAGTAATGCCACTTGACAATTTTATTCTCTGTAATAAGTGTAATATAAAGAATGAGAAGTCTTTTTTTTTTTTTTTTACAGTTTTATACCCTTTGTTCTTTCATTGTAAAGCTGCATATTGCCGTCATACATTGTCTACTTAAATTTAATAAAAATCTAAACATTTAAAAAATATATATATTTACATATTTAGTATATAAAATAGTTTTATATAAGATTCTGAAAAGTGAATTAAATAACTAGTAATATAAGTGTACATTCTATGTAGCAATGACTAACCAGGTAGCATTTTATGAAGAGTTTTGGCCATGCACATTGGGATAATTTTAGCTTACAAGTTGAGTGTTATTAGCACAGACAGTGAAGAACATGGTTGAATGGAGCTGGAGACAAGGGTAGCAATGAAAATGCCCTTAAAAGTCAAAATGGTTCAAACATATCAGCAAAGTAACACTACTTCACTAGACATAATTTTCATTGCCAGTGTCTTCAGGTTTCGCCTGTACTTTAAGCAATATTGCCAGGGAAGAAGGATGGCAGGCAATTCAAACAATCAGTTTTATTATTCATAAATACATGATTGCTAGACAAGGTTAGTTGAAAAACAAATGCTTATATGTTATAGATCATAAAAGTGCAATTATATATTTTAGTTGTTTTTCAATGATGATACTTGGTGGTTTGGGACTTGGTGGTTTAATGATTTTGATTCTCTAATACAACATGCTCTAGTGGTTATGGTGCCAAGAGTGCCCTGGCACCCCTTAATGTAAGTAGTTGAACCATTTGAGAATGCATGTGCATGTCTTTGCTTATTGGCTAATCAGCCGGCCCTGCACTGCTCAGGAGAGCTAACAAAAGCTCATATCAGGAGCGTCCTGCTCTCCTTAATGGAACAGAAGAGATGAGGACGTTACCCCAGGTAGAAAGTCTGCTCATTCTAAAATGGATCCACTGCTTACAATGAGAGGGTGAAAGAACGAGCTGTAGTGGTGATGGTGCCTGCAATGTTCCTTTTTACATTTTTCTTAAAGTCAGTTATTTCTTTTAAATATTTTTTTATTGTTTGTTTAAGTAATAATAATAAATATAACAGTTATACATGTTTGTCAATGTTTTAACAGTCAATTATGTATTAACAGTGTGATACATACGGCTCAACTTTTCTTACAAATATTATTTAATTTAAATATATTGAATTATATAATACAAATAATAATCAGTATAATGAACTGTATCAAATAGTGGTCATTCATTAAAATAAAGATATATAACTGATATATATTAGAGAAATTCTTAAACATGAAACATTATATTAAGTTTGGCAATAGAGTAACGACCTATAGGAAACATTTGCAATGTATATAAAGAGATAATGTATCTGGGGAACAAACAAGGAAAAAGAAAAGAAAAGAAAAAAATAAGGGATAATGTCATAGTTTACTAATAAAATGATTTACTACTAAATTATATGACCACATTTAATTATAGAAAGGTCGTGAGACTACAAATTAACAAAATCAGTAATTCGTATAAATTAATGTATGATATATATGTGGTGTATGTAGTGTATTATATATAGTGTTTTATATGGTGGATGCAAAATTATAATTTTCTTATATTTTTTCTTTTGAAATGTTTTTCTTTATATGCTACAGCAGTGACACGTGCAATCTACAAATCCTTTTTCCTTAGTGGAACACTTCATTTTAGCCAGATAAATTGACTTGGAAGTGCTAATGTCATTTGTTATATGTTTGTTATTTTTCTCTAAAGGTCTCTTAGACCAAATGTGGCCTCTGGGTACATGAGTCTCACAGCTGCATAGCTGTTCTTACGCATTTTAGAGAGAAGAAAAATGTGTTGCCTAGTATCATGTGTGGTTTGCAAGCAATGAAGGATATTTAACATCAGCATGTTTTAATGAGAAGTATAATTTACAGTAACACTAAAAGACGATTAATTTAATTAAATTCATACTGGTCTCATCTGCTCAGACTGTGAAAGAAGATGAGCAATGATATTTAATTATTATTTTGCAAATTTATAGATTTCAAAAAAAATATATATGTATATATATATGTATTTTTTTTAGAATTTCAGCTGTTTGCAATGAACAAATCAAACAAAAACAATTGAAATAGCTTTGCACAACAGATGCTTCAAGTGGTTTCCCCAAATTCAACAGAAAATGCAACTTATAATGACTTCTTTGGTCTCCAAATTATTCAACCCCTTCGTGGCAAGCATCTGTAGTACTTAGTAGAGAACCTTTTTTTCTGTTATGAGCTGCTGCAAATGAGATGCATAGTCAGACACCAACATCTGGCAGCATTACAGAGGAATCTTAGCCCATTGCTTATGAGCAATGGCCTCCAGTTTAGATATATTCTTGGGCTTGCGTGCTACATCTGCCACCACCATGCTGAAATAAAGTGTTTTTTTAGTGTATGCTTCATTCTTCTCCCTCCAGACATACCGCTGATCCATTGGGCTGAGCAGTTCCAGTTTTGTCTCATCGTTCCACAGAACAGAATCCCAAAACGTATGTTGCTTATTTATATGATGAGTTCTGGCATGGAAGCCTTCTTTGTTTTGCCTGCACATTACTGTGCTCACTGAAACCTCAGTGCCACCAAGTCTTGCTGCAGGTCTTTTGCAGTCACTCAAGGATTTTTACAACCTACCTTCTCTAACATCTGGTAGTGTAACAACTGTTCCTTCAAATTTGAACTTGCAAACTATGCTTCCAATGGTGTCTCTAGGAACATTCATTGCCTTTACTATTTTTTTTGTATCCTGTTCTTTGTTTGTGAAGGGCGATGATCTCTTCCCTTAACTTTGTGGGCCATTCTATTGAGTTAACCATGTTTCTAACATGTAGTCAAATAAGACACTCAACAAACCCCAAGCTAGTTCAGGAATTTCAAATGTTCCAGCTCAAGCACATCTAGTGCAACTAATGAAGCCATTGATTAGTTGCATCAAGTGAGCTTGAGATGACACTTTTATGCAGATTTATGCTGTTGTGATGACTTCTATTTAGGGGATTGAATAACTTTGAGATTGGAGAAGTCATTATAAGTTGCAGTTTCAGTTTAATTTGGGGAAATCACTTGAAGCATTTGTTGTGTTGCGCTATTTCAAATGTTTGCGTTTGATTTGTTTATTGCACATAGCTGAAAGTCTGTAAATTCTGACAACAAACCTGATTTTTAATGGGGGTTGAAAATTTGATTACAACTGTGTGTGTGTGTATATATATATATATATATATATATATATATATAATCGTTCTTTGAATGTACAATAATAGAGTGACACACACATCCGGAACCATAATAATATAACCAGTGATAGCAGCAGGCATATGTTGAGCAAAATAGCCCATAAGAAGAAAATAATCTCACTGTTCACTTTGCAGAAAAAGTATTTTTCACTTCCAGAATAAAGTTTAGCAAATATTTACTCCAATTGAGTCTCTCTCCATCAATTCAGCCATGATGTCTGTCCACATACAGGCATTCCTTTTATACCTCATGACATTTACCTGGTGTTTAATAAGTTCCCAGAAAAACGTTGGTCTGGATAAAATAACTAAAATGGCTCTTGGAGTACTGGCCAGGACTCTAGGGCAGTGGGAACACAGTTCGTAATACTGGAGACGTACAAAGATCATTACCCCACTTACGTTTCTTGGTCAGTGGCAGTTCTGCATAGTTCATACTTTAGTTATCAGTGGTTTAACAAACCCTGCACCAACTAGATATCCCAAGTACTTGGGAGTACAATCGTCTAAGCCAACAGCACATTTCAAAAGGCTAGAAGCAGAGTGGCTTTAAAAGCATTGCCTTAATTTTTGTGGGATTCTCAATCTGTACTATCAGTGACAATATAATCTAGGTATGCAACTAAATAATGAATGTGGGGTTTTTAAAAGTTATCCAACATTGTCTAAAATCTAGCTGGAGCACCATGTAATCCAAATGGCAACACATATTGGAAGTTGAGAAGACCATCTTATCTTTAACTCGATCAGTGAGGGGAACCTGCCAATAACTTTTAATCAGTTATAAATAATTGAGCTTTTTCCAGCTCTTCTATTAACTCATTAACTCTGAACATCGGGTAACTGTCAAACTTTGATATCCAATTTGGGTTGCCATCTTGTTTTGGAACGAACACAGCTGAATTGTTTCACTTACCGTGTGACACTTCTATTATCCCAACTTTTAATATTACTTTCTCTTCTGTTTTTTTCCACTTACCTTTGGGTTTTAAAGATTCTAAAGGGTTTAAGAGAAGCATTATCTTCTTTTCCTAGTTCACTTAGTAAATCATGCTGAATTATACAGGGATTTTCTGGTATAATAGAAATAAATCATCTCTGTTTCTCTTAATAAAGTCTTTGATTTCTTGTTTATGATACTCAGATATGTTTGCATCTGACTCGATGAGAGACACTTCAGTAAGTTTTGAAATAATTAAGACTTCTCTATACTTTTCCGGTTTTAACTACTGCATATGATGAATCTGATTTAATTTCCTCATTACTGGCTGGCTTACTTTGTCCCCTTTCTCTATCATCCCATATAGACCTCTAAAGAAGTTTTATTATGTATGATAGGAATCAAAACTGGTTTACTCCCTGGTTGGAGCACTCTAATTTTAGCATTATTATTTTAATTATGTTTTGTTTTTTGTGTTTTTAGTTCTTTCTGTATTTATTCATTATATGTTCCCACGACTATAGTAGTTCTCACTGAAAACCCTTTCTGAAGGTTTTGTAGTACTGGCCCACCCGAGGCCTCATAACTGTTCTGATATAAGTAGGATATACTCTGTTTTGGCATATTGCCATCCAGATTTTGTTCTCTGGTGTCTCGCTGAGGGCACTAGGATCATGTAGAAAGTGTTTCAGCAGATCCCTCTGCATAGTCTGGCCTGAGGGCTTGTTTGAGATGCAGTCAGCCTATTGTGAATTTACACCAGAGTCATACTGGGTGTCACCAGTAATGCAAGTCCCCCAAAGCCCCAACAGCCAGATGCCAATATGAAACCTCCAAAAAATTTGAGGTATACCACCCTACTCTCAAGATACCACACCACAAGAACTCAGAACACAGTTTACAGTTCACAGACACAAATGTACAGACATGTTCCCTGTTGGAGTAGATATTTTATCTTTATTAGCCATTAAAGAATTCTGTTACTCCCATAAAACTGGTATTACAAGATACCATTTGTATCTGCTGTTTTACTCATCTGCTATTTTACATGGATCTAACACCCAGGTTTCTGCATTTTATTAGTGCATCCTTATGTGCTTATTTTATCAAAATATTTGATAGGAATAAAAATTCATCCATATGTGTTTCTACCAATGAATGATTCACTGAAAACTCGAAAACAGTAAATAAAAATGTTCAGCATATCATTTTTTTTTTTAAAACTACTTTAATTATAAAGAAGTATCTAATTTGATGTAACCTATAAAATGTTTAGTTGTTATTGATCCTGCACTGGACAGTGTATTTCCATCATATGCTCAGCAAGCTACTAAGTTGACATTTAAATCAATATGATGATTCTGATGTGGAGTATAATTATCACTTTTCATCTGTTGTTATCTTCTACCAAAAATGGTTGAGAGACAGAAGAACATTATTTATTGGATTCATTTTGAAAAATATAGCGTGTGACAAAAGCACCTTAGTCACTTTGATTTGGAGAGGCCTGCTTGCCAGCCTCTTGCCCTGTGACTATGGCCCCTGGGATATATTGCCCTTTAAAACACTATTTGGGCATATTGGATTTTAAAGGCACTGTTTCTGCCCCTTGGACTTTTAACTGGAACAGATTCAAACATGTAGCGGCGGCCATCTTAAATTGTCCAGCAGTGTTTTGCCGTCGAGTGTATGGAACTGTTTTGGGCATGGGACCATGTGCACGGTGGGGCAAAAAATAAGACTTCCAGGAAATTCCTGAACCCCTGAACCGATCTAGGTGATTTTTGGATATGTTGTTCACCCAGATCGGAGCTATCAGGGGGTGTGAGATGTTGTATTTTTGGAGTACTTTTTGGGGTTTGTAAAGTTGTATGTTTTTTCTGCTTAGAGTTAATTTAGTTAGTCCGTTGTCTTAGTTAATTGTATCACAGGCAGAGAGGAGGGCTTGTGTGCTGTATGTGGGAGTGCCGGACATTGTTGTATTGCTCTGATTGGTTTGTGTTCTTTGTGTGCCTGTGTTGCATCAGGTCCATGGGGTGTGCCTCTGGCCTGGCTTGCATTAAACAGACCTGTTCTACCCTTCATGAAGTCTTGGCTCATGTTTGGGGGATTGGAGAACTACTCTCTGGGGATTGCTATAATCACTATACTCCCCAGAGTATAATCACTAGCTCTTGTAAGAGCTGTTCCTGTTCCTGTTGCTGTTTCGCTCTCTGGACTAAGGAGAGGTTCACCCACTGGAAGCTGGAGCACGGTCTTGGGTCCAGGGTGGGTGGAGGATGGCGAAAGCCCAACCAATCTGCGGTGGTTCGTGGGGTTTGCGGTGGTAATGGTGTCGAGTGTGGTGCTGATGGTCCTTGGCGAGCATTAGGAGTATGGTTTGACGAAGGCACCCAGTCGGGGTGGTAGGCGGTCCGTCACATACCTTATAATTTTTCACAGACAAGTACTCAAATGTACTCGGTCAGTGCCAGATTTACCCTCCTTGCTGCTGAAAGCTAAATCCTAAATGTACCCCCTGACATATATATATATGTATACTGATCAGCCACAACATTACAATGGCACATGTCAAGCATTGAGATATATTAGGCAGCGAGTGAACAGTCAGTTCTTGAATTTCATGTTTTGGAAAAAGGAAAAATGGGCAAGTTTAAAGATCTGTGTAACTTTGGCAAGGGCTAAAAGGTTATGGCTAGACGACTGGGTCAAAGTATCTCCAAAACTGCAAGACTTGTGGGGTGTACCTGGTATGCAGTGGTTAGTACCTACCAAAAGTGTTGCAAGGAAAGACAACCAATGAACCGGTGTCGGGCTCATGGCTCATGGCTCATTGCTTCAAGTAAGGATTGAAGGCTAGCCTGTCTAGTCTAATCCCACAGATAAGTTACTGTAGCTCAAATTGCTGAAAAACTTAATGCTGGCCATGATAGAAAGGTGTCAGAACACACAGTGCATTGCTGTTTACTGTGTATAGGGCTGCATAATAGCAGACCGGTCACAGTGCCTATGATGACCCCTGTCAACTGCCCAAAGTGTCTTCAATAGAGAGCATCAGAACCTGGCCATAGAGCAATGGAAAAAGGTTGCCTGGTCTAATGAATAACTTTTAGATCAGGTACATGGACAGTTGTCTGTGCACCATTTACTGGTTTAAGGAACATGCCTCCAAATTCCCCATTGTTCTTTGATCTCCCTACCAGCCATGTCACCTCTCTCCTGCCTGCCGCCCCAAGGCAGTGGCCTAGAAACATAGAGTGTGACGGCAGATAAGAACCGTTCGGCCCCTCTAGTCTGTCCAATTTTCCATTAGTCCCTGGCTTTATCGTATAGCTAGGCATGCTTAAACTTTACTGTGTTAACCTCTACCACTTCAGCTGGAAGGCTATTGCATGCATCCACTACACTCTCAGTAAAGTAATACTTCCTGAAATAATTTTTAAACCTTTGTCCTCTTGTTGTGGTAGTTTTTCTTCTTTTATATATAGTCTCCTCCTTTACTGTGTTGATTCCCTTTATGTATTTAAATGTTTCTATCATATCCCCCCTGTCTCGTCTTTCCTCCAAGCTATACATGTTAAGATCCTTTAACCTTTCCTGGTAAGTTTTATCCTGCAATACTAGTACTTTTCTTGACGATTAACATGATACTGATTGTCCTATAAGATGAACTACAATGTATATATCTAGTACAAGTACTTTCTTTACAACATGTGAAAACAAGTTTAAAATAAAGAATTATCGTATTTATCGGCGTATAACACGCACTTTTTTCCCCTGAAAATAGGGGAAAAATCGTGGGTGCGTGTTATACGCCGATATCCCATAATTACTTACCTGTCCTGAAGCGTGGCCCGGCTTCACAGCTTGCACCGCGGTACAGGAACTTTAATTTCATGTTCCGGTTTCCGGAGGGACTGAAAGGAAGTGTGCGCAATAGTGTGCACACTTCCTTTCAGTCCCGCCGGAAACCGGAACATGAAATTAAAGTTCCTGTACCGCGGTGCAAGCTGTGAAGCCGGCCCACGCTTCAGGACAGGTAAGTAATTATGGGAGGGGGAAGTACACTATGGGAGGGGGAAGTACACTATGGGAGGGGAGGGGAAGTACACTATGGGAGGGGAGGGGGGGAAGTACACTATGGGAGGGGAGGGGGGGGAGTACACTATGGGAGGGGAGGGGGGGGAAGTACACTATGGGAGGGGAGGGGGGGAAGTACACTATGGGAGGGGAGGGGAGGGGGAAGTACACTATGGGAGGGGAGGGGAGGGGAGGGGAGGGGGAAGTACACTATGGGAGGGGGGGAAGTACACTATGGGAGGGGAGGGGGGGAAGTACACTATGGGAGGGGAGGGGAGGGGAGGGGGAAGTACACTATGGGAGGGGGGGGGAGTACACTATGGGGGGAGGGGAGGGGGGGAAGTACACTATGGGAGGGGAGGGGGGAAATACTATGGGATGGGAGGGGGGGAGAATACTATGGGAGGGGAGGGGGGGAGAATACTATGGGAGGGGAGGGGGGGAGAATACTATGGGAGGGGAGGGGGGGAGAATACTATGGGAGGGGGGGAATACTATGGGATGGGAGGGGGGGAATACTATGGGATGGGAGGGGGGGAATACTATGGGATGGGAGGGGGGGAATACTATGGGATGAGGGGGGGGGAATACTATGGGATGAGGGGGGGGAATACTATGGGAGGGGGGAAATTTCCTGGAATTTCTTTCTAAAAATGAGGTGCGTGTTATACGCCGGTGCGTGTTATACGCCGATAAATACGGTAAATGAAAAAATAAATGTAAAAAAACATTTGGATTAAAGCAAGCGGATCATGCAAACCACTGAATGTCTTTTTAAAAGAATGATGAAAGTGCAAATTACTTATTCGCATAGCTGGACAGTTTTGAAAGTAGGATCAGGATTAAGTCTTGCTGACATGATAAATGTAAAGTAAAGTTATACCACACAATAAGGGATTAATTACCTATACGGTATGTGAAGTTCATCTTGCCTCTATTCTTACTGGTGTATAAAGACTTTCAAAATATATTTATCCCAATGGATTCCAGCAAAGAGAATAATTAATCTTGGGTTATAGTCCGTATCATTAAACAATATAATACTTGTTAAAGGAACACTCCAACCACCATGATCTGCTCAGTTCGCTACAGTGGTTATTATTCCCGAAGTGCAGCATTTAACTAACTGGTAATGTCTTTGTTTTAAATTGAAGTTTGTTTTAACTTTTTTTTTTTTTGTAATTTATAAAGCCTGGCTATAGTCACTGCTTTCAGCAGTGAAAGTGCAGAGCAAGCCTCATTTGCTTATGCAAAAATTAGACACTAAACAGCTATTTCACACAGAATTTAGTAGTTTGACTTAACAAAATACACCTCACCTAGGCAACAAATAATGCCCTATTTAACATTGACCTGCAGAGAGTCCCAGCAGAAAGCTTTCCCCCAGTAAGTGGATTAATCTCATATGAGCAGGCATTAGGCTGCTAGAGTAGGACCTGCCAAGAATGGGGTGCGTTGACGTTGTGGCAGGCTAATGCAATATATCATCATATACTGTAACTAAACCCCCATTATTTTTTGCCTAGGTGAGGTGTTTTTAAATAAAACGATTACATTCTGTGGGACTTGAAACTGCTATTTAGTGAATGGGTGAGTGCGATGGATCGTGTATGTTGTATGAATTGACCTCTCTGCAGCACCCTATAATGTATGCATGTTTAGGTGTGTGCAGACCCTTGATAACACACACACACACACACACTTTAATATATTACCTGAAGAAAAAATATACTTTGTTCCTGTTCTGTGACAATCATTCGGAACTGTTGTCTGCTAGAAAAGTAGCCTGACTCCCTTACCCAAATTTACAGATTCCATTTATATGACCATTCCATTTATTGCACCATAACCGCTACATTTCATTGCAGTGATTATGGTGAAAACCTCTTAAATGTCTCTTCTATTACCTGTTGTGACTCAGCAAATGCAGGAGTGATCTTTAACCCTTTAAGACCGGAGGGCGTACAATTACGCCCTATTTTGAGAGGCTCTAAACGCCGCCGGGCGTAATTGTACGCCCTCCGTTTTTTTCTTACTTACCCGGTCGCCGGCGATCCCACACCGGCGATCGCGGTTGGGGGGACTTCCAGGAAGCCCCCCGTGGCACATCCAATGTCCTGAAGCCCCCCCTGGCCATGTGAGAGTGAGGTCGTGTGGTGCGTGTTGACTCGTTTCGGAATGTGGTAGAGTCAATAGGTAATGATATATGTGTTTACGTCCGTGGGATCGTTGAAGACAATGATCTGTCTGAGTAGTGATGATGCTAGTGGATTCTCTGGCCTGAGAAAGGCATACAAGGCAATGTGCATGGCTGGTAATGGCCGACTTGGTATTATAATTGAATGGTTGTAGATCTAATAGGTCCGATAAGGATGAAAAGTTGGATGGCTATTGGTAATCTCTGAGAGGAACGTGGGGGGATGGATTCCTGAAAATCTCTGAGTATATTCTTGTCTGGTATGATAGCATGAAGTTATGGTAGTTTTAGCCATAGGTTATCCTGTGTTGTTGAATGCCTGTAAAATATATAATTAATGGTGTGTGAGATAGTTTAAGTTTAAGGTGGCAAAAAGAAGCAAAACCTAGGAGAAATGTTATGACACAGGTTGAGCTATGTCGTGTTCCAGTGAGATTCTTTAAGCCAGGTGAAAAGCTGTTTTATGCGTTCTACAAGTATGGGACGGAAGTGCTAGGTGGGATAGTGCATGCAATGCTGCATGAGTATGTCTAATCCATGATTTTGTCTCTGGAACAAAAGAGTGTCCGTAACTGTATGGGCGGCTGTAGTAAGCGTATGATGAACATGCCTGGAATATAAATTAGACAATTGTCGGCAGGGATGTATACCCCCATCTGGTACATGAAAGTAAAAGAAATGTGATAAGTTGCCAACCAAGTGAGTTCCCCAGAATTATCATGACCTTATGGATAAGTAGTGGCGTTTGTTGATGATATGACATGTGCTTAGTTGGCTGAGTAACAACGAATTGATGACCCTGACCATGATTTACCCCATGCCACAGCAGCTGCTACAATGGGGTAGATCCCCCAAAGGGGCTGAGGTGGTGGAAACATTTCCAAACCTGGATGCCATGGCCAACAGCTCCAAAGCAATCGTTCCTGGTAGATTGCTGCCAAACCCGTGGTAGACGCCGCGTCTGACCATCTGGTTGGAAAAGTGTCAGACAATCCTGGAAGGAACATGCTTTTACCAAGCCAAGTGGTTAAGAAATCCCCCCCCCCCCCCCCATGTGCAGGTCTGCTGTTGCTGGGGTGTCTAGGGATATCCTCTGATCGTCATGTTGGAAGTGTGGAAAAAAGGGGAACGTACTCTGGATGTGAAATCGTGGTCTTGTGGTATGATTGGCATGGCAAAATTAAGGAACCTGGCAGGGATTATAGTTCCTTACAGTTGTAAGTACTAAGCAGGAGGTAGTGATTGATGTAGTTGAGAATGTTCCCTATTTGTCTTGTGGTAACTTGTGACTCAAGTCGTATGCCCAGTTATGTGATGATAGTGGCTGGGCCTTCTGTTTCTTATGGGGTACTGGGACGCCCAAGTGGTCAATCAGACTAAGCTGCCATGAGGCTTCTAGTGAAAAATGTCATCTTTGATCAACAAGAAGTCTTCTAGATAGTGTATGACTGTAAGGCCTCTGGATATGTTATCATAACCAGCACAGAGTATCTGCGAATATCAATAGTAGGCTAAACTGTAGCCCAAAAAGTTTAGCGGGGAAAGGATTGCCCATTTTATGCCATGTAAGTGCCAGTGTGTAGGGTAGATGGTAGCCGTTTACTGCGTTGATGATATTGGTATTACTTAACCAAGCTTTAACCCATGCTTGAGTGCAGGGCCGGCGCTACCTGTTAGGTGGACTAGGCAGCCGCCTAGGGCGCCCCTTGTGAAGGGGCGCCGCCAGGAGCGCCGGCCCCCCTCATGCTGCAGCCACCCGAGCGCTCTGCAGAGAGCCTCAGACGGCTGCAGCTTTGCCTGGGCTGGTGCGTCCATGAGGGCGCACCACCCGGGCGCAGCCAGAGGAGAGGGACTGACAGGAGGGAAGCGCTCAGCGCTCCCTCCTGTCACTCCCTCACTGTAGCGTGGCCGAGCCCTGTATGTTCCGCCGGTACAGGGAGCATCTGTCTCCTGTACCCGGCCGGACTAACAGGAAGTGAACACTGAGTGTGCACTTCCTGTTAGTCCGGCCGGGTACAGGAAACAAAAGCTCCCTTTACCGGGCCAGAACATACAGAGCTCGGCCACGCTACAACAGAAAAAAATTGTATCAATGGTATAAAAGCGCTAACGGAAAATTGCCCAATATACAATACAAGTGCAGGGTGGGAGAGACAAAAATGTGTGAACAATCCCTCACCACCCAAATGTAAAAATATCTTTAGTATTTTGATAATTGTTAGCTGCTACACACCTGTGTGTACCCAAACCACACACAAATAAAATGAACAATATATGCAGGTGGAGCGCAAAATCAAATCCAAACTCCCAGAAGGATCTTGGGATTATTTAAACTCAGACGTATATATGGAAATAAAAACATATGATAGTGAAGCACAGTAACACTTCAATACATTTATTATACACACTAAACATAAAACACTCCTATCCACATTCAAGGGTTGGAGTCCTAAATTAAAACAATAATAGTAAAAATAGCTTCTAACAAGGTTAAGAAAGTGAGCATATGCAGATCCAGCTGCTACTCACAAACGCTTTGTGGTGCCCCTGCCTGGGCTTGATCAATACATCAGCTGGTTTCCACACACCCTCCACGGATAGGTACTTTTGCTGTGTTTTCCGTAACTCAGAGCGTCGGCTTGGGATTTCCGGGTACCTGAATTGCTCCGACCACTTTTGCGTCGCTCCGTAACCTACGTGGTTACATCACTGCGCTACAACAGAGGTAGGGGAGGGAGGGGAAAGAAACAGGGAGGGAGGGGAAAGAAAGAAACAGGGAGGGAGGGAGGGGGAAGAAAGAAACCGTGAGGGAGGGAGGGGGAAAAAAAAAAACCGTGAGGGAGGGAGGGGGAAGAAAGAAACAGGGAGGGAGGGAGGGGGAAGAAAGAAACAGGGAGGGAGGGAGGGAGGGGGAAGAAAGAAACAGGGAGGGAGGGAGGGAGGGGGAAGAAAGAAACAGGGAGGGAGGGAGGGAGGGGGAAGAAAGAAACAGGGAGGGAGGGAGGGGGAGAAAGAAACAGGGAGGGAGGGGAGGGGAGGGAGGGAGGGGGAAGAAAGAAACAGGGAGGGAGGGAGGGAGGGAGAAGAAAGAAACAGGGAGGGAGGGGGAAGAAAGAAACTGACAGGGGGAGGAGGGAGAAAGAAACTGGGGGGAGAAAGAAACTAACAGGGAGGGGGGCGGAAGAAACTAACGGGGGGAGAAACTAACAGGGAAGTGGGAGGAAGGAAACTAACAGGGAGGGGGGAAAGAAACTAACAGGGAGGTGGGAGGAAGGAAACTAACAGGGAGGGGGGAAAGAAACTAACAGGGAGGTGGGGGAAATAAACTAACAGGGAGGTGGGGGGAAGAAACTAACGGGGGGAAACTAACAGAGAGGGGGGGAGAAAGAAATTGACAGGGAGGGAAGACTTTGACAGGGAGGGGAATTGACGGGAGAGAGAAATTGACAGGGAGGGGGGAGTGACAGGCGAGGGAGGGGGAGTGACAGGGGAGGGAGGGGGAATGAGAGGTAACAAGGGAGGGGGGAGAAGAGAGTGACAAGGGAGGGGGAAGAGATTAACATCCATCACACACACACACACACACACACCCAATCACACACAATGCACCCCTTACACACAAAGACAATGAACCCCTTACACACAGAAGAACACACAATGCATTACACACACAATGCAACCCTTACACACAATGCATCCCTTACACACAGAGAAACACACAATGCATTCCTTACACACACTCAATGCACCCCTTACACACACTCAAAGCACCCCTTACAGACTCAAACACTTCATCCCTTACATACACAGAAACACACCTTGCAGCCCTTATACATACAAACACAGATTCACACAATGCATTCCTTATACACAAATCAGGACATCCCCTACACACTCCACCCCCTGTGAACAAACTCATTGGTGGAACATGAAGGTGGACCCTGGGACCCAGACCTTGAGCCGAGTAAAGGGCCCCCAAAAAATGGAGCTGATTCCCGTTCTCCCAGAACATTGATTTTTGTGACCACAGTTACAAACAGCCTCCAGAGATCCTGTTCTACACCAGACCAGTGGAGCCAGACTGCAGCTAGAGCCCATCATCATCCTCATCTGGTTGTAAGTAGGCAATCTAGTATATTATTCGTGGCACTAATCTCTGATTTACCTCACATTAAAGAAACACTATAGTCCCCAGAACCACTGCAGCTTAATGTAGTGGTTCTGGTGTCTATATCCTGTCCCTGCAGACCTTTTAATGTAAACACGGCGGCACTGCAGCACTGCAGCACTAGCGTTAGTTAACATGGCAGGTCATATGGGTGGGGCATTGTGATGTTATGGGGGGGGGGGGGGGCGGCAAACTTTACTTTTGCCTAGGGCGGCAAAAATCCTTGCACCGGCCCTGCTTGAGTGATAACTGTAAAGGTAGATCAATGATGTTGTATAGTAAGGAAACTCCTCGGAGGGTATGAGGGAGTTGAGACTTGGGGTAGCGGAGGTGTGTGGTGTCAATAAGTCTATGGTTAGTCTTTGTTGAGGGGAAGATTTCCTTGTGACAATACCAATGTGATTGTGTTTGATGCCATGCTGTAAATGGTGGAGATTGGAAGACCCCTCTGCAAATCTTGGCTATGAGTGTGTTTACAGCCAATGGTTCTGTTGTGCTGACTGTAAGTGAGGGCATGCTATATTCCTTGAAGGTGTATTTATGATACCTGTATGGGAGCCCTTTGAAGCTCCAGAGCTTTAGTAAATCTACTACAAGTCTGGAAGGGTGATGAGTCAGGAGTATAGAAAATGCATTGGTGTGTACAGATGGTGAGTACGTTATTTGTAAGTTGTATTGGGACACATGGTTTGTCATGTGCCCTGAACCATTTGAACATATATGCAACAGTCTATATGCAATGCAACTACTCATATCAATTGTCTCTGGTAGTTCAGAGGTGCTGGTACCTGGAGCCTGAGAGTGCTCGTCCATTTGTTTGGGACAAAATCCCTTCTGTATGGGTACCTGCACAAATAAACATCTCTACATATTCCACATGCCAACCCAACCAAGGGATGGTCAGTTCCCGATTTACCTGGAATCCTTGGATCTGACCATCACAGATACATCATCATACATATATATGCCTTGCTTCCCCAATGTGCTGGGATCATACGTGCAGGGTTAACGTCTTGTGTGTCATAAGAATTGATTGTACCAGGTAACCGAGTTTCGGTTGGTGCTGGTTGTACAGTAGCGTGAGGCCCAGCCTTGTGAGGGCTGTGGTGACCCGACTCGAGATTGCCAGTCTGTCATAAATTTTTGGGCTCATGAGTTTATGAGTGAGGCTAGCATGGCCTGGGTGTAAACTGAGTTGGTGTAGCTGGGCCTTCCCCTGCCTCCGTGCTGTCCGTTGATGTATGGAGGAGTTTGAATAACTCTGCTTTCCTGTGGCAGGGTAGGGGATTTGTCACCACTATGGTCGGTGGTAATGTGTGGGATCGTCCAGGATCTGATTGCTGCTGGACTAGCAACATCTCCTCTGCTTGAAGGTGTATCAATTCTAGCCGGGGTGCTAGGAAGAGGTGACTCTTCACCATCTTTTTGAGAAATACTTAAATAACAATAAAGATTGCAATTATTATTTGCACCCAGGGGTTTTGTACTGGCTTGCTAGCTAAGCCGTAAGGCAAAATGATTAGGCTTGGTGTTTTTTGGTGACTGGTGAGGCCCTGCTAGTTGCCAAGTGGCTTGAGAGGCTCTATCTATGCTTGGCGCGAGGGGATTTTGTGTGGCCACCGAACGTTGTGGCAGGATGTTGGCCTCTCGGTGACAGTAACCAGAAAATAGGAAGGGGAGTGACAGGTGAGGCCCTCTCTATGATACAATGTGAGGCGGCTAACTCACGAGTGGCCTGAGGGGTGTATGCCTCCGAGTGTGAGGCGGGGTGTTGGCCTAGCGGGACCACTAACCGAAGCATGATGCAGATAAAATAGGGGGTAATACCTATTGGAACCCTAATTGCCAGTACACTATTACTATTCCAGGGAAGGTAAGAGATGGATAACTACATGAGCAGGTGTATGTACCTGGTAGTATGGTATTGAACCTGACAATCCGTATAGGTTTTTTAGTAGTAACTGTAACCTGAATGGATAAAACCATATGGCATAGACCAAGCTTATCTTAATACTTACAGTATATGTGAAAAGTAAAGTGCCGTGATGTGTAAATATTAAACATCGTAGCCATACTGGTTAAATATGTATCAATCTTAACCCATTAAGTGCCGTATGTACAAGTGAAAAAGTGGTCTGTCCCCACCTTGTATGTTGTATGTCCCCTTGCTAGGGGAAAGTCTGTTGTGTGAGCAGCGTGCTGTGAAAAATGTATGTGAACTATATTACCAGTTACGTATATCCAGATGCGTCTGCTATTGTGTAATAATATATGTATTTATACCAGATGTTGATATAGTACTTGCTATGTGAATTGTTGTATGTCTTATTAAATGGTAGGGGTCAGTGAACATGGTGTTGCAAAATGCAAGTGCACTGGAGATCTGCCAAGTGCCCGATAGGTGGCAGTGTAGTTGGATACTGATTGGTATGTGAAATGTTTGTCTATTGACCTATAGGTGTCAGTGTTTTGGTGTTTGTAAAACCCCATGAAAATTGGCAATGTACTTGACAGACCTGTAGGTGGCAGTGTTGATAGAACCACTTTTGGTCTTGATGTGAAATGTAAATTTGTGAATTAAACCTGAAGTTGAGCCCGTGCTGGAGTTTAATTTATGGTTATGTTTCAAACAATCTTATGTGTAATTTATATTGGCTGGTAAATTGTAAATGACAGACAGTTTTGCTGTTGACCAGTAGGGGTCAGAAATGCTGATTGTATGGTAAAAATACCCTTTAACCCCTTAAGGACTAAACTTCTGGAATAAAAGGGAATCATGACATGTCACACATGCCATGTGTGCTTAAGGGGTTAATCCTACTGTTTGACAGATAGGAGTCAGTATAAAAGCGAAAATGCTGTAGTTAGTTTGTTTGCTTGTAAAGAGAAATAAAGTCTGAGAAGCCTGTAGTATACCGATGGACGGTAGGGGTCAGCATGTAGGCGAAAATGCCGTGGTTCGTTGGTTTGTACATGAAATGCAATAATGTCTGAGAAGCCTGTAGTACACTGAATGACCAGTAGGGGTCAGTGTGTAGGTGAAAATGCAGTGGTTTATTGTTTTGTACATGAAAAGCAAAACGTCTAAGAAGCCTGTAGTACACCGAATGACTGATAGGGGTCAGTGTGTAGGTGAAAAATGCAGTGGTTCGTTGGTTTGTACATAAAATGCGATAATGTCTAAGAAGCCTGTAGTACACCAAAAGACCAGTAGGGGTCAGTGTGTAGGCGAAAATGCAGTGGTTCGTTGATTTGTACATTAAATGTGATAATGTCTAAGAAGCCTGTAGTACACCAAAAACCGGTAGGGGTCAGTGTGTAGGTGAAAATGCAGTGGTTTATTGGTTTGTACATGAAAATGCAAAAAAACGTCTAAGATGCCTGTATTACACCGAATGACCGATAGGGGTCAGTGTGTAGGCAAAAATGCAGTGGTTTGTTGGTTTGTACATTAAATGTGATAATGTCTAAGAAGCCTGTAGTACACCAAAAACCGGTAGGGGTCAGTGTGTAGGTGAAAATGCAGTGGTTCGTTGGTTTGTACATGAAATGCAGTAATGTCTGAGAAGCCTGTAGTACACCGAATTACCGGTAGGGGTCAGTGTGTAGGCAAAAATGCAGTGGTTTGTTGGTTTGTACATGAAATGCGATAATGTCTAAGAAGCCTGTAGTACACCCAAAGACCGGTAGGGGGTTTAAACGAATGATATGCATGAACATGCAATGGTTTTAGAACAGACTTAGACAAAATGCAGCCGTAAAGTGAGGACCTGACCCGTGCATGATGCCGTGGGACTGATGCCTGGCGTAACGGGTAGGTCGACTTATGGTTTGTGAGTCACTTAGACACCATCCACGGCGATGGATTGAAGAAAGAAGGCGGTAGGCCGGAAAAGCCTGTGGCTGGATTCCTGACACAGCTCAGCTTAGAAAACCTCATGGAGTAATCAGGTAAAATGGCGTCTGCATGACCCGGAAGCGGAAATCATTCTGATCCTGACCTCAAGCGATATGAGTTAGGTATAGGGGAGTGAATTAATTTAAGCCCCTCCCACAAATACAGGCCAAACGGCCTTAATACATATGATCCTAAGTATATATATACACATATACATACACACACATACACTGTCTAGGTGTATTTTACTATTCATATATATATAATTATATATATATATATATTAATATCAAATTACACGTAGACTGATACTGATCAAATATATATATTTATATCAAAATACACGTAGAACAAAATAATATATATATCTATATACATAATAATATACATATATATCACTATATATATATATATATATATATCTATATATAAATAAAAACTTTTTACTGTTTTGAAACACAAATATTTGTGTTCAGCGAAGTCTCCTGTGTACAACAGTACCCCTCATGTACAGGTTTTATGGTGTTTTCAAAAGTTACAGCGTCAAATATAAGGCTTGTGTTTCATTTTTTTTCACATTAAAATTTGCCAGATTGCTTACGTTGCCTTTGTGACCCTATGGTAGCCCAAGAATGAAAATTACCCCTATGATGGCATACCATTTGCAATAGTAGACAACCCACGGTATTGCAAATGGGGTATGTCCAGTCTTTTTTAGTAGCCACTTAGTCACAAACACTGGCCAAAATTGGCGTTTTTTGGATTTTTCACTCACAAACAAATACTAACGCTAACTTTGGCCAGTGTTTGTGACCAAATGGCTACTAAAAAGACTGGACATACCCCATTTGCAAAACCTTGAGTTGTCTACTATTGCAAATGGTATGCCATTATGGGTGTAAATTTATTTCCTGGGCTACTATACAGTCTCAAAGGCAACGTAACCAATCTGGCGAATTTCAATTTCAAATGTAACACGCTATATTTGACCCTGTAACTTCCCAAAACACTATAAAACCTGTACATAGGGGGTACTGTTTTACACGTGAGACTTTGCTGAATACAAATATGTGTATTTTATTGCAGTAAAAGCAAACGGTATTATGACATTGACAGTTAAAATGTAATGTAGAACTAAAAAAAATAACATAATTTCTTATTTCCTCCCATTTTTTTCATATTAAATTATGTTTCATAGCTAAATATTTGATATTAAATGAAAGCCCTGTTTCCCCTGAATGATATATAATAAGGGGGGGTACATTTAATATGAAAGAGGTGAATTACGGTTGGACTGACATATAGCGCAAATGCCAGGTTTTGTTTACGTTTTGTTCTGTTCACAACGTGTACATTTGGCTCAGTCCTTAAGGGGTTAATGAATGTAGGGGAATCACATCAGATACACTGTAACTTTTCAGTTTGGCTTTTCTCTAGTGTATAGACATCTGTGCATGCTTATATTCCTAGCTAAATATATTTATTAAATTGCCTAGAGCAGTTATGGCGAACCTATGGCACGCGTGCCACAGGTGGCACGCCGGGCCCGCTCTGTTGGCACGCGGCCATAGGTCGCTGGGAGAGGGGGCCGCTGGCTGTCTGCAGAGTAGGCACCTGCCTGCCCGAAACAGCAGGCGCCTACTCTGCTTCCGTGTCGGGAGGGCAGGGCTCTAGGAAGCAGCTCTCCTATCCTCCCGTGCGATGCTGTGTGGAGCGTTGCCGCGCGTTACCATGGCAACGCTCTACACAGCATCGCACGGGAGGACAGAAGAGCTGCTTCCTAGCTGCCAGAAACATACTTACCACCGGACCATCAGGGATGGCTGTGTGCCCCCCACCCCCCTTCACCAAAGGTAAGAGGAAGGGAGGGGGGGGGATACAGAATTAATATAGCTTTTGTTTTTTGTTTTTTTAATGTATTTTCACCCCTACCACCCACAGCACCTCTACCCGCCCACAGCACAGCACCTCTACTCGTCCACAGCACAGCACCCCTACCCGCCCACACACAGCACCCCTTCCTGCCCACACACACTGCACCCACCCCCCAAACACACACTGCACCCCCCCCACACACACACTGCACCCCCCACACACACACACTGCACCCCCCACTCACACACTTGCCCCCCCCCACACGCACACTTGCACCCCCCCCCCCACCCACCCACACACACACACACACACTGCACCCCTCAATGCAGTATGTGTGTGTGTGTATTTAGCTGACTGTGTGTGTGTTTAGTGGACGGTGTGTGTATGTGTTCTGCAGTCTATGTGTATGTATTGCATTTGTTGGAGATACTAATAAATATAAGCTGAATTTTATCTATTTATATCATTATTTAAAATGTTTATAATTGAACTCTCTGTGTTCTTCTTTTAAAACAAAAGTTGTTAATTAGTTCGGACAACTGTACAAGTTATTTTTTCTAAACTTAAACCTCAGTATTCAGGTTTAATTGCCGTGTTGGCACTTCTCTGCCAAACTTGCACTTGCCAAACTTGCACTTCTGCTTTGTTTCACCTCTTTTTGCGGAGATTCTGACATCATGGCTTTTGATTTCCATGCTATTGCTTTAACACCCGAGGCTGTATGCTTTTCTATTACCCATTGTATGAAGGTTTTTCTCTGTGTGTTGCTCATTGATTACGGTATGTCGCTTCTACTTCCCATCTCCGGGCTCCATCTGGACCTCTGTTTGTCTCTTATGTTCTTCCTCATAATCTTGATTCCTGTCCCATGATTGCTCGCTGGCTTTTGCACCTTCGGGTGTTGAAGCTTTCTTTGGTGCACATTTGTTACTAGGCACGGCCGCGTCCTCCACTATGGTCGCCGGTGGTTCTTTCAGACATTTTATCTTCATCTGATTGGAATCTTCTTTCTGTACCTTCTTCTTCTGACCTACATCTCATATATCTTTCCATTTACTCTCCAGGCATTAAAACAGCAAATATAAAGCCTCTGGACTTGCCATAAAATTATGGATTATTCTAGCTTTAGTGACCAAATTATTTAAATTTTATTAACCCCTTAAGACCGCAGCCAAATGTACAAGTTGTGAACGAAACAAAATGTAAACAAAACCTGGCATTTGCGCTATATGTCTGTCCAACCGTAATTCACCTCTTTCATATTAAATGCACCCCCCCTTATTATATATCATTTTATTCAGGGGAAACAGGGCTTTCATTTAATATCAAATATTTAGCTATGAAACATAATTTAATATGAAAAAAATTGGAGAAAAAAAGATTTTGTTAGATTTTTTTAGTTCTACATGACATTTTAACTGTCAATGTCATAATACTGTTTGCTTTTACTGCAATAAAATACACATATTTGTATTCAGTAAAGTCTCACGTGTAAAACAGTACCCCCTATGTACAGGTTTTATGGTGTTTTGGGAAATTACAGGGTCAAATATAGCGTGTTACATTTGAAATTGAAATTCGCCAGATTGGTTACGTTGCCTTTGAGACTGTATAGTAGCCCAGGAAACAAATTTACATCCTATGGTAGCCCAAGAATGAAAATTACCCCTATGATGGCATACCATTTGCAATAGTAGACGACCCAAGGTATTGCAAATGGGGTATGTCCAGTCTTTTTTAGTAGCCATTTGGTCACAGACACTGGCCAAAGTTAGCGTTAGTATTTGTTTGTGTGTGAAAAATGCAAAAAACGCCAATTTTGGCCAGTGTTTGTGACTAAGTGGTTACCGCGGCAACGCTCAGATCTCGCGAGAGTGAACTCTAGCCTGCAGGGGCTAGAGTTCACTCTCACCACTAGAACCACCAGGGAAGGAAGCTGCAGAAAAGATCCCCCCTCCCAGGCATGATGTAAGAAGGGAGGGGGGATATTTAGCAATCTGCCTCACCTCCACTAAGACCACCAGGGATCAGGCACCCCCCCATGGAAACCCGGCTTCCCACCCCCTAAAGGTAAGAAGGGGGGGGGTATAACTTTTTATTATTAATAAAAAATATATATCTAAATTTAAATACAAAATACACTCACACACACAGCCCCCCCCAGACACACACACAGCCCCCCAGACACACACAGCCACCCCAGACACACACAGCACCCCCAGACACACACAGCGCACCCCCAGACACACACAGCGCACCCCCAGACACATCGCACCCCCAGACACACACAGCGCACCCAGACACACATAGCGCACCCCCAGACACACACAGCAAACAGCACCTTCAGACACACACAGCACCCTCACTCACACACAGCACCCTCAGACAGACAGCATCCTCGCTCACACACACAGCACACTCCCACACATATACAGCACACACACACACACATGTATCTATATATATATAATATATAAAATAACCCTCAGTGAGTTAACAAAGAAAATTAGAAACCTAGAATGTGACTGTAGAAAAAAACACCCTCACACACAGCACCCCTCTTACATACACACACACACACTGCACCTCTCACACATACAATACGTCCAAATATATATATATATATATATATATATATATATATATATATATATATATATATAATATATAAAATAACCCTCAGTGAGTTAACAAAGAAAATTAGAAACCTAGAATGTGACTGTAGAAAAAAACACCCTCACACACAGCACCCCTCTTACATACACACACACACACTGCACCTCTCACACATACAATACGTCCAAATATATATATATATATATATACATATATACACTGTGTGCAGAATTATTAGGCAAATGAGTATTTTGACCACATCATCCTCTTTATGCATGTTTTCTTACTCCAAGCTGTATAGGCTCGAAAGCCTACTACCAATTAAGCATATTAGGTGATGTGCATCTCTGTAATGAGAAGGGGTGTGGTCTAATGACATCAACACCCTATATCAGGTGTGCATAATTATTAAGCAACTTCCTTTCCTTTGGCAAAATGGGTCAAATGAAGGACTTGACAGGCTCAGAAAAGTCAAAAATAGTGAGATATCTTGCAGAGGGATGCAGCACTCTTAAAATTGCAAAGCTTTTGAAGTGTGATCATCGAACAATCAAGCGTTTCATTCAAAATAGTCAACAGGGTTGCAAGAAGCGTGTGGAGAAACCAAGGCGCAAAATAACTGCCCATGAACTGAGAAAAGTCAAGCGTGCAGCTGCCAAGATGCCACTTGCCACCAGTTTGGCCATATTTCAGAGCTGCAACATCACTCGAGTGCCCAAAAGCACAAGGTGTGCAATACTCAGAGACATGGCCAAGGTAAGAAAGGCTGAAAGACGACCACCACTGAACAAGACACACAAGCTGAAACGTCAAGACTGGGCCAAGAAATATCTCAAGACTGATTTTTCTAAGGTTTTATGGACTGATGAAATGAGAGTGAGTCTTGATGGGCCAGATGGATGGATTGGTAAAGGGCAGAGAGCTCCAGTCCGACTCAGACGCCAGCAAGGTGGAGGTGGAGTACTGGTTTGGGCTGGTATCATCAAAGATGAGCTTGTGGGGCCTTTTCGGGTTGAGGATGGAGTCAAGCTCAACTCCCAGTTTCTGGAAGACACCTTCTTCAAGCAGTGGTACAGGAAGAAGTCTGCATCCTTCAAGAAAAACATGATTTTCATGCAGGACAATGCTCCATCACATGCGTCCAAGTACTCCACAGCGTGGCTGGCAAGAAAGGGTATAAAAGAAGAAAATCTAATGACATGGCCTCCTTGTTCACCTGATCTGAACCCCATTGAGAACCTGTGGTCCATCATCAAATGTGAGATTTACAAGGAGGGAAAACAGTACACCTCTCTGAACAGTGTCTGGGAGGCTGTGGTTGCTGCTGCACGCAATGTTGATGGTGAACAGATCAAAACACTGACAGAATCCATGGATGGCAGGCTTTTGAGTGTCCTTGCAAAGAAAGGTGGCTATATTGGTCACTGATTTGTTTTTGTTATATTTTTGAATGTCAGAAATGTATATTTGTGAATGTTGAGATGTTATATTGGTTTCACTGGTAAAAATAAATAATTGAAATGGGTATATATTTGTTTTTTGTTAAGTTGCCTAATAATTATGCACAGTAATAGTCACCTGCACACACAGATATCCCCCTAAAATATCTATAACTAAAAACAAACTAAAAACTACTTCCAAAAATATTCAGCTTTGATATTAATGAGTTTTTTGGGTTCATTGAGAACATGGTTGTTGTTCAATAATAAAATTAATCCTCAAAAATACAACTTGCCTAATAATTCTGCACTCCCTGTATATATATATATATATATATATATATATATATATATATATACACATACACACACACTACAGCACCCCTCACACTGTACCACTACATACATTACGCTCCAGATAAACGCTAGATCCCTTACCCTATATGCACTCTTAATCCTCTACACACACACTCTCTACAACCCCTACACACACTACGTCACCTATACACACACACACTACAGCCCGTAAGCACACACTCGCTACATCCCCTATAACACTATACCCCCTATACACACACTCTCTACAGCCCCTAGCCACACATATTACTCCACAAACACAAATGAAATTGACCTATTTACACAATACCACACCACACTCTACACACACGCAATCCCACAAGCAGGCTCCAAACATATGCACCATGCACTTTACTGGCCCTTTTGTCATCTGGAGAAACCAGAGACAATTTACTGGCCTTTTGTCATCTGGAGAAACCAGAGACAATTTAAAAGCAAACACAGCGCAAGCATGTTATTAAATTTGCTTGCGCTGCGCAGAACAAATTCAGGGCCTTTTTCTAATGCCAGAGCTCTTCAGCGGGCTCTGCGCATTGAACTAACATGCTCACTTTGAGAGGTGGCGTGCTTCATAGGGGGCAGCTCTGATTGAAAAATGCCAGGGCCAAATTTTTTTCCCAGTCCGGCCCTGATAGGGTCATAAAGGCAACGTAAGCAATCTGGCGAATTTTAATGTGAAAAAAATTAAACACAAGCCTTATATTTGACGCTGTAATTTTTGAAAACACCATAAAACCTGTACATGAGGGGTACTGTTGTACTCGGGAGACTTCGCTGAACACAAATATTTGTGTTTCAAAACAGTAAAAAGCATTGCAGCAATAATATCGTCCGTGTAAGTGCTGTTTGTGCGTGAAAAATGCAAAAAAAGTCACTTTTACTGGCGATATCATGGTTGTAATACATTTTACTGTTTTGAAATACTAATATTTGTGTTCAGCGAAGTCTCCCGAGTAAAACAGTACCCCCCATGTACAGGTTTTATGGTGTCTTGGAAAGTTATAGGGTTAAATATAGTGCTAGCAAATTTAATTCCCTATACTTTCGGCATCGGTTGTCAGGCAAGTCCCGCTAATTGTAATTAATTAGGATACCTAATTATGTAAAACTATTACATAAATATATGCGTAGAATTAATATATGTATATATATATATATACATATGTGTATATATACGTATATATATATATATATAATTTTTTTTAAATATTTTTATTTATATATAGGTATATATATAGTGATATATACGTATATATTTATGTATATAGATATATATATTATTTTGTTCTACGTGTATTTTGATATAAATATATATATATTAATATCACAATACAGTTAGAACGAAATAAAACACATCTATATATATATATATTTTTTTTTAATTCTTTATTTTTCTTGTGCAAGTGATACAAACGAGCTTGATTTGCCACAACAGCAGTCACAAGCGAAAAAGATTCTTTCAGTGTCAAACATGGCAAAAAGATAATATGCACAATTTTATATTATTAGTAAACAAGTATTACTCTGATTAGGTAACAATAATAGATTAAATGACAGTAACTGAAATAGCATACGAGCAGGCCTAGAGGTTAAAGCATTAATTTTCAGGCTTAGAGTTCTAACATTGCATGGGTGAGTAGTCAATATAGTACGTTATCACGTTAAATAAGTATTTAAGAATGCATATCTGCATCGATATTTCAGGCACCTTTCCCTGCTCTGTTTATCAGGACAGGTGGGGTAGACAATTAGACAGAGCAGTGTGCCATAAAACAACAGTTGGTCTGTGTTATTAGCTATGGTCGTGATGCGTCATTACGATTATACGGAGGCTCATGCATACAATTGTTTGCTAAGTAAACAAAAAGCAACACACAACTCAGCGCGTAATACATACACAACTTATGATACAACGAGGTTAAGTAACAGGCTTATAAATTTATAGCAGGAAAACAGGATTATAGAACGCGTAAGATATATTGCAGGTTGCAACTGTAGGACATTCCCTATATATTGCTAGTTGTCTACCCGGCACATATAAAGGGTGTCACCGGAGATGCTATTAGAGACATAAGAGTTACTTGGTTGCCAACACGATACTTATGTGGAGATGTCCTGAGAAAAAGGGTCTCCAAAGCAAGTGAGGAGAAGTGTAAATAGTGGGCTTTACATTGGTGTGAGTAAGGTGGCCTCGACCAGAGAGTCCAGTCCCCGCCCGTCCCCTTACATGGGGCTACGTGTGTGGTCTGGGTGAGTCAGCCTATCCGATGCCCCTACGTGAGGCTGAGTCCAGTGGGTCCGTTGATGGTGCCGTAGGGAACTGCTTCCCGGCTTCCTGAGGATGCCGCTTGCGGGAGGCCCTTGCAGGCGATTGTGTGCAGGCATGGAGCGTCTGTGAAACTGTCCCTGTGATGGGTAAGTGGCTCAGCTGCGGCATAATAGTGGCATCTGCCGGTGCAGACTTAACAGTCCGCCATCTTCTCCTTCTGTCTGGCTGGGCTTTACCGTGCTTGGGTCTGCGTTGGGTTGATGCTCTCCGGCGGGGCTGCCTGCGGCGCTGTACCACAAGAATCCTCTTGGGTATGCGAGCTTTATGTTGGCTGTGTCCGGTGGCAGTATTGCGCCGTTTGGGCGTTGTTGGGTTGGACCCTTTCTTGTGAGTGTTCGTGGTGAAAATGGGGTTTGTCCCGCTTGTCGCCTTGCTCTTGCGCTTCCGACCCTGCAGCACATCGCTGGGTGAAGCTCCGACTTGTGGGGGCATCAGTAGAGCCTCTAATTTCTCCCAGAGTGCCTGGAATATGCGGTCATACCTGAGCTTCGTTTCCCTCTGGATCAAGAGCTCAACATTGGAGCACTGGCTGCCCGCCATTTTGTGGGCTCCGCCCGCCGTCACTGGACTTTGTGAGTTTGTTGCTTGGGCCTTGCGTGGCTGGTTAGTCTCATGTAGTAGGACCGGGATATCCCCCGCCGGTCTAGAGGGGGGGGAACGGGGGTTCCGTGCCTGTGTTCCCTTCGTTCTCGGCGGCGGGAGGGCGGCAAGCTCTCCCATGCCTGCCATGCCAGTAGGCCTCACCGGCTCGTGGGGTGTATGTCGGGTCGGTCGTCGCTTGGAAGGTACCATATTGTATGTCCCGGTTTCCCCTCACGCTTGGTGGCCCTAATCTGGCTCTTAGGTGCCGTTTCTTTATAGTTTTCATGCTTTTTCAGGCGTTTGTTGCAGGAGCTGATATGAATTGCTGCCGTTCAGCTCTGCGGCTCGGCCCCGCCCCCCACATCTATATATTTTTTAATATTTTATTTTTTTACGTAATTACATATTTTTTTTTATATTATATATTAATATATATATATATAACAATAATTATATATATATATATATATATATGTTACTTGCGCTTTTTCCTTAATCCCTATGTACATTTAGACAAATGGAGGTCATTTAGTTGCTCCAATGGCCATTGGAGGGATGCCCGCCTGCCAACGTCAAGGCAGACCCCCCCTAAGCGGGTCCTAACACTGACCCTTCAGCCTGCTTCCTTGAGCTTCTGGCAAAGATATCTCTAATGAGACAGAAAGGGGTATTTTTTATATACACCCCTTTACTTATTAACCCTTAATAGGGAACACATGGGATGGGTAGCAGCATTGTAACAAAAAATACCCCTTTCTGTCTCATTAGAGATATCTTTGCCAGAAGCTCAAGGAAGCAGGCTGAAGGGTCAGTGTTAGGACCCGCTTAGGGGGGGTCTGCCTTGACGTTGGCAGGCGGGCATCCCTCCAATGGCCATTGGAGCAACTAAATGACCTCCATTTGTCTAAATGTACATAGGGATTAAGGAAAAAGCGCAAGTAACATTTTCTTTTCTTTGGTTTTTACTATATATTGGGGCTGATGTGTGTTGTAGTCCTTGCAGCTTAAGCGCAGGACTTCTCTTTTTGTATTTATATATATATATATATATAATCAGTATCAGTCTACGGCGTAATTTGATATTAATATATATATATATATATAATTATAATATAATAATAATATATATATATATATGATCTAAGTATATATATATTTTTTTTTTACACTGATTTAACAGTTTTTTTATTTGATTTCAGCCAGCAGGGGGACTAACTGTCATTACAGTTAGTCCCCCTGCTGGCAATGCACCAGCCAGCTATCCCGGCCATGTGATTGTGAGGTCCTCGCAAGGACCTCACTCTCACATGGCCCTGGGGGGCTGAAGAGGGCAGACGTGCCGCGGGGGGCTCCCTGGGAGTACCCCCAACCGCCGGCGTGGGATCGCCGGCGACCGGGTAAGTGAAATAAAACCGGAGGGCGTACTATTACGCCCTGTGGCGTTTAGAGCCGCTTTAAAAAGGACGTAATAGTACGCCCTCCGGTCTTAAAGGGTTAAAGACAGAAGACAAATATTTTCCCACCCTTGTTTTGATTACATGGTTGACTACGCTTTGTGTTTCTGCAAACTGTTTCTGGTTTACACGGTTGACTTCAAGTTATTGGCTGCATCAAGAAAGAGGAATGGGAGGAGTCCAACAGATATATTAATATCTAGATGTGTAAGGGGTCATTTTTTTTGTCTTTGTGTTTTGTTTAATTGTTTAACAGTTTCTTTTGCTGCTGGGAGGTTACAGTAAAGAAGGTTAAAGCAAATATTCGCCTCCTGTCTTTAATACAATGTAGATTATTATTATTAGTCACTGATGCTAGAATAATCCCTAATTATACTGTTTTGAGATTAGGGGTCTTCTTATAAAACATGGATTCACTACAGAGTATGTAAATATGATCTGCCAGTTGAAATAACAAGCAAATAATGTTCTATACATACTGTGTATATATACATAAGATTAAAGATGTGATGAGATCAAAATAAAACAAACCTTCTCTCTATAATTTCTTGATTCTGTGTATGTATATGTTTTACTATATCTTCTTATATTTCCACTAACTTTGCATTTGTGTTAGAATTTTTTTTTTCTATGTTACATTAAATGTTAATCTTATGTCTTCCAGATGTACATCTCTTCATATAATCCAGTTTGGTCATTATCCACTCCTAAAATTTTCAAAACATCTTCGTCCCCCTAGTGAAGTAAGACAGAGCCGCGAAACTGCTATCCACGTGGACTGGTGCTGAAATTTCCCGTCTGGCTACCAGGCACAGCCACTCCAAACCAAGAGACATGGCAACTAATGGAACCAAAGTGGCCGATGGACATATTTCGACAGAACTTAGTGAGGCCCCCATCACCAATGATAAACCTAAAACCTTAGTGGTTAAAGTGCAGAAGAAGAGACCTGTAGACACAGAACGAGACACATGGAAGGGAAGATTTGACTTCCTCATGTCATGTGTGGGTTATGCTATTGGACTGGGGAATGTCTGGAGATTCCCATACCTGTGTGGGAAGAATGGAGGAGGTAAGACGACAATTCAGTGTTAATATTATATGTAATAACACAAGAGAACCTTTTAAATCAACAGCTTAGCATTGTGTTGGAGCAGAATCTTCTTAATGTTGTAGTAAATCTCCCACAGACAACATTAAATGTTGTCATATAAACATGTTGGTAAAAGCATCTTACAACTTACAAATAATCCATATATTAGTATTCTACTAAAATAGACCTGTTTTCTTGAGTCTTTGGATATTTTGTATCTAATGCGTGTTTTGCACATCACACATGAAGATGCCTTTTCCCATCTGCTTCATGGCTAGAGTAAATCTGAAAATTCAGGCAACAAGTTAAAAAAATGATATTCTTATTTGCCCTGTTGTGTCATTTACTGAGTAATAAATTCGACATCTCAATTCATCCAGATTAAGTGTTTACTTGACTTAATTGCATAGCAATTCCTTCTTTGAAGTCTATAGGCAAAGTAAATCATTTCTAGTAAAATAATTCAGCCTCTTATATGTAAAACAATACATTAAAAAAAAGATACTCATATTTAAAAATTTGCCAGTAGGCATCCTTTAGACTTGGACATGGTCAAAAAATGTGTCCCGACTCGAGTTCAGGTGGTCTGAGATTTGTTCATTGTTCATTTCAGTTTGGATGCATTTCCTCATGATTTGAGAGGATAAACCAAAAGTGCGTAAAATTGGGCCAATCGGTGTACTGAACAATATAAATATTATGTATATATTTTCAGCCCACTTATTGGTGCATTTCCACAATATTTGGTTTACAGCTAAAATGAGAATTAACCACTAGAGGGTAGAGCAGTATAAAATCTATATTTATATATTATCTGTTTATTAAATATAGGAGTATATAAACATAGGTTTGTTTATTGCACCTTCTTTTTTCATCTATTGGTCACTTCTCATTTAGTGGCTCTCCCCTAACCATCAATCCTCTTTTTATGGCATCGCAGACGGAACTCCAAACCAAGCAAAACTGCTTGTCCATTGTCTGTTTAATTTGCATCATGATATACCATTTCGCAGTTCAGATGACCCACTGATCAACCAAAATTTGGATGAACTGCAACAAAAACCAACTGCAAACCAAATGCACAAGTCTAGCGGTCATCAAACAAGAAAGTTATGCAGCAAATCACTATTTGTTCACTTAACTTTTAAAAGCCTCTTTATGCCACAGGAATGGCTTCTGGGAGTTGTAGTTAAGTTTTGTATTACTACTTTAGAATCCTTATAGCTGAACCAATACTACCAGAAACCTTCATATTATGTAAAAAGAGAAACACTGTAAGTTGGTAAAGAGGAACTGAAGGTAGAAGGGTAAAAATAATACTGTAACCTAGCTTACATGGTCACTGGCCCATTAATATATTTTACTCTGCTTCATGAATACTTATTTTTATTTGCTCCTCTTCCTTTAAAGGGAAACACCAGTGCCAGGAAAACGATCAGTTTTCCTGGCACTGGAGGGTCCCTCTCCCTCCCACCCCCCAATCCCCGGTTACTGAAGGGGTGAAAACCCCTTCAGTCACTTACCTGAGGCAGCGGCGATGTCCCTCGCTGCTGTCTCCTCCTCCGCGACGCTCCTCCTGTCCATTGCGTCGGCCGGTGGGCGAGACTGATCCCGCCCACTGGCCGAGGAGACCTAATGCGCATGCGCGGCAATGCCGTGCATGCGCATTACGTCTCCCCATAGGAAAGCATTGAAAAATAATTTCAATGCTTTCCTGTGGGGTTTTGAGTGACGCTGGAGGTCCTCACACAGCGTGAGGACGTCCAGCGACGCTCTAGCACAGGTTTCCTGTGCTATGGACCAGGAAGTGACCTCTAGTGGCTGTCTATTAGACAGCCACTAGAGGTGGAGTTAACCCTGCAATGTAATTATTGCAGTTTATGAAAAACTGCAATAATTACACTTGCAGGGTTAAGGGTAGTGGGAGTTGGCACCCAGACCACTCCAATGAGCAGAAGTGGTCTGGGTGCCTGGAGTGTCCCTTTAAAGACAATAGCAGTTATTAACATTTTATTGTAACAAAGTCAGACACAGCAGATTTTGTTTTGATTATATAATTTCACGGAGTCAGGGCCATGTTTTATGTTTAATCCTGTTAACTATGTATGCTGTTAAATTTGTCTATTTGAAATTGTAACTATTGGCTGAATTACCTTGAGTTTTGTTATATAAATGACAATATTTTCCTGTGTTTTAGGGGCCTTTCTGATTCCTTATTTTCTAACGCTAATTTTTGCTGGAATGCCCCTGTTTCTTTTGGAATGTTCACTGGGTCAATACACATCGATTGGAGGCCTAGGTGTTTGGAGACTTGCTCCCATGTTTAAAGGTATATTTTGTGTTTGCTTGTTAAATGCATTTTACCATTGGGGATGTTCCAGAGCAAGATTAACAATATGGCAAGCTTAGGGCCCAGAGGTTAGATAGGGTTCCTGAAACAATGATTTTGCCATTCATAATTCCTATGTGAAGAATGTGAATGGGGGAGGGGGGTGAAAATGGTAACCTGTGAAGGGTCCGGTGATATTTCAATCCTTCTCTGGGTTATTAATTAAGCCAGGTGTTGTGAGTATGGGTGTGGCCAGACACCTGTTATGTGTTGTTTTAGGTAGCTTCATGGATTATTGATTGACAGGCAGCCCTGTTGCCAGTAATTCACACCAAAATGACCTTCCAGTAACTTGGGCAGACCCTCCCCTTTTTTGGGCAGGGTCAATGACACAATTGCATCATTGACCTGCCCTCTTTACCCTTATCCCACCCATGTTGGAGAGTGTGAGAATTTATAATAGAAATAATCAAATGGATAAGCAAGAACATGGATTTTTATAATAGTGTTTACATTCATTAATGCTGTATATATGCTTTGACCTATTACCACATGTTATTCAGCCTCAGTTTGGTTGTTAGAAAGGTATGTCGCACAATGTTTAGCCTTTTGTAAATGCCCAATACCTGAATTACTGATCTCATCTAGAATTTCTATATATTTTAGTTTAGAAGGTCCAATTGAAAATGAAAGTATCTTCAGGGCAAACTGTCTAAATCTTCTCTTTGCCTATAGGTGTGGGTCTTGCAGCTGCTGTTTTGTCTTTCTGGCTGAATATCTACTACATTGTCATTATTTCATGGGCTATATATTACCTGTACAATTCATTCACAACCGTAAGTATGGCCAAATGCATACTGATGATATATTGTCTAATGATATTTAACAAATAAATATTTTTTTTTTAAAACCAGGTCAGATGGTAAAATTTTATGAAGAAACAGCTAAATTTTAGTGTTGCAACAATAGGGTTACTGGAAACTTTATGTCAATTATTCAATTATCACATAACATGGTGATATACTGTCACATAAGAACTTCAAAAAAACAACACATTTCTACTTTTATTTTTAAATATACCCTTTTTTGGGGTAGGATTTTCTTTATTTTATTACCCTTTCTCGAGTGCCATATATTTTCAATTTTGTACATGTTTATGACAAAAGAGATTGGAGGCAGAAAAGCACCAACAGTTTGCAAGGGATATTAATTGGAGAGATAGAAGTTGTGAGTCTGTATAGGGATTGTTAGGAATACATATGAATAGGTGACTTTTTAGAAATAGTTTTCACCCCTTAAGAAAAAAAAATATCAATATTGTCATAATTCCAACTGGGTCTCCAAAATGCCTAAAGTCAACCCTACTTATTTAACATTCAGCCCTAAAGTTGTTAATTGCATGGGATACTTCATTTTATACTAAGATCTTAAAAGAACATATTGTCACTATCATATTGAACATACATAAAAGTAAAAAGGTTTAAGTGAGATTAGAAAGTGTTGAGGATATGCACACCATGGTAGAACTCAAAACACAGGTGGACTTGAACAGAAGAGTCATGAGCTGAATGAACAGGGCAGTTTGGTGGGTATATGGAGAAAATAGAGATCTCTAGTATTAGTGACCTGACATCATTCAGTACTTTGGGTATCATTCTGGAGGTAAGTAAACAAAGCAGATGCTGATTAATGACTGGCAATATAAATGGGTCTAGTAGACCTGTTCATGAAAACTTGAAGAGAGGATAAGCAGTAGGGAGGCAGGCCAATCTGGATGTAGATGTAGTAATTTACACAAGACTTTACTAGCTAGCGAATTCACATTTTGATTGTATCTGGTGTTGGAAATGGATGAATGTTTTGCTCATCATCCCATTCAAGAAGAAAAAAAAAGGTTTCAGTAACTTCCTGGACTGATGAGAACTCACTGCAGTACCTGAACATCTTGGGTATTTGTAGAAAAAGAAGGCAATTGATACATTTTTGTTTTTGTGATTTGTTCAGATGTAAAAAGAACTCCAGCTTGTATATACTCACTCCACAGACCAAAACAAAAAACACGTTTCCTTCACTTTAGATAATATGGCTTCTCTGGATTAACAAACACAGTCCTGCGGGAAATATAGGAACTGACAAGACATTCATTATAAGAATAATTTGTCTGACACTCTGAATTTCTGGCTAACACTTAATTTCCTTCCAGTCTCTGCCTTGGAAACACTGTGATAATTACTGGAATACTGAACGCTGCTTCTCGAATTACAGTCTTGCAAACACAACAAACATGACCAGCGCAGTGGTGGAATTTTGGGAGTAAGTCTTTCTTTTTTTAAATTTATTAAATGTATTTATTCTTTTATATAATGTGTTAAGTTAAACATTTGTATTTCCATGGGTATGCGTATTACCCTTTAGACTTTCGCAAATTCTATTTAACTAGATACATAGCTACACAGTATCATAGGACAAAAATAAGTTTAAATGGTCTCAAGTTGTTTTTTGCTGCTGATCTGAAATAAAAAATATAATGCAATGAAGCAATTTTCGATTTTTACCACAAAAGGGGAAAAAACATTTTTGACCACACAATGACAGTTGGATGACTATTTGGATTAGCAAGCTATTCTTACCTTTTATTACATTTTTTTTTTTTTTTTTACAAGATTCAGTTTATTGCAATTCCTATAGTTGAAAATTGTGTGGTTTTGCGAAGTGTACATTGTGCTGCATTATAGTAATCCACACCCAAAGCTATATCAGCACTGTGCTTCAACAAATGAAGCACCACTGACATGCACACATTTAAACCTTCCAAAATATGTAATAGTGTATCATTGAAAAACAATGAGGTATGACACAGGTAACCAAATGGTCATACCAGTGAGTTTAATGATTGTAGAAATGTGCTAGAAAAGTCCTTGATGGACCATAACAAACATATTATTAACCAAAAGTTATGCTAAATAAGGACAGCAGCATAATAAAGTCAACACATCACATAAATTAAATCACAATCTTGCTATCACAAATAAATTAAATCCAATACCAATATGAAAATAGTCTTGCTTTTTAATGACATTTCACAAGAGTGGGGATAAAAAAAAAGGTACAATGGTAAAATCTAAAGACGTAGATTTGGGACTACTACAATATCTGATCTCTAAATGTCAGTAAATGTATGCGAATTAAAAAAAAAAAAAACTGCTCAAAATGCAAGAGATTTTCTACCCGTAACTGAATGGTGTAATTTAGCTTCAAACAAACTGATGCTCTAATTAGGACAAGGAGCAAGTTCCTTTTCAATCAGAGATCCTTCAAATGCAAATGAGTGTAATCTGTTATATCACTGAAATGTACAGTAGCACTAAGTATGTTCCATGGGTGGTGGAGGGGTTTAGCAGCACACAGCAAATTGATTTTCTAATATAGAGACTCGAAGTTTGGCCTTGTATTGAAACTGAAATAACGAAAAAGTCCAATAATATGTAAATACTGACCTGAAAGCATTTTTTTCTATATTAAATCTTCTGGTGGTGTGTATAAACAGGTTTATTCCTGGGCAAAATATAATATGCACACTATTTTTGTTGGTATTTTTACTTATAGAATTGTGCCTACTATGTTTGTGTAATTTAATGTATATGAATTTGTGTTCTGTGTGTGAAAGTATGCCAAGTCCATATTAATGCATGTTAATGAGAATGGTTTTAATCATGTGAATAACTGCAGATGTTTGGAAAATCCATATTTCACGAAACTAAGCCAGCATTTTGTTAACAACATCTGCATGACCAATGTTAACAAAAACTGTGATACATTATATTTTAAGTCCTCCTTTTACATTGTTTAGAGAACTAAAGTGTTATTTACTAAAGTGTGTTTCAAACTTATGGGCAAAATAGCCGAACTGGTAACATTCTCCAAGGCAGCTATGCTTTCAATTGTTCTACTCGGGCTTTACATTTGGAATTCACTTTTGACTTTGACTAACCCTATAGGTGAGAAGGATAAGGGGCTCTATTTTGCATATCTTACAAGAGGAGAGTTTCCTGAACAAAAGGATACCACGTCTGAACGGTCCACCAATGATTTGGTCAAACATTGACTTCTACGATCCAGAGTTGTGGTCTTTACAGACACAAATCTGTATGAAACTAAATTTGGTAGACTAGCTTGAAATGCACAAACAGAGTAAATACATTTGTTACTGTTACAAAGATAATAGAATATGAGTGGACATGTTATCAATATCCAAAATAAAAAAAAAGATAAGCGGTTGCATCAGGCTAGTCTTCCTTCATGTTGTCATCACCAAGCTTTTTATTTAAAAAAAAACAAAACAAAACCATTATAGATCTGTTTCTCAGAAAACATCCCCAACTACACTACCATTGAGAATAGTTCTTCTTTCTGTCAAGCTCTGGGCAATTGGACAAATTTCAGCTGCCATGTGACAAAAGTTTCTTGAATAAAAAAAATGCAGACCACATTTGTTACTAATAACACTGTTTAATGATTCTCATGCATTTCAATTTCCTTTTAGTACATCAATTTGGGCCCTTCTAAATGATCAGTGGGACAGATCACTCCAACTGCTCTATAGAGAGGCATCATAACTGTATAACCAACTAAATTTAGGAATTGGAAAGAGCACCTCACTTCTGATGGCTAGTTCGTTTTTTTTGTTTTGTTTTTTTAAACCACAGCCATATGGATTATTTGTTAAAATGTTCCTTTGTACCTAGAATCTGCAAGGTCAAACATGAAAACAAAAATAGTTCGTTTTTTTTTCCATGGTTAGGTAGATTCGTGGTTTAGTAAACCTTTGCAACAACCCTCAACGGTTTCCAATAAAGTAACTGATCATCCTAACCATATATGCATAGACTCTGGGGCCACCAATGCAACTCTATAGAAACAATAATCTACAATTTCCTGAGAAATACACAAATTTGAGCTTTTGGTGAAAGAACTAATCTCTTGGAAAACAAAATGGACAAAGTCATCCACCACGCATAATGTTGACAAAGTCCCACTTTGGACAACAGGGTTATTGTTCTGGCTACCCAGATGACAGATCACAACAAAACCGCATGAGTTTTGGGGGACATTCAATTAGAAGAAGCCAATCCCAATCTACATATACTGTGAAAAAGATATTATCTGAGATCTAGATGGACAAATATTTGTAGGAACTGCAAATAGAATGCATTAATCAGTTTTCAAAACCAAAACACCTTAACAGCTCACGTAGAGATGTGAATGCAAGATTTCTACACTACTACTTTACCACTACTACAAAATAAAGGAACTCCAGGGTCCACAATAACCTTTTTCACTGTTAACCAATGCACAATCCTAGTTATAATCAAAGATCTATCTGACCCAACATTAAAGAAGAAACAGAGATTATGAATTGTAACCATAGCTCTGCAGTGGACATTTCATAAAGATGGATATTCCACCAAACTCCTGAATGCTCAGTTATGTTTTCCAGTTTGTTGGTCTACTTTGTTGATGTTCAAATCAATCTTTAGTTGACATGTCCATGGGAGTTTAATACGTTAACACTGAAACCCATTTCAGTGCTTGTGACAGCTGTACATAATGCAAGCCCAATATTGTCACCTGAAATACCTGCAACTCTTAGCATCTGGATATTACCCATCTAATAACCCTACAAATATGGTATTCATCCTTCATCCATTATCTCCTGCATTTACATTTATAACCCGATTCAGCCCTGAAATTACAGACGGTGGCTTGCCTACAACCCTGTCCCTATTTTTTGCTGGCGAGTTGCTTTTCCTAAAATGTCTGTTACTATTGCCCAAGCGCAGTGGCTGGTTACTGACTGCATAACGAGGAACTGCATTTTTTACTATGGAAGCCATTACAATATCTCCATATAAGAAGTATGAAAATAACATACTCAAAATGCTAATGAGTTATGGTAGAATTTGAACAGAATGACATGACAATGAGTAGGGAAATAACAACGGTGAGCGCAGTAAAACCCCAGGTGGTGCATAAGGATCCTTGGTATTTATGGAGTTGTCCTGAATTTCAGAAGAACAAGCAGAATGACCTAACACCATAGCCCAGTAACATGGATTGAGTGTTCACCAAGACAAGGGGGGGGGGGGAGCTCTACTTGGAGACCAACAGGTTGAAATCTACTGGAGAGTAAAATCCTACCTGTTTTTAGCTACTAGACCGGCAAGCTGTTTTCAGGGTTATTCACTAACAAATTGAATTTCAAATTTTAAGGTCAAAATGGCTGAATTGGAAAAAAGATCGCTATGCTTTCCTTTTAGCTACCTTGTTCTTAAATTTGAAATTCACCTTAATTATCACTTTAGTGAATAACCCTGTTATTTTTACTTATTACTTCAGAGGGATAAATAAAAATTAAGTGACCCTAATCATACAATTTACAAGTTTGAAAAAAGAGATTTAAAAAATGACCCTATCTCCCATTGACTCTGCTAGTTCTAAAGTAAACACTCTAAGGAAGGTAAGATAACATCACACAGGATACATTGAATATCTCTTTTCAGGCAGAGTGCATGCTGGTTATGTGATTGACACATAGGAGAGATGTATATATGTTTAAAGTATCCCTGAACATGGCATTCTAAATTCTAAAACTCAAACTGCGTAACCTGGGAAGTCAGCAGAAATAAAGTTTGTGCTTTTCGAATATATTCATAAATATTACATAAAAATAAAAATCTCAGTATCAATAGTAAAATAACTCTACATCCTATAAAGTATTTGACACAAGCTAGCAATTCACATTATATAAATGACAGCTTGTCAACAGCAGCAATGCAGATTACAGACAGTAACTGCTCACTATATTATCTTGTTGCTACATCTATTTTTACCACTAGGGACATAACTAATAATTTCTTATTAATTAATATTATAGGCTCTGTGTAAAATATACAATAGGGTCTCGTGTACCATGCATTCTGTTTTAAGTATTCTGTTTTAACTATTTTGGTTTTAACATTGCAGACGCAACATGCACCAAATGACAGATGGGTTGGAGAAACCAGGCCACATCCGATGGCCTTTGGCAATTACTCTGGCCATCGCATGGGTCCTTGTATATTTCTGCATCTGGAAAGGAGTTGGTTGGACTGGAAAGGTGAGTCAGATGTACATTCTACTTTAAAGGCACACAATAGTCACCAGAACAAATGCAACTTTATGTAGGGGTTCTGTAGTCTATAGCCTGCCCCTTCAAGCTCAACAATGTAAACGCATTATCAGAGAAAAGTAGCAGTAACTCAGATGGCCACTAGAGGTGCTTCCTTTTTTAGTGCTGTACTGTGAGCAGAAGTTCTGTGTCTCCACACTGTGCATGGAGATGCTGAATGCTCTCTATAGAAATTCATTGATTCAAAGCAACTCTTTGAGGAGACGCTGATGGGCATTTGCTGTGCATGCGCAATAGTCTTTCAATGTTTTCTTATGGAAAAACACTGGATTGACTGACATCATCAAGATTGATGATCTCAGCCATAGAGGCGGGGCCAGCAGTGGTAAGACCAGCACAGTGATGGAGAAGAAGGGAAGTAAACAATTTTTTTACTCCATTATAAATGGTGCTGGTCGCCTAAACAGCTACTCCAGCATTATAGTGTTAGGAATCACGTTTGTACCAGAAATCTGCTTGCTGTTAGAAACATTTGTAAACATTCATACTTCAGTGAATGCATCAAAGACTTTGTAGGAAATAATGGGAATTCATTCACCATGAAGTCAGCCAGCTAATTTTGTGGTGCTACAAGATAATTTAGCTTGTCTAAAGTCGCAAGGTTTAAGAGAAATAATCTAATTTTGTATAGTCTGTGTAAGGACTAAACAAGCTAATTCCCACCATTGTGAGCAGAAAACATGCCATTAGAAGCTTGTCTCTCTCACTGGTTAATACAATTTGCCTCAGTTCTCCCATGCATTTTTATAAGAAATTCCCATGGGTACACTTGTACATTTAAGAGCCATTTCTCTTGTTAGTATCTGTCTCTGTGAGTTCAGTGGAAATAATTGCAGCAATTCACAAACCGATTTAAAATAGGTGAGCTGAATATAAATCACCCTACTTTTTTTACAAGGCACTACTGAAAAAAACTTTAAAAACCTATAATAATTTAGAGAATTAGCCTGGGGAGAGAATCTCTATACATAAAAATAAAAATAAAAAATACTGTTATCCCATTACCATGTTTAGGGCTAAATTTCTGCCAACTCGATTAATGAAACAGAAATAATTAGTGAATATATAAATGGGCTGAAGAAGTTGCAAGATTTTGCAATTCAATTTAAATATATAAAAAAAATTCAAAATGAGAATTATGTAAACAACCTTGCCTTTTACTTTCTTTGCCAGAAGAAACACACCAAACCATTGTGTAAATTGTTGTTCACAGGTTGTATACTTTTCGGCTACTTATCCCTACATAATGTTGGTCATACTCTTCTTCCGTGGGGTGACCTTGCCTGGAGCGGTTGATGGAATTTTATTCTATATAACCCCAGATTTCAGCAAGCTTTCTGATTCCGAGGTATGGGTGGTTTCAGTATTGCGATTTACACACTGTGGAATAAATGTAAATTAAAAAAAAAAAAAAATGTTTTAATGCGGAAGAATATATTGGCACTGTATAAATTAATTTTCCTCTCATCCACAGGTCTGGTTGGATGCTGCCACTCAAATATTTTTTTCATATGGATTAGGTCTCGGGTCTTTGATTGCCCTGGGGAGTTACAACCCTTTCCACAATAATGTTTACAGGCAAGTACAAATCAACACATTAAGGGAGAAGAGAATATTTAAAAGGAGAAAAACTACCCCTACAAGAGGACATAGTCTTAAATTAGAGGGTCAAAGGTTTAAAAATAATTTCAGAAAGTATTACTTTACTGAGACAGTAGTGAATGCATGGAATAGCCTTCTGGCTGAAGTGGTAGAGGTTTAAAACAGTGAGGGAGTTTAAGCATGCGTGGATATAAGGCTATATACCAGATAAGGCCAGAGACTAATGAAAGTGTTTAGAAAATTGGGCAGACTAGATGGGCCGAATGGTTCTTATCTGCCGTCACATCCATGTTTCTAACAGTCTCTGGATCTAACAAAGATAACCATGATCTGTTCAATCTCCTAGAAACTAGAAAGTTCCCCTTTGAAAGCTGACTGTTGGTGTTTAATAGCAGATCCACCCATGAGAAGGCTGCTGGGTATGGTAAAATGTTAGTTCTGCCCATGGGGTACTGATGGCTGATGGATATGTTTAGATGCTTGCACATCTTATAGGGTGATGCTTGCACATCTTATAGGTGGTATTGTTAACTGTTCTGGCCATGCTCCAGCCAGGTCAATCCATTTTTCCTTGGACGGAAACTTTGATATCTTGTATTGCATAGAAGTGTAAAAATTATTCAAATCTTTTCCAATGACTATTCTACTGCCTGCATCCCATCAGTAATAGGAGAACCGAGAAGACTGCAGCCTTTGCCATTCACAGTTCTCTGCCTATAAACGATTAGACCAAAATGCATGATTCTAAATACAGAAATTCTGTACTTCGACAATCTTCAGCATTGTTTGATTGATTGATACCAATTGTCTGCTGCATGAAAATGCAGCATGTTGACTTGCCTTATTATGGGACATTTGCTATATCATTACATTTATATATATATATTTTAGCAAAATACATTTGAGAGCTAAGGCTGTCTGTATGTGCAGTTTGATGCCTGTTGAATTATGTACAAATGTTGAGTTATGTATTAAGAACTATTTTGGTGCAAAATTCTAAAATGCGAGCAATGGGTAGGAATTCCGCTGGTTTCCAGTGTCATTGCTCTACCTTTAGAATTGTATCCCATAATTCCTCCCTATACATTGTATTCCATTAATCAAATAAACTATAATTTTCTCTTCTCCAGGGATTCAATTATTGTTTGTGGCATAAATTCGGGCACAAGCATGTTTGCAGGCTTCGTTATTTTCTCCATTGTTGGATTTATGGCTCATGTCACTAAAAGACCAATAGCACAAGTTGCTGCTTCAGGTAAAGTGTTGTCCTGTATTCACAGACCTACATCCAATTCATTGTAGCCTGGGCAGGGTTTAGGCAAGCTTCTGCACTGCCTATATTGTTGCATCTACCTGATTCTTTACCAGCATTATGGCTGTAAAAGCCTTATGGGAGATTTAGTCCACAATATCTGGAGTGCCGAAGTTGCCTACCCTTGGTCTAGGGAATAATATAAACTGCATACATTGGGGGTGTCTAGATGCCAAAGACCAGGGCTTCAGCACAAGGGTATACTTTGTGGCCTTTCCCACATTTACTGAATTAACCACTCTCAAAAATCCCACTCTACCACTCTCTGTGTTAAACCATAAGCTATGACATGTTATATTAATTATATCATGAATCACTCCAACCACCATGATCAGTTAAATGATTGTAAGTGGTCATGGTGGTAGGAGCATGTATGTGCAGTGTTTCAGCTTGAAACCACAAATGTGGTGCCCCTGGGGTCCTTAATTGCAAAGCACTGGTAAAAATAGAAAGTTTATAGGCTTCTATGCTTTCCATTTCAGGGGATCATTGTCAGGTGAATCCACAATTTTCACAATATTGATGTAATTAATCACAAATGGCATAGAACATTTGTCTTATTGATTCAAATATGTATAATCTTGTGTGTGAACATTAAATTGGGTGATGGCATACATAGACCAACCATAAGAATGATTTTGGTAGCTATCATGAAACATTTTCTTTGCATATATTGTAATATACAGTTATGCTCAAAGGTTTGCAAACCCTTGGAGAATTAATAATATATGTACCATTTTAAAAGAAAACATGAGGCAGCAAGTATTAATATAATCGAGCCACTCTGGGGAGATCTCTATAGCTGCCCATTCGTCTTGGCCTCCAGGTCATGCAAAGTCTTTGGTCGTCTTTTGAGATTTCCACAGAATAGCTTGATAATACAGTTAAAGGACCACTATAGGCACCCAGACCACTTCAGCTCAATGAAGTGGTCTGGGAGCCAGGTCCATCTAGGGTTAACGCTGCAGCTGTAAACATAGCAGTTTCAGAGAACAAGTTTGTTTCCCTGGCACTATAGTGGTCCTTTAACAGGAGATTGTGATGGCCACTCCAGAAACTTCACCTTTTTTCTGCTTCAACCACTGGAGGGTCAACTTGGCCTTGTTTAGTGTCATTGTCATGCTGTAAAGTCTAAGAGCGTTCCATGCACAGCTTTCATGCAGAAGAATGTACATTATCTGTCAGTATTTTCTTATGACATGCTGCATTCATCTTGCCATCAATTTTTACAAGATTCCCTGTGCCTTTAGAGCTTGCACACCCCAAAACATCACTGAACCACCATCATGCTTCACAGTGGGAATGGCATTCTTTTCACTATAGACCTTATTGACCCCTCTCCAAACATAGCGGTTATGGTTGTGACAATATCTCTATTTTGGTCTCGTCACTCCAAATTAGTGTGCCAGAAGATGGGAGGCATGTCAATGTGTTGTCAGGCTAATTGTAACTGAGTTTTTTTGTGGCATTGATGCAGTAAAGGTTTTTTTCTGGCAACTCGACCATGCAGCTTATTTTTGTTCAAGTATCCTTGTATTCTGCTCCTTGAAATAACCACACCATCTTTTTCCAGAGCAGCCTGTATTTCTCCTGAGGTTAACTGTGTTTTTTTTGGATCCCGAACAATTCTGGCAGTTGTGACTAAAATCTTTCTTGGTCTACCTGACCTTGGCTTGGTATCAAGAGATCCCCACATTTTCCACTTATTAATAAGTGATTGAACAGTACTGACTCACATTTTCAAGGCTTTGGATATCTTTTTATATCCTTTTTATATTTATAAGGTTCCATTATCTTGTTCCGCAGGTTTTTTTAACTGTTCTTTTCTGTTCTCTTCTGCTCCCCATGGCTCAGTATCTAGCCTGCTCAGTGCATCCACGTGAGAGCTAACAATTTCATTGACTATTTATACACAGACATTAATTGCAATTTAAAAAGCCACAGGTGTGGGAAACTAACCTTTAATTGCCATTGTAACCTGTGTGTGTCACCTTGTGTGTCTGTAACAAGGCCAAACATTCAAGGAAACTTTTGATCAGGGCAATTTGGGTGATTTCTGTTATCATCATGATTTAAAAAGGAGCCAACTATGTTATAATAAATGGCTGCATATGATCCCTATCCTTCAATAAAATAAATTTGTAAATGTATTTTTATTTTTTGTGCGTAATCAGTCATATTTTCAAAATCCATGTCAAAACGTCACAATTTCTGCCAGGGTATGCAAACTTTTGAGCACAACTGTATGTTAATATTTACTGCTTTGCGGAGCTGTAATGGCCATAACAAATTAATGTAAAGAGATGTTCAGACAACAGCCTGATTTGTGCTGCTTAGAGGAGTGGCATCAAGGATCTTGGTTATAAAACTAAATAAAAGGATCAATGCAACCACATCCGGAATGTAATTTTATTTTATTTTCTATTCACTAGGTCCTGGATTAGCATTTTTGGCATATCCTGAAGCAGTAACGCAGCTGCCGATATCACCCCTATGGGCAATTCTCTTCTTCTCCATGTTACTGATGCTTGGAATTGATAGTCAGGTAATGTCACATCTCTATTCTAGCAACATATGTTTTCCTTTCTTAGTTATTTAGAAATAATAATTGAAGAAAATGCAAGGCCAGCGATATTTGCAAAAGTCTTAACAAAGGGGGCTTCACGTTACCCTTGGAATAAGACTTTAATTTGGTAGGCAAGGTATCTTTTGAACATGAGCTGATTGCAAGGGTTGATTTCTACCAAGATGGTGTGGCTCGGAAACATTGCTAATATGATATACAGTTGAGGATTATACATCTTAAATCATAATTTAAAAGAACAGTAAAAAAAAAATGCTAATCTCTATAGCCAAATGTAGCAGCTATGTTGCCAGAAGAGCCCTGGCTGTACAATTCATGTACAATGTACATTTGTTTTCCAGCAGGGAGGACCCAACTGGTAAACAAACTTACATTGTATAGCAATTTGCCAGCAATTGTATAAAGATAGCACAGAAGGGAACCAGGCATGCCAATGAGATAATTTACATTATAGGTGTGGCATGTCGTTGTGAAAAGTTTGTGTCTTCCCAGAGTATGTCTGCGCCTGTCTGACAGGAAGCAATGCAGGGCAACCAATCAGGCATGATCATGCAAAAACCACTACTGACATGCTTGCCTATGGGTAGGAATGCACTGAAGACGCTTTTGCTCTGCTGAGCATGAAAAGAAACAATATAACCACCACAACATCTTAGCTTAATAAAGTGGTTCTGGTGCATAGATCATTAGTTCTGCCATTTAGGAGCTAAATCTTTGTTTCTCCATTGGTTGAGACTCCTTAAACACTTCCTGAAAAAGAGTAAAAAATGGGTCGCAAGAGAATACTGAGAACGGGCAGCAACTGAAATAGCCTGCCCTTCGGTCGGTCACCGCTCAGTTCTCAAGCTGTTTTTTGCTCATCTTGTGCCATTACAGAGAGAACTTCTCTGAAACATATCAGACTGGTCCCACCCATACGGGCAGTCCAGAATAAGAGTCAAATTCCTGAAAAAGAGTCAAATTCCTTTATTGCTCAGTATGTTTAATTTAGAATTTTTGATATCCTGCACTTTTAATTGCCTGCTATAGTGTGCAACAGCATCCTGTGTGATTAAATGGATTTTTTTTAGAGCAAGAGATTCAAATGTATAAAGAAAACACACTCTGCTGTATTTCTTTTTTTTTTTTTTTGAGTCAGTTAGGGGAGGTGTAGCTAGGGCTGCATAAGCAGAAACAAAAGTGATTTAACACATATATGGCAGAGAATTGAGCACTGAGACTGCGGGGCATGATCTATACACTAAAACTGCTTTATTAAGCTAAAGTTATTATGTTGCTTAGAGTGTGTGTACCTTTGAATTTCCAATTCCCTGAGGAATTCTTGGTAATTCACAGTTTAGAATATATATGTGCATGTATTTAAAGTGTCTTAACTCTCTAAAAGCACAAATGTGAGCCTAACAGGGTTACATTTCATGCAAAGAAGACATGTAATTTGACTGCACTTATGTCTATGTATGTATATATTTATTTATTTATATTCTACAATTTGTGGTTAAATCCCTAAAAGTCAGGTTTATATTTTGCCATATTGAAATTCTGTATGTATGTTTAGGCTAAATAAAAAGTAGGCCAAGCTATGCCTCAGCAATGTAAGGAAATAATATATTTTAATTAATGCATTTTATACCAAAAAAAAATTTGGACCGGATGACTGAAACATCTACATACAACTGTATAAAATATACATAAACAAAAACCCAAACTAATCTTTTTCTAAATGCTTCAAAGAGTCACAATTGTATGATGAAATGTATTTTTGGAGAAACTAGGAAATCAGTTGTGCTGAGTATCAACTGACAAGGTAAAATGTAGAACTTAGGTGACCTGCAGGGAAAGAGTAATGGATGTCTCAATTTAGTTTGACATTTAAAAAGGAATCTCCCGGGACATGACCTAGGCTTCAATGGCACTAGATGTGAAGCTCCTTTGCTCCTCTGCTGTGTGGAATATTACAGTTTGGTTATCAAAGCTACTCTTACCGTGATAAGCTTGATTGCACAGGATTGCACACAGGAATGACAGGATTGCAAATTGCTATTTTAAAAAATAAATTTACCACCTCTTCAAATCTTGGTGCTTCCCCTCTGGCAGTTTCCAACCAAGTTGGCATGAAGAAGGCCCTGTCACATGCTTCTAGCTCCAATCTTTCACTCCATGCCATCTCCCACAATGGAAATCTCAGTACTGAGAATGCTTGACGAGTTCAAGTTTTCTTTAAAAGGGGGCTTAAATAAATTGGCCACAGACATATATACAAGTACTGGAGGAACGTACAGCACACTTAGAAGACAAGTAGAAGAGATCATAACAGCCCACAACATCTTATCAGATGCATATAATGACAGAGGCTAGACTGCATTGCCTAGAAACTAAACTGGTAGACAACGATGATAGGATCAGACAAAATAACATGGATGTTAAACAAGTGGACCTGCCAGAGTTTGTCCACCGGCTTCTCCAAGCTTTACTGTCTGACAACAGACCAAGACTAAACTGGGTGCATCAAATACCAATGCCCTAATATCTTCCAACATGTCTCCCAGTGGGACACAGTCACCAGAATCCACAATTGCCACATAAAAGAACAGCTGATGAAAGCTTTACACAAGTTTGATGGCTTCACGGGATACCTTGCTGGAATACAGCAATATTTGGATCAGTCACCAGTGTCAGGGTTCTTATCTGAGATGGGAGTCTGTAGCGCAGATATGTTTGCTCACCCTTGCAGAGAGACACAGTCCAAATAGCCACCTGGACTGTGAATCTGTGCACACAGGCTGTGCAGGAAAGGTGATTCAAATGCAGTACTGACAAGGAAAACAAACAGCAGGATAGTCAAGGGATAGCCGAAGTCAAAGAATGCCAGAGGTCAGGATTAACAAAGTGTAGCCAAAGTCAAGGGATGCCAGAGATCAGGATAAACTAAGACGTTTATCCGGGGTCAAATGGAGAATACGTTCAAGAGACTGGAACACGGAAACTGAACACATAAAACAAAGTCAAATACTTGATAAAGTTCCTAGGGTCGAGGCTGTGTTTATATACCATGCTGATGACTTATCTGAGTCAGGTGAAGCACAACCATAGACAAAGTCCAGCCCCCAGTGCTGCAGACAAGCCAGGATGAACATTACTAGAATAGGTCCAAGGACTAGGAACTGCTAAAAGGTAGATAGCAGGCCCAGGACAGTAAAGTAACCAGGTTCAAATCCCCTGTTGGATACTTATGGGGTGACCACAGCTGGCTGTCTGGATGTCACGGTGAGAACTGTGACATCAAGACCAGTGACCCTTGCTGAATGGAGAGCCTTTGGACCCATCAGGAAGGCACTGAAGGAAACACATATTATTTATAAGTGGAACTTACCAACAAGACTTCTGATTTGGAAGAACGGAGTGGAAAATACTGTGCGTACTTTTGAAGATGCCTGTCAACTGTCAATATTCCCAAGAGAAAACCAGAAACAGACTTGTTGGGTGCTTCTGCCTACCCACTGTGAATTGGCAAGGACTGGAAGAGAGTTACCAGTAGCAGATGACTGTGGCTAGAATGGGTTGATATTGCATATCAGCCAACAATTCTAGTGTGGCTTAAAAAGTTTGGTTTCAGAGCAGTGTTGCTCCTCAGTTCTTTAATTATTTCCCCTTATGCTCAGAGAATGCTGGATTTCTCTACTGTACCTATATAGGTCATTAAAGGGGATGACACAAACTTTATTTTAGTTTGCAAATTCAACTCAATATCCCCAACAACAGTCACAGCTGCTGTACTATCAACTAATAACTATACAGATGTTTGGAGGGCACTACACACTGAAGTAGAATCTATATTCCACTCTTCTGCCTTTAATACATACTTCAAGATTGACAAAAACTTTTTTTTTATGAGAACCTCTTCTATACACTATAGTCTTAGACCATGGCTGTAGGCATCAATACTTGGTCTGACCATACCCTGGCGTGTGAACGAGCATGTACTTATGGACCAACGCAACATACCTAATTTGCAGGTGGAATTGGAAATCAATTTTGCTTCTAATGATACTCCTTCCAAAGCCTTTACCTCATTGTGGTTAGCCCACAAAACCTTTATAAGAGGTGTGCTTATTATCACACTAGTTTCAAAAAAGCAACACAAGTGCATAAATATGTAGCTTTAACCAAACAATAGTAGCTCTTTATAACAACTTCTAGGGCAAATAGTATGAAAGCTCAAATACACCAGCTGGAATTAACTAAAACTTCCAATTATCTCAGGAGACTAAAACACAAATACTTTGCACAGGGTACAGATGGCTATCAATTAAAACAGATGGCTATGAAGATTGCATATATCAACTCCGCCCGGGGAACTAATCTTTTAAACCTCACTTTTTTTGTGAGGAGGAATTTGCTAACTATTATGGCAAGTTATACAATCTTAAAAAATAAACCCAACATCTCTATGCCATTGGAGCTGTATATTCATGTGTTTTTAGGCTCAGTTTCCTAGCCAACTCTATCAGCAGCAGAGTGCAGTGGTCGGAGTGGCCACTTTACAGCTGACACCTCACAAAGGCTGTTGCTGCCTTGCAGCCTTATACATTTTTGGATCATGATGATCTCCCATTCTCCTACTACGATACCTTTCAAAAAACTTTACATCCTTATCTGGTACAGCTATTTAACTATTGCTATGCTTCTGGTTCTCTACTGGAGGAAATGCTTTCAGCCCATATAGTGATCCTGTGTAAGACGGAAAAAACGTCTACCATATGCTCAAATTTTAGGTCTATTTTCGTATTTCGTATATTTCGTAAAAATGTTAGCCAATAGATGCTGCAAACTCTGATCCATTATGATCAATCAGGATTTGTTAAGTTGCGTACAGGCTCCGATAACTAAAAAGAGGCTGTTAAATTTCATCAGTCATCCTTACACATCAAACACTAGTGGCATACTGCTGGCACTAGACATGGAAAAAACCTTTGACAAGCTCAGTTGCTGATAAATGTGTCTAATTCTTAAAAAAATTGGATTCCCACAATAATTCATCATAGGTGTCATGGTCTTTATAACACTCCCTCAACAAGGGTTTTTAATGCAAGCGTTAACGTCTCTCGATCCCCTATAACAAATGGAATAAGGCAGGGGTGCCTACTTTCCCCACTCTAGTTCATCCTAGTCCTTGAACCCTTGCAGAAAAACTGCAACACACCCTGATATCACTGGGGTGAGAGGGGAGACAGAAGAGCATAAACTATCCTTTTATGCTGATATTATACTATTACTATACTACTTATGGACCTTTTGAATGATTTTGACATATTATCATATTATAATTATAATTCAATTCTAATTAAACAAATTAAACACTAGGACTATCCTCTAGTTCAATCCACACCTTAGCTGCCATCCCCTTTCAGTGGCGAAGTGATTATATCACTTATTGTAAAAAGTGGATAACACCCATTACCATACTTTACAAAAATAAACCTGTACATATGATTGATAAATTCCGACAAGACTTTTGTGGTTTAAAAAAACAGGATCTGAACATGGGCGAAGCATATAAAATACATTAAGATAATGCTCCTACCACAAATGCTCTATCTTTTTTGGATGCTAGCCACAGACTTCTCAAAAACCTTTTCTGTACAGCTGTGATTTGTCTTTTTCATATGAGAAGGGAAGGGGGCTTGTATCACAGCATTTTTACTGCATATTTCAGAAGGGGAATGGGGAGGTATGGGGGTGCCACATATTCACATGTACTATAAAGCTGCAATTCTGGCTAAAGTGATAACTTTACATGCATCTTGGACATGAAACAAAGAAAATACTGTATCACTATCCCGACTATATTCCCAACCACAAGCTTGTATGTAAAAACGTGGGATAAACGTGGGATATTTTCTGTCTAAATTAGGAGACCCCACAAAATGTAAAACCTTAGCACCTCTAGCATCACAGTTAAATCATAAACTTTGACATCAGATTGATAACACATCAACAGGTAAAGTCGATCAAGTAAACAGGTTAGGGCGATCAAAGAAGCTATATTCGAACGTTCCTGCTCCCTCCTTTGAGGGATTTTCCCCCCTTACTTTTTGTTGCTTATTTTGTGTTTATTATGTTTTATGAAATATATGTATTGAAACTTGCTCAATAAAATACAAGTCTTATAAAAAGAATCTCCAGATTATTTATTTAGTTAATAAAGAATTAATAATGTATTATTTTACAATAGATTACTGCAGCAGATCCTCTTTTGTAATTGCTTTTGTGTAGAATAATATAGTAAAGAAGGGGGTCTTAATTGCATAAAATCTGCTTGCAGCATACTTGCAACATCACATTATATTGCTGAATAATATGTAGCCCCCTGATAATTCACTGTGCCTGCCTTTATTTACTTCTAATGAAACAAATTCATCTGAAAGTTGAGTCATCATACTTACTGACATTTCTATAGTCTTAGTCTTCTGTAGGGCTCCCTAGATGCCAAACCCAAAATGCCAAAATAACTGCTATGAACCCCTAAAGTTTCCAAAAAGTTCCTGAAACAAAGACAAGAAGACAAGACAGGTAGAAAAAACTGGTTAGCAAGAAGAACAAACTCTGATTCATGACCTACATTATAAACTATGTTTTGGGTTACAATTTGAATTACCATATTTGTTTTGTGTCACACAATTTAGACTATGATGAAGAGAACTGGAAATTTAAGCTAATCCAAAAATAGTTTTAATATTACCTAAAAAAAAAAAATGCATGTTTGCTTAATAACAAAATACAAATAATGTCTTTGAAAAGTATAATTGCAAATTCATGGATCTAATTTTTTTTTTTATTGTTGCGTTATAGTTTAATATTATGTGGAATCAGGATGAGTATCTTAAATATTGAATAACAAGTTTATTCAAATGTAAGATAAGATTTGCTATGAATAAGTAGGATACCATCCTAATCTATATTACTCTTGTTTGAGCATTGACATGTGACTCACACTCTGTCGTCTAATTTTACAGTTCTGTACTGTGGAAGGGTTTATCACAGCCCTTGTGGATGAATTTCCCAAAGTGTTACGTACTCGAAGAGAAATATTCATCGCAATTGTGTGTGTGGTATCCTATCTGATTGGACTTTCTAATATAACGCAGGTAAACAGAACTAATAGTCAACCATTTCATTAAATCAAATACCCAACTGTATCCTTCTCAGTCATTCTATGGACTTGAAAATACATCTTGAAAATACATCAGTGCACTAAAAGAAACATGTGAAATAGTCAGACACTGTTAAAGGTACAGCTAAATGTAGTTGTTCTGGTGAACATAGTCAGTCCCTGTATGCTTTTTTGCTGTAAACGCTGTCTTTTCAGAGAAAAGGCAGTGTTTATATTACTGATTATGGACACCTCCAGTGGCAGTCACTCAGACGTCCACTTAATGTGCTTCCTGTGTTCAGCGTCTTCACGGTCTGCATGAAGACGCTGAACTTTCCTCATAGAGAATAATTTCCCCATTATTTTCATTGCATTTCTGTGAGAAAATGCTGCTTGGTCTAGCACAAAGTTTTGCTGCGCATGCACCATAGCTTCCCATTGCTTCCCTATAGGAAAGCATTGGATTGGCTGAAATCGCTAATTTTGGTGTTCGCAGCCAAGGAGGAGTGGGTGCGGAGCCAGCTACTAGGAGACCCATGCGGTGCTGAAAAAAAGGTTTATTCAGTGGGGAGCAAGTAGAAGCCAGCTACCAGAGGCGGCTCTCTAATTATGTGGTTCTAATCCCCCTAATTAGAGAGCTGCCTCTGGTAGCTGGCTTCTACTTGCTCCCCACTGAAGGAGGCTTGCCCGGTATGCCGCCGGGTGCGAGGCCACTCCTGGCTGCCCGACCAGCCATCAGACACTGATCTGCAGCTCCGCAGTGAGTAGAGCTGCAGACTATGTGTCTCGCCGAGAACTGGTCAATCAGAGCGTTGCAGCGGATTACCACGGCAACGCTCTGATGGTCTCGTGAGTTACATGGTCTGCAGACCGGAAGTAATGGCCACCGGACCACCAGGGAATAAAGGGTATGTTGTCTCCCCCCTCTCCCCATCAGACCCCCCTCCCCCAGAATCAGCTCCCCTCAATATCACCCCCCTTCCTCAGCATCACCCCCCCCTCCCTCTCACATCACCCCCTCACCATCAGCCCCCCTCCCTTACCATCAGCCCCCTCCCTCTCACATCACCCCCTCACCATCACCCCCTCCCTCACCATTACCCCCACTCTTAGCATCACCCCCCTCCCTCAACATCAGACCCCCTCCCTCTCACATCAACCCCCTCACCATCAGCCCCCCTCCCTTACCATCAGCCCCCTCCCTCACCATCACCCCCACCCTTAGCATCACCCTCCTCCCTCAACTTCAAAACCCATCCCTCTCACATCACCCCCCTTCTTACATCACCTCCCTCTCTCACATCACCTCCCTCTCACCATCACCCCTCCCCACACATCACCTCCCTCTCCCTGTCACCATCAACCCCCTCCCTCAACATCAGCCTCCCTCCCTCTCACATCACCCCCTTACCCTCACATCACCTCCTCACCATCAATATCAACCCCCCCAACATCAACTTCATCTCACCATCACACCCACACCATAACCTCCCTCTCCCTCTCACCATCACCCGCCTCTCCCTCTCATCACCCGCATCTCTCTCTCATCACCCCCTCACACCATCACCCCCTTCCCTCTCACCATCACCCCCACCCTCTCACATTACCCCCCTCTCACATCACCCCCCTGCCTCTCACCATCACCCCTCAATACACACAACACACTTCAAGCAGATACCCCATACACATAGGGTCCCAGACAAATATGCAAACAATTCTCACAGAGACATACATTCACACACACACACACAAGGATACTCTCTGTCAGACAAACTCTCAGGCACATACACAGGTAACCGTGCATCAATGTGTATATGTGACAGTGTGCATGCATTGCAACTCTATTTTTTTTCACTTTTTTGTTAGTGGGGCCTCATGTTTAAGTTTCACCTAAGGCTTCATAAAGTCTAGAGCCGCCTCTGTCAGCTACCTAAATAGTGTTTTAACACTGTAGTGTCAGGAACGCATGTTTGTATCCCTGACACTATAGTATCCCTTTAAGCACAATCTAGATGTTGTCCTTTAATTATTTTTTTTCATCTATACATTTATATAAGCTGTGCCTACTGAGTCTGTATTATATTAAAATATAGATCCCAATAACATAATTATATTTCCAAATGTAGGTTATGTTTTCTTTTACCAAAAAATATGAAATGTTAAGACAATAATAGCAAGCAATACAATCTCATTCTGTATCTATCACTAGGTTGACTAGGCCTAAAGCAGAAAATTGTGGCAGAATATCTGCAATCATGCTTTTTTTAAATAAAATAAAAATCTGAAGCGGCCACCAACTTTCCTGCTTCCTGAGAAAGTTCCCCTATGTGGATGTGACAGTACTGTAGTACATCCTGGGTTAATCCCCAGCACCATCTCATGGTATAGCTGGGATATGAGACTAAATTCTTACACAACAGGGGCCAACTCCAAATACCATAATCTATCCACAGACAGCTGGCCTCTGGCAAGAGTCAGCAACACATCACTCCCATCACTTGCAGTCAGCCCTACGATAAGTGGACAGTTTAAAATATCCAGCGTGAAATTAGTGTCAGTGAGCTTGTTTGTAGAAGTATTTTAGTTAGCTTGTTTGTGTCAAAGCTTGTGAGAACACGTGTGTATGTGTGCTAATGCTCACTATATAATTTAATTTGTCCCTCAAAGGATCAACATTTTCATTTAGAAGTATTTATCAATGTGTTATGCAATACGCATATACAAGCCTAGGGCAGTAAATATCCTAAACACACAATGGATAGTTATTTTAAAGGGTTACTTCAACCATTGGAACCACTGCCGCCTGCTGTAGTGGTTATGATGTGAGGAGTACTGCAGCCCATTATCTGATAATGGAGCAAACCATTTTGGAACAGTTTGCTCCTTTACCTGGGTCCCACTACTGGTCTCCTTGTCTCCTTTGTAAGCAGGTTTATGACATCCGGCTACTTCAGACCTGCAGAAGCCGGACGCTAGATCTGCCACTGATCACCTAAGTGCTCTCAGCTAATAAATTGGCATCTGTGCATAAAAATAAACACAAAGTGGATATTTCCAGGCTGGCTAATGACTCCCCAATTACACTGCTGGAAGTGGATTTACACCTCTGGTAGCAGAATGGTCAAAGACCGGGTGAACAGCTTTTCATAGCGACTCCAGGAACCATGACTACTTCAAATCACTGAAGTGGTCATGGTGCTTGGAGTAACCCTTTAATCAATGTGCACAGTGGTTACTCCATTGCCTAAGAGAACCCATTACTCATAGAGTGAGACTTCTTGCTCAGGAATCTATAGCTGTATATACAGGTGATACTTGAAATGTATATACAAATGTAGATACAGGCAATACTTATTGAGTGCATCTAATATTCTAATTTACTGAGATTGTGGATATGGGGCTTTCATGAGCTGTAAGCCATAATCATCGCACTTATGACAAATCACGGCTTGAACTATCTTGCTCTGCATGTAATGCGTCTATCTCATGTATTAGTTTCCCCTTTTACGTTGCATTACTGAAAGAAATGAACTTTTGCACGATATTCTAATTTTTCGAGTATCACCTGTAGCTTGTATTCGTTTAAATGAGGAATTGATGAGTATGAATGAATCTGATGCTACACACACCAGAATGATCAGTGGTCGGCCAAAGGATGTTACTTTTTGATACTTTCCTACAAATTGTGATACATTTTATTTATTATATTTATTCATACTATAGGGAGGGATCTATGTCTTCAAGCTCTTTGACTACTATTCAGCCAGTGGGATGAGTCTTCTTTTCCTCGTATTCTTTGAGTGTATCTCTATCTCCTGGTGTTACGGTAAGTCAGTTTAGTTGTAAAACATATTTAGCAAATTGACTTGTGATTACCACTGACAATCAGTGTATTAAGAGTCAAGTAAAGGACTGCAAGCTTTCAAACATTTTATTCATGAAAAGCAGTGGTTTTGTGTATTCATTGTTGTTTCTATGCAAACATACGCTTCCTTGTTCTTCTCACTAACATTTATTGATACTATTTACTAAAGGGGCGTTTAATATATATCATATATTGTATTATAATGCTCTAAAATGACAAATATTCATTTGATTTATTTGGGTGAGGCTCCTTATTTAGGAGGTCCCCCTAGAATAGCACCTGTTTGTACCTTAATAAATCTTGCTTTTAATTATATCTTTATATATATAAAGGAATAATAAGCTATACTCTATGTCTGTCCCTAAGCTAGCACATTTGGAGATCATGCTATTAGTTCATAAAACTATTGCCTTTTCTGTCCATCAACACTGGTAATAATGTTTCTAACTCTCAGAGACTCATAAATTAGGCACTAAATGAAAACTCAAGTGTTGGTGAGAGGGAATATTGGGATATTGGTGCACAGTCTCATAGTTATTCCTAATGTTTATTAGGAATACTGTTTACTGTTGTCACATACAAACACACACACACACACACACATATTTATAACATCAAAAAAACAAAATTAAGAAGAATGTTTTGTTTGTTACGTCTAGACTCTAAATACATTTCTCTTCTTCTTTTTTTCAGGAGTCAACAAGTTTTATGACAATATTGAGGAAATGGTCGGCTACAGACCTTGCCTATGGTGGAAACTCTGCTGGTCTTTTTTCACACCTATTGTTGTTGCTGTAAGAGTTAAAAGAATTTACATATTTTCAGATACTATTTTCAATGTGTTTTTACATATATATTAATATCGTTTTGCATCTCTAACATTATAGACTAATTGCTCTTCTATATGAAATAAGTAATTTGAGTTTTGAGTTTTAAAAGCTATGGGAACTATAGGGAATCTACAATCCTGCTAAGTGACCCACTTTTTAAAATTCTGTCTCAGATTTCTTCTTTATATTTAATCCCCAATATTTCCCTACTAGTTTAAATAACACTGAATTAAATTGTTTAATTTTGTTCAGATTATTCTTAGATTATTCTGTTGCATACAACAGAGATAGATTGCTGAAAGAGAAATATATATATCCATAAGCAGCTTGCGAGTTAAAGGAAAACTCTAAGCACCAATAACCACTAAAGTGCACTGTGGATGTCATGAGGCCAGGATTGCCTTTGATACCCCTCCCAGCCCTATTATTAGCAGCTAAACCATTTTTGAGTGATTTGACTTCTTACTTAGGATCCACCAAACTCTGCTCCCAATCTCCAGTTTTAAACGTACAGAATTCCTGCTTAAGAGCGTATGGTACATCTCCCAAGCTAGGCCATGCAGTGCAAGGTAGCTCATTGACTAAACGTGACAGCTGTCTGCTCTCAGCCAATGAGGAAAACCCTTTGTCGCCAAGCTTAGCTTAGCTTAGATTTTCCAGCTCTGTGAAGTCTGTAGAGGTAAGGAGCACAGTTCTGAAATGGTTTGACTACTGACAGTGGGAAGAGAGGTGTCAGGGCACTCCTGGGACTATAACCGCTAAAGCCATATGTGTTCCTTCATCATAAGGTGGAATACTTTCAAAGTCTTTATTTTTGGTGTATCTCATTTATAGAGGCATGGCATACACATCAAGGAGTTGCTTAAACCATTAAAGTGAGACTATTTGTTAACACAGTAATTATTTATCCATTCTCCTAATTATTTGTAACATAATTTAAACTGGTGTATCTAACAGGATAACAAAGACACAAAGACACAAGTAAAATCATAAAGTGGATGGTAACAATTTTCCTACATAAAATGTAATTTTGTTGTAGCATTCGCACAGCTCAAATATTGGAAAAGGGTAGCCAATATTTACAACATATCAGTCTAAATACAATGGATTAAAAATGAAATATTGTTGACTGTACTTTAACTCACACTTGAAACTGCTGTACTTAGAAATGCACTGATTAATGAAATGTCAACAAGCTTCCCTTAGGACTTATCCGTAGTGTAGCTTCTATTTCTGTCCCTCTTGACGTTCGTATAACTGCACTTTTCATCAATTTCTTGGTTGTTGACATTGTAACCTTTTCAGCACTAATTCATTCTGGGGCCCTTTTCACTGATAAATATTCCCATATCTCTGTAGGCATCGATAAAATCAACATTTCCCGGATCGGGTGAAAAACATGGGTATGTCCTGGCTGCCACATGGCCCAGGGTTCTTCTGTTCTAAGAATTCAAGTCCTTTTTTTCTCCTCCTAGGGTGTATTTATCTTTAGTGCTGTCCAAATGACTCCACTTACAATGGGAAGTTATGTTTTCCCATCTTGGGGACAAGGTGTTGGCTGGTTCATGGCTCTATCTTCGATGCTGCTGATTCCCGGGTACATGGTTTATTTGTTCCTATCCCTGAAAGGTTCCTTAAAACAGGTATGTACATTATTAATCAAATTGTAAATTGAGATAAAAGTAGTGTATATGATTAAAATATGTCATGCATGAATAATCATTGATCCCTCCAAGATTTATTTTATTTATTTTCTAAACTTCGATAGTCCTTTTCACATATTTGTTTTTTACTATTGTTGACACTGCTTTATTTAAAGCTGTTAAAGCAACTTCGCTGCTACATAGAAAAAGAGTGGCTTTGCAGTGTAGTGTCTCGATGGTACTGGACCATTGTAATTTCCACAGAGCTGGATTAAAGATTCTTAATATGGAGTTAGAGCTCAAATTGATATACACTACACGGGAGATACTTTTGGCAATAAGTGGTGCTGTCTGGCACTTGACACCACAAAGTATATGTGTAACAGGAGCAAAGTTATCAGAAAGATAATTAAAGGAAACGACAATAGAGCTATTGATCTATGGCCTCAACTTGGTTGGTAGATTGATATTTGCAAACAAGGGAATCAGTGGAATACTAATGAGAGGGTTTGTTGCTTGTGATGTGCCTTTCTTTCTGCTGACATTGGCACAGAGCTACCACTGCCCAAACCCTGCGCCAGATTTCCAATTAGGCAAACTAGGCACCTGCCCTGCTCAGAGCACTTATAATATGCCTTGTTGGAGCTATAGCAGGCTGATGGTGACAGATAAGCAGCAGAAGCATTGGCCAAAGTCCTTATTAGCCCACTCAGCCTCCTATGCTTGATATTATAGCTAGAGGAACAGTCACAGAGTGAAAAACACAGTGCTGTCCCAGTTTCTCCAGTGTATGTGTGTGAGGCTGGGCAGGAAGTGAAAGGGATCACTTCCCGTTTGCCCACTCACAGGAAATGCTTTGCAGTGTGAGCACGGACAGCATTGAGTGATGCACGCGGTATAATAGCTCCTGAAGTTCTATTATCAAGCTTTTAATCATCTTAATATTTAACACCCTATGTAATTCAACTCTATATAATATTAACCAATCCTTTATCCTAACTTAATTCTAACATTATTTTTAACCCTGCATGCATGTACACAGTTGCATGTACCCACAGGATCAAACACAATCCTTTACAAGCAGATACATGCACATACATTTATATACCTATGGAGACGTTAAATTTAAATATATTTTTTTTTTATGCCTGTAATATCCAGTTAATAAATACATTTAACTCTCTTTATCTAGCATTTAATTGTGGGGAGACCAGGAGGTATCTTAAAATTATGTGCCTACAGGCACCGAACATGAAAATTCAGCCTTGTGTTCACCAGTTGCCTTAAAAGCATTAAAATAGACTGCAAAATATAGTCTTGTAGGGGACAACAAGACAAAGATTAGAGAATGCACTATATGCTGAATACAGCCTTTATGTGTGTATATTTATTAAATAGGTAATGTCATAAACCTTTTCTGAAATCAAGACCACAATCCTTATATAATCTAAGCACATGATTAGCAAAATATAACTTCTCAGTTGGTGGGATAGTATATCATAATATCAGTCTTGTAATATAGGTAATGAAAAAGTGTATACCGTTTCTCTTACAGCGTCTCCAAGCCATGATTCAGCCAAGTGACGAAGGTACTTACTCGGAAAATGGACCAGAACAACTGTCGCAGAGTAACTCAGCAAGCAAAGAGGCTTATATATAAAATACTGTGTTCAAATGATTCTTTCAATACAAAAAGGTTGACATGACCACAAATTTACACCTGGAAAAAAGAATTTACCTACCTCCAGTGGCAAAAAGGGATACAACTTCACCAGTAGAGCACAAGGAAATCAACTAGGTTATTGTATTACTGTTTTGTGGGATACCGTGATCAAATGGTTTGTGTATTCAGGCAATTTAGACTGTTAATGTTTTTCAAAGAGATTTACATTTATACACAGAATACACAATTTTTAAACATATATACTTGGGATGAAGACCTGAGATTTTGTGCAGCAGATTTTAATTACTAATATATTCCGAACAGGCAGCTCCAAAAACTTTGAAGAATAACTTTCAAAGGAAAAAAAGCAAACAAATAAACAAATAATGTATCTTTTTTAACCAGTATTTTTAAATGTTGGATGAAAACGAACAGAACAAAAACATTAAAACACATATAGATTTACATTGCTACCAGAAACTGCAGTATTTTTATTTTACTTAATTTCAGTAATATTAACATTTGGATTCATTCTCATAGATATAGCTTAAATAGGTGATGGGCTAGTTTTTTTGTTTTATTTTATTATTTTTTAATCAAGAAATAGAAGCACAAATAATTTCAGGAAATGTTTAAGTGGACCAAATAAATTCAGTGTATATTGTAACAGAAAAAAAGTTGAATAAAAAACAAAAAAACAACAAAAACACACACACTAATGGACACCAGCTTAGTTTATAAATGAAACACAATTGCACAAAATGATACTAAATAAAATGCATTAACAAAGTCATGCTATGCCTGTCTGACTGTGTACAATAAGGGAGAGGAGACATTCACTTTTTTTTTTTTTTTTTTTGTATAATAAGGGCATTCTGATTCACTTGCTTATTAGCATTCTATTCTCTAGATTATATCCCCCTTAAAGCACATGATTGTTATACCCATTTGGGTGATGATAATATTAAAAAATGCAGGGGATTTCTAGATTGTTAGGGACCTCTATGCCACAAGCCACTCCTGATTCTACTGCACCTTTTAAATGGACAATATTTCATATTTTTTATCACGGTTTAGGCAAAAAGAAAAATGTGTAGGTATTTCATCTGCATTTTGACATTTATTGCTTTGCAGTGACAGGCAAAATGACAGGACTTGAGGACAATGCTGTGTTAGTATGTTATACTGTGACCAGATTGCACAAAAGGCAATCAACTACACCTCGTGCACTCCCCAACATTAAATAGCACATGTTACTTATAGCTTGTATGTGATACAGTGTTAACTGTGAATGTTAGTTTTATTTGTTATTTTTGTCCAAAGAGTAAAAAAAAAATACAAAAAATATATGTATAAGATGTTGTTGCAATAAGTAATATTCTCACAATGTCAAGCACATTATAATAGAAAATATATACAGATATTTTAATGACTTTGTATAACAGTATCGTTTAGTATATCCTGACCTGTCTTTTATTATATGTAACATATTCCAATATAATATTTTAAACGTCTATAGCTGCATTTTATGGAAAGTCAGGAAAAATGTCTTGTAAGTTTATTTTGTATATTTCATAATGTCTAACTTCATTATGTTTGTAGATATCATTCTGTACCTTAGATAAACAATTTCTGAGTTTCTAATAATTGTTTCACGTATGTATTTACGTCCAATGTTGTTCTAAAAAAAACAAAAAAACCTGAAAAAAAAAGTATTGTGTGATTGTACCCAAATTCTACATGGCCATTTGGTGCGCATTATATAAACCTTCTATACAAATATCTTATATACTTTAGCAAGATTGTGTTGTAGAAACAACTGTGTTTCAATTGTGAATAGATGTATCCTTTTTGTAGTATTTGCCCTAAGAAAAATCTGTTATATTATGATCAAATAAGCTTACTTGCAATAAGAGTTTATCGTCAAGACAAAAAATAAAATCTATCTCTATATAAAATATATGTAACATATGCATAGTCTAAATATATATATATATACAGAGCCTGATTAAAAAAAAATAGAAAAACATTATTCTTCAAAATTAGTAACTTGCGATCTGTTCTATGGACCAAATGTAATATATTTATAAGATGCATTTTAAATGTCTGTAAATGGTGTCAGACTGTACCTTAAGCACGATTGTTATGTACGCTTAAAAATGTAGAAATAAAATAAAGGATATATTACACAGTATCGACTTGTTTAGATGACTATTGACTGTTTATGTGAACTGTTTTTCACACCTATATTTTAAATATGTCAGATGTGGTGTGCATGTGCAGGTAAAGAATACTATTAATATTGATTTAATTCTAATGGTTCTGGATTCCACATGCATTTAATCAAACACCATGCGTAGGTTGTGTAAAGCTACAGGTATTATCATTCATAAGTGATTAGATGTCACATTTCGGTGAGTTCGCAAGGCTTTATATAAGATTAAACTCTTGCCTTTTTCTAAGCCCAGGTAATCAAAGCAAATTGAAAGCAAGGGTTTAATTTGTATTAAATTGCTTAAGATATCACATAACTTTTTTGTTGTATAATGTAAGAAATGTAATAAATTCAGATTTCATTTTGTTTAAAGAGATACTGTATGCACTGTAACAGTTTGATCTCTTTGAAGTGGTTATCCAGTCTGGAGATCCCTGGCACCATCCTTCCATTCGGTGTTAAACAGTTTTAATATTTTAATGTAAACAAAAATTCCTAGCAGTCCATTGCCTCTGAGCAGCTTTGAATAATGAGGAAACATTAGGTTGAGCAGCAACGGTTGGCTGTGATTGGCTGAGAATGTCAACTGAAAGCTTTCAGCCTATCACCGCACCAATTGCTGGTATGAATTGGTATGTCTAAAAAGAAAGAATGTAGTCCCTACCTTAGCAATACCTCCAGTGGGGGCAGGATGTGACTAGGGGAATTTATTGAGTGTTAAAGCGGCACTGTCATGCCGAACTTACCTTTCCTCAATCTCTTCCTCTTCTCCCCCTCTCTCGGGATCTGTTCTTCTTTTCTTCCATTCTTCTTTAGTTTTCTTTAAAATCATAAGACAAAGTAGGGACTCTGTCTTATGGAGGATTCCTCCGCTTGACCAGCTCTGACCAGCGGAGGAGCAAAGTGTGCTTCATTTCCGCTGGTCAGAGCAATTTTCCCATGATCCCTAGCTTTCCTCCCAGTTCCCACAATGCTTCCTGTCAGTATTGCCGAAAGTCCTGTCACTTAGACAGAACGCCGGCAAAACTGCCGAATTGCATCCTAACAGAATGAGAAGAGTTTCTCCATTGGTGTTAGGATGCAATTCGGTACTTTGTTCGTATCGGAATTTCATTCTAATGAATGAAACTCCGATCCTATTCATTGCTGTGGCTGCATCTTGCAGCCGCTTAGTAGATAACTCCCTAATTCCCACGGTATCAGGGAGCTATCTACTAAAAGGCTGAAAGACCTGAATTGGTCTTGAAGCCAAATGTACTAATACTAATCTTAAGAATTTATTATTATTAATAAATAATTTGCCCCTACTCGCTATACTGCGAGTAGGGGCATGTCTAGTAAGCAGTGAGCAGCCTGTGGCTGCTCACTGTAAAAAAAAAACAAAAAAACACCTAATAACACCCCCCCCCCCCCGTGCGGGGGTTAAAGATGGGATGGGGGGGACCTACTGTCCTCCCCCCCTGGCCCCCACCCCTGCGCTGTGGGTGGGGGCCCTAATAAAATAATAAGGGGGGGGGACCTACTGTCCTCCCCCCTGGCCCCCACCCCTGCGCTGTGGGTGGGGGCCCTAATAAAATAATAAGGGGGGGGGGACCTACTGTCCTCCCCCCCTGGCCCCCACCCCTGCGCTGTGGGTGGGGGCCCTAATAAAATAATAAGGGGGGGACCTACTGTCCTCCCCCCCTGGCCCCCACCCCTGCGCTGTGGGTGGGGGCCCTAATAAAATAATCAGGGGGGGGGGACCTACTGTCCTCCCCCCCTGGCCCCCACCCCTGCGCGGTGGGTGGGGGCCCTAATAAAATAATAAGGGGGGGACCTACTGTCCTCCCCCCCTGGCCCCCACCCCTGCGCGGTGGGTGGGGGCCCTAGTAAAATAATAAGGGGGGGGACCTACTGTCCTCCCCCCCTGGCCCCCAGCCCTGCGCGGTGGGTGGGGGCCCTAGTAAAATAATAAGGGGGGGGACCTACTGTCCTCCCCCCCTGGCCCCCACCCCTGCGCTGTGGGTGGGGGCCCTAATAAAATAATAGGGGGGGGGGACCTACTGTCCTCCCCCCCTGGCCCCCACCCCTGCGCTGTGGGTGGGGGCCCTAATAAAATAATAAGGGGGGGGACCTACTGTCCTCCCCCCCTGGCCCCCACCCCTGCGCTGTGGGTGGGGGCCTTAATAAAATAATAAGGGGGGGGACCCTACTGTCCTCCCCCCCCTGGCCCCCACCCCTGAGCGGTGGGTGGGGGCCCTAAATGAACCCCCCCCCATCAAGGTGACTAGGGGTCCCAAGCCCCTAGTCACCCCCCCCACCCAAAACATTCTATCCCCTACCTACCCCCCTCACCCTAAAAATAGTGAGGGGGGAATAAAATAACTAACCTGTAAAAAAAAAAAATTACACTTACCATTTGACGTCTTCTTTTTTCTAAATTCTTCTTTCTTCAGCCTCCAAAAAAGCCAAATAAAAATCCATCATACCCGTCGCACTTTAAAAAAAAAAAAAAAAAAAACGAGCGCAAAAAAAAAATTAATCCATGTTCACCCATGGAGGGCACGCCGCGTACTGAGCTCCGCAGGGCGGGGCAAGGCTTATATAGCCTTGCCCCGCCCTGCAATTAGGCTTAGAACACACTGATTGGTTGGTTTAAGCCAATCAGAGTGCTCTGTGTCATTTTACACAGCGTGGGAAAATTCAAAAGAACTTTCCCACGCTGTGTAAAATGACAGATCACTGTGATTGGATGGTTTTCAAGCCATCCAATCACAGTGCTCTGTGTCATTTTACAAGCGTGGGAAAATTCCAAAGAACCTTCCCACGCTTGTAAAATGACACAGAGCACTGTGATAGGATGGATTTCAAGCCATCCAATCACAGTGCTCTGTGTCATTTTACAAGCGTGGGAAAATTCCAAAGAACTTTCCCACGCTTGTAAAATGACACAGAGCACTGTGATAGGATGGATTTCAAGCCATCCAATCACAGTGCTCTGTGTCATTTTACAAGCGTGGGAAAATTCCAAAGAACTTTCCCAAGCTTGTAAAATTACACAGAGCACTGTCATTGGATGGCTTGAAAACCATCCTATCACAGTGCTCTGTGTCATTTTACAAGCGTGGGAAAGTTCTTTGGAATTTTCCCACGCTTGTAAAATGACACAGAGCACTCTGATTGGCTTAAACCAACCAATCAGTGTGTTCTAAGCCTAATTGCAGGGCGGGGCAAGGCTATATAAGCCTTGCCCCGCCCTGCGGAGCTCAGTACGCGGCGTGCCCTCCATGGGTGAACATGGATTAATTATTTTTTTGCGCTCGTTTTTTTTTTTTTTTTAAAGTGCGACGGGTATGATGGATTTTTATTTGGCCTTTTTGGGGGCTGAAGAAAGAAGAATTTAGAAAAAAGAAGACGTCAAATGGTAAGTTTAATTTTTTTTTTTTTACAGGTTAGTTATTTTATTCCCCCCTCACTATTTTTAGGGTGAGGGGGGTAGGTAGGGGTTAGAATGTTTTGGGGTGGGGGGGGGTGACTAGGGGCTTGGGACCCCTAGTCACCTTGATGGGGGGGGGGGTTCATTTAGGGCCCCCACCCACCGCTCAGGGGTGGGGGCCAGGGGGGAGGACAGTAGGTCCCCCCCCTTACTGTTTTATTAGGGCCCCCACCCACCGCGCAGGGGTGGGGGCCAGGGGGGAGGACAGTAGGTCCCCCCCCTATCTTTATTTAGGGCCCCCACCCACCGCTCAGGGGTGGGGGCCAGGGGGGGGAGGACAGTAGGTCCCCTCCCCTTATTATTTTATTAGGGCCCCCACCCACCGCGCAGGGGTGGGGGCCGGGGGGGAGGACAGTAGGTCCCCCCCCCTTATTATTTTATTAGGGCCCCCACCCACCGCGCAGGGGTGGGGGCGGGGGGGAGGACAGTAGGTCCCCCCCCTTATTGTTTTATTAGGGCCCCCACCCACCGCGCAGGGGTGGGGGCCGGGGGGGGGAGGACAGTAGGTCCCCCCCCCTTATTGTTTTATTAGGGCCCCCACCCACCACGCAGGAGTGGGGGCCGGGGGGAGGACAGTAGGTCCCCCCCCTTATTGTTTTACTAGGGCCCCCACCCACCGCGCAGGGGTGGGGGCCGGGGGGGAGGACAGTAGGTCCCCCCCCCTTATTATTTTATTAGTGCCCCCACCCACCGCGCAGGGGTGGGGGCCAGGGGGGAGGACAGTAGGTCCCCCCCCCCCTTATTACCATTTATGTTTTTACAGTGAGCAGCCACAGGCTGCTCACTGTTTAGTGGACATGCCCCTACTCGCGGTATAGCGAGTAGGGGCATTGGGGAGATTTTAATCTCCCTTGTGCTATTATGGGGGTCATATTGACCCCCATAGAGTGAGGGGGGGACCTGGGGGGCTTATGAAGTGGTGGGGAGCACAGCTCCCTGCCGCTTCTGTCTTTACATATTACAAGGAGGGAGCTGCACGTCGGTAGCTCCCTCCTTGTAATAAACTGATCGAACAAACGAACACTGATACTCAGTGTCAGTTTGTTCGTCTGATTTTTTCTATTCATTCATTCGTCTGTCTGATGAATGAATGAATAGGTGAAATTCCCGTTCGCATGTCCAGGTGTTTCACTGGGCATGTGCGGGAATCTCACAGTCTGTGTAGTGTGGGTAGATGACGTGTCCCATAGGGACTTCACCTACCCACACAAAGATGGCGGCGCCCTGAATAAAGATTGGGGCAGAAGATAAAGAATTAAAAATAGGTAATCTGGGGGGCTTAGGGGCATTTGGGGGTGACTAGGGGGGCAATTGGATGTAGTGGAGGCGGGAGGGGGGTTAAAAAAAAAACGGGATTCGGCATGACAGTGCCGCTTTAAACTGCTAGAAAATGGTTAAACACTGAAGAAACAGCCACAGAGAACTACAAACACTACAACCAACTAAAAAGTTGAAATAGTTATAGGCCCTTCATTAGGTTTTATATAAACTACAACATACTGATAACTGGCCAGCCATATTGCTAATTATTCACAGAAAAAAGTATGTCTTGCAGTGGAACTAAATACATTTGAGGTGACGGTGCTGTACTCAAGTATGTTATCTATCGAGATTGTTGACTTGATCGCCAGAAACCCACATGCGTATCGAATGAAGACGCTTGCTTTAGAGGTCCTACAACGTAAGTAAAGTTAACGTTGCAGTAAGGGTTTCTGGTTTGATGTGGTCTACCAAACAAGGAGTTAGGAAATGCAGGTACCTCAGTATACATGGTAAGAGATCCGGTAAATAATCTCAAATAATCTCTATGGGTAACCAACATGTGTACAACACCCGTTCACCCTAGTATGCTTATGATTAAATGCGTAGCTTGAAACATGTAAAGGCTTTTGGACCTGTCTACATCCTCTTACAGTCATTTCTCAGCCTGTAGAATTTATACTGCACCAACATATTCCAAAGTGCTTTCCAATTTTGACATATGGTTATAAAAACTCAAATAAACAACAAATTAACAAAACCGCAGAAAGCATTAAAGAAGGGCATGGCCAAATGAACTTACAATTACATTGTTTAACTTAGACCTAAGTGCCTTCATATAGGGTTTGTTTGCTGTAACATTTACAATTCTGGGCAAACTAGAACTTACTGAGCTCTCTAACTTTATTATAATTTGTAGTATTCAGTTTTAAGCTCATTTTTTTATTATGGATCAGCACGGCTTCTTTACCTGATATCGTTTACACATATAGCTTAAAATACTCCTGTTCGGAAGTTTTTTTTTTTTCCTGAATATGTTATTTAACATTAACAATACAATCATTTGTAACCTTGCTATACTGCATTTGTACTCCCTTCACAAACATCTACTGTACAGCACCATAATCTGTTTCTTGCATGTACTTATTGATTCATATACTAAGAACATCATCTGTATCGTATGTATATTTAATCTTAAGCACTGATCACCTCCTGTCTGTTATCTTTACTATTCACTTCACAAGGGTGGAGAGAACCCCTTGTTGGTGATTTGCTGCTAATTATAGATATCGAGCACTTATACTCACCAGTTTTTCCATATCCTGTTAGTTTAATTTATGTTTTCTACACTGATTCAGATGATGGGGGGATTACAAGGAACAACAAGCCCTCTAAACTCAAGACAATCAGATTCAAAACTGGATCAACATTGCCCCTAGTTTGAAAGGAACATAATCCTTTATATTAATTTTCTAAAATAAAAAAAAAATGAGCAGGCAAACAATAAAATGGCACATATCAACTTAAAAAGAAAAAACAAACAAACAGACTTTTTCACTAACCATTTTTGACTTACCGTATATACTCGAGTATAAGCCGACCCGAATATAAGCCGAGACCTCTAATTTTACCCCAAAAAACTGGGAAAACGTATTGACTCTAGTATAAGACTAGGGTGGGAAATGCAGCAGCTACTGGTAAATTTCTAAATAAAATTAGATCCTAAAAAAAATATATTAATTGAATATTTATTTACAGTGTGTGTGTATATAATGAATGCAGTGTGTATGTAAGAATGCAGTGTGTGTGTAAGAATGCAGTGTGTGTGTATGAGTGCAGTGTATGTGTATGAGTGCAGTGTATGTGTATGAGTGCAGTGTGTGTGTGTATGAGTGCAGTGTGTGTGTGTATGAGTGCAGTGTGAGTGTGTGTATGAGTGCAGTGTGTGTGTGATGCAGTGTGTGTGTGATGCAGTGTGTGTGTATGAATGCAGTGTGAGTGTGTATGAGTGCAGTGTGAGTGTGTATGAGTGCAGTGTGAGTGTGTATGAGTGCAGTGTGTGTGTGTATGAGTGCAGTGTGTGTGTGTATGAGTGCAGTGTGTGTGTGTGATGCAGTGTGTGTGTGTGTGTGATGCAGTGTGTGTGTGTGTGTGATGCAGTGTGTGTGTGTGATGCAGTGTGTGTGTGTGTGTGTGTGTGATGCAGTGTGTGTTTGTGTTGCAGAGCCTTGGTGGGGGGTGGGCATTTTTATATATTTTTTTAAATTATTATTTTAAATGTTTTATTATAATATTATTATTATTATTATTTGATATTATTTTATTTATTATTTTATTTTATTATTATTTTTTTTTCGTCCCCCCTCCCTGCTTGATACATGGCAGGGAGGGGGGCTCTCCTTCCCTGGTGGTCCAGTGGCATTGGCAGTTCAGTGGGGCGGAGGGGGGCTGGCAGAGAGCGCTTACCTCTCCTGCAGCTCCTGTCAGCTCCCTCCTCCTCCGCGCCGGTCCGTGCAGCTCCTCTGTCAGCTCACAGTGTAAGTCTCGCGAGAGCCGCACTATGACCCCGCGGCTCTCGCGAGACTTACACTGGGAGCTGACAGAGGTGCTGAACGGACCCGCGCGTAGGAGGAGGGAGCTGACAGGAGCTGCAGGAGAGGTAAGTAAATGCTCTGCAGCCCCCACAGCCCCCAGTCTGTATTATGGCAATGTAAATTGCCATAATACAGACAATTGACTCGAGTATAAGCCGAGTTGGGGTTTTTCAGCACAAATAATGTGCTGAAAAACTCGGCTTATACTCGAGTATATACGGTAGATCCCCACAGTTCAGTAATTGCATTTCTTTATCCACAGTTGAAATCAGAAACATATTAAAAAGGTAAATCTTTGCTCTTTAGCAGCCAGAGAAAATAACTTTAATTTCTCCCAAATGACTGGTGACTCAATGTCATCTATTGTGTTGTATCTGCAGCATATCATTTTATCCATTTTCGCAAACAATTTAAACCGCTTGCCTACACTGCGTCCTCTTTTTCTACTGTTGAGTCCCAGCATGATTTCTCATCGATCCCTCTTACTTTACCGAATGCTGGCAGCATTTATAAGCTTGAATTGTGGATTACTTAGCTTTACCCTGTGCAGGTAAACATCACAATTGTATTTAGCAAAACTACACACGCTGTAAAAATAGTAAAAGGAACACTTTTGTGTGAGAAATACAAAACTGTATTCCTAATTCTGTAGTGTCCCTCTGTTACCCCCTTCTGCTTTCCCCTCCCCCGTTACCAAAGTGCCTAGGCACTGATTTTGGCTCTTCTGATGTCCACCGATGGGGGAACCTAATGCACATACGTGGTTAGCCAAACACACACATTAGGCCTTCCAGCTAGGAAAGCATTGACTCCGTGCTTTCCAATGGAGATTTAGATAGCAAAGCAACGAGTGTAGATGTCCAGCATCGTTTCACAGAGTCAAACTCAGTGAAAGGCCTGAGTAAACAGCCACTAGAGGCAAGATTAACCCTGCAATGTAAATATTGCAGTTCCTCTGAAACTGCAATGTTTGCAGCTGCAGGGCTAAAATGACATGGACATTGCATCCAGACCAATTCAATGAGATAAAGTGGTCTTGGTGCCTATAGTGTCCCTTTAAGTTAACAGTAAATATATATCAGAGTTTGAAGGAATGTTTGCATAAATTAAGGATAGTAATACAACAATGGGAGTCGAAAAAATAATGGTGACTCCTGTAGATTAATCATTTGGGACATTTTCAACAGTGTTGAATCATTTGGAAATCTTGTTAAATCAAGTTTAGAAATGAGGCCAATTGTCTAACTTACTAACAAAAATTTTTGATTTGTGCTTGCTCAATTGAATTTTTCCTCTTTCATATTATGTGCACCCACACATATGTAATGTTTGCAGGACTAATAGGTATTTTTATGCACAATACATACATATAACTAATCATTTAGTATAATTAAAACATACAAAATGTGAAATTCAAAAAAGTTAATGTTTCATATTATTTCATATACTATTGTCTGCAGCTAAAGGAAAATACATAAAATAGATTTTTTATAATAATTTTTGTTGGCATGACAAGTTCCACATTACATTAGTGTTTCCAATATCATTTATGTTTTACAGCAGTTACCACATTCAAAACAGATGTCCAAATCAATATATACATAACATATAATGTAAATATAATATATACAAATATATTTAATATATACATAACATATAATGTAAATATAATATATACAAATATGTTTAAATATTTTTTTATTTTTTTACAATTTTTAGTAAGGTGCGGAGTATTTTCAGATCCTGGTGATCTCCTAATAGAAGGGTTAGCAGATATTAAAATCACTGGCATACACCTGCAGTTAGACTTTACTGCATTAAAACTCCAGTGCGGTCACAGAACATGTCACAGAGCTGTCCCTCCTCTAATGACATACAGTAACTAGATGCTGGTTTTCAGTTTCAGTGTCAAGAAGAGTCTTTGGAGTGTGAACAGAAAACAATGGGTTACTTAGGGCAGCACTGGAACCCCACAATGTCAGACAATGTGGTAGCTTGACTTAACACCGAAGTATGGCACATGTGCGAGAGTATACTGCGGATTCTCCTTAGAAACTGCTTTTTGTCCCCCCTACAGCTTTCACTGGTGACGGCTGGGGAGAATAACCAACTTGACAAAAGTTAGCTTTGCCTATTGTCAAGCAGAGGAAAAATACTGAGACAAAACTTTGTGTAGGGATTTAGAAAAATACCCTTCTCTGTCTCATTAGAGATTTTCCTTTTTTAAAAACAAGAAACAAGTGGAGAGGGATCTGAAGCATGTATTCAGATGGAGGCAACCACTGCGATTAGGATCATTCCAAATAAATATCGACCACAAACATTAGAACTCACTGTGGATTTGGACGGCAGGTTTAAGACTATTTAGGCTGCAAGCACTTTTGTGTTAAATAGGTCTTTATTAAAGGAGAAAGTGTCATCCTTGTCCTACGCAAAGGATGTCAATTATGCAATAATAAAGTATTTGTGTGGTTGATACAATTCACTCTTTACAATATTTCCATACTTAAACACCTCAGGGTTCAGTGCACTTTGAGGGCTTTTTTGCTCACTTTCCCTTGTTTGGTTTAACGATGTCACCATGTTATTAGATATCGCTGTTCGCTATCGATGTTTTGAGGTCTTTAAAAGTTTGTATGTCCTCAACCTCCTCCATCCATCTGCAGAAGGATGGTGTAGCACTGAGAGTTTGAGGCTCTAAGTCACTGTGGTGAAGTAAATAGGTTGCCGGGTCCACTGGGGAGGTTCATTTGACAGTCTGCTTAGCAAACCACTCACTGCCTCACAGACTTGCCGGGGCCGCTCACATGACCACCAGATGTGAAGACATGTTCCTCTTGCCCCCTTGCAGTGCCAACACCTGTCCGCCATCTTGAGTCTTTTGAAGAAGGAAATTGGAACTAAAGTTGGTACCGTTTGGAATATGAACAGCAGTTTAACACCTTTATGCGGCCCACCCAGGAGATGTATAAAGTGTTCTATTGTCTAATTTCCTCGGTCACTTTCTGGTCACTTTTCTTCAGTTGAAAGTTCACAGGGTCCTTCGTGAGCCACACCTCCAAATGTGTTGCACCATCAGAAGGGGAATCTGCGTGTAAGGGATATGTGTTGTGTCAAGCTGATAGAGATCCAGGATCTCTGACTTTGAGTAGTTTATTTGCAGGTTCGAAATTGAACCATAGGACTTGAATTCTTTAATTTTTGCCCTTAGGAATGTAGTCAAGTCTGTTACAATGAAGAGCAGGTTGTCTGCATATGCCATGATCTTATGCTGGCTCTTGCATTATGGGAATCCACTACTGTGGGCGTTCCTTCTTATCCTGTTCAGGAATGAACAAAAGGTCGAGCGACATTGCAAAAAGGAGGGGGGACAAGGGACGTCCCTGCCACGTGCCATTGTGTATCGTGAATTGAACTGATAGGGCACCATTTTTCAAAATTTTGCCTTTGGGTTTAAATATAGTGCAGAAACCCATGAACGGAACTTAGAACATATATAGATCTCCTGTAGGACGCTGTGCAGCAGCCCCCAGTCCACCGTTTCAAATTATTTTCCCATCTGTAGCCAACCCATGTAAATCAATTTACAACTTTTTTGACATGCGTTTTTCTGGATTTTTGTTTTTGTTTTCTGTCTCTCACTGTTAAAATACACCTACCATTAAAATTATAGAGTGATCATTTCTTTGTCAGTGGACAAACGTTCAAAATCAGCAGGGGATTGAATACTTTTTTCTCTCACTGTATTATCACAATTTGTGTATGTGGCGCCCTGCACTGTGTATAAGTGGTCATTTTTAGCTTAAAGAAGCAAGGTGGTTTGTTAGTTTAGGAGTCACCTAAGAGGTCTTGCCTTGATGTGGCAGACGGCTTTACACTATAATGGCTACTGGAATGCTACTAAAAACACTCCAGTTATTTACATAGGGATTTGGAATAGTGTGCAAGTAATATTTTTCTTTTTTTGTTATTGTATGTATTGGGGCTGATGTGTACTATTGTCATTGCTGCTGCCCAAGAGAAGTGGGAGTTTCAGTGCAGGGCTTTATTTTACATATTATATTTTATATAATAATAAAAAAATAAAAATAAAATTATATATATATATATATATATATATATATATATATATACACATATATCATGTGTTTGCTTGATTCCATTACTAAAGCCACATTGTTTTTAATTTGGTCTTTTTATATTAGTTTCAAATAGTTTATGCTGAGAAGTGCATTTAAAATGTAAAACTATAACATTTCTTTGCATACGTTACATTTATCTATTTAGTTTTTTGTATCGGATTATAGTTCCTTCCTGTCATAATCCAAAAATTGGTTTGATCCCGTACATTTCATCACTCAATACAAAACCAATTCTTTTTTTGATTTGTCAAATATATAATGTGAAAATCATCTAACAAGAGGGTAAAGAATGAAGCACAGCACCGAATCTCGACCTCTTAAAATGTACACCCTCCTCTTTTCAAGATCTGCGGTTGTTACCCACCTCCACACTTAAAGAAAGGTTTTCCAAGGTTTGTGTTCGTAAAAACGCTGGAAAAAAGAAAAGCAAGCAGACATTAGCCTAAGGTACACCTTGTTTTTTGAAAGAACAAAATGCATTTGGCTTTCAATAAAATGTAGAGGCGTGCTGAGCTTCAAAACCATTTTTTCATGCTCCGGGTCAAACTAACTGTGATCAAAAGCATAGTTTTAAAAAATAAATAAATACAATATTGCCTAGCTTAGTCAAATGTCTTTCTTACCCGCAGAATTTTCCAGATGCTAAATTTGTTTTTAAAATAGTCTTGTGGGGTTTATTGTTGTTTTCCGAACAGTACGATTTGTGTGTTACTTTAATCAAAATATAAGTGGCTATATGAATTAAAATATACGGCATTTCGGTGAGTATTTTTAGTGGAAATGGAAGCTTTAAAAGAACAAATTAATAAGGTTGTTTGTAGTTTGCTTAGTATTGCAATAAAAAGAAACCAGGCTTGTCGTTCCCTCTGCTCCTTTGCAAGTCTATACTCATCAGCAAAACAAATTATTTACAAGAGCTCAGTTCAGTCCATATTATACTCACATACTGTAAATATTTTACATATAAAATGTTTATATTCCGTAGGCATTTTAGGAATCACATAAAAATATCCATAAGTAGAGTATTAACCCTTTTTATGTACGTTCCATAGGCTCTAACATGTACATTTGCCACTATTTTTCTGCCCGTATCCTTTATTAGGCACAGGAGACTGAATTACCTCATCATATTCCCAATTGTTCTGCAAAGGTTGCCTAAATAAATACAAAGTATTCTATACTGCTCATTTTTAGACTAAGTAGCAATCTATATGAAAAATTACTGTTTCACCCATATTTGCCAGCAAGAACAGGAACAAAGGGATTTACTTGCAACTGACAAATGTCAGTATAGTTAGTACCTGTCTATAGCATTCAATGACAGTAACAAATAATGTGAAAAATAATTACTGACACTTTTATGTAAATATATATAGAAGAAAACAATAAATTTAATGTCTAGAGGGGCGTGTCCTGGAAGCCGAGCGCACCGGCCGCATGTGCTAGGAGCTCCGCTCAAGTCGGCTTCAAAAGAGCAATTAACCCGGCAATAACGGCGAAATCAAGCGCCCACCGCAGTCATGTCACAGCCTAAAAGTAAGCAGACGACGGAAAAGGCTGAAAAAGACAATTTCTTTGCGGCAAGAGCCGGTCACGGCAAGCCCAAGATGGCGCCGACAGTGACCAAGAGGCTATTACACATACCCTGGTAGGGGAACCCCCACTCACCCACAGCATGATGAAAGACTTGCTGGAGGAAATGTCTGACAAACTCCTCCAGAAGCTAGACACCGAGCTGAAAGACCTCAAGAAAGAGGTACAAGACCTGGGACACAGGACATTCCATGTAGAAAACAAAATGGAGGACATCTCAGAAGCCCATAATGCTCTGGCGGACAAAGTGGAGGGGCTAGCTGCACAGGTACTGGCGCAAGACACCAAGATAGCAGACATGGAAGACCGCGCCCGCAGGAACAATCTGAGAATCAGAGGAATTCCTGAGACGATAGGCACTGCTGACCTTACCGCACACACCACGGGCTTACTACGACACCTGGCTCCTGATTTGCCCGCAGATGTGGTCCTCCTGGACAGGATCCATCGCACAGCGAGGCCTACATTCCTGCCACCAGATACCCCACGAGATGTACTCGTGAGACTCCACTACTTCCACGCCAAGGAGGCTATCTTGGCGGCAAACAGAGCTGGAAAAACATTACCTGCTGAATACAAGAACCATACAATTTTTGCAGATATTTCAGCCTATACTCTAAAAAGAAGGAGAGATTTCAGACCAATTACGGTGACGCTGCGGGACCACAAACTGCCATACAGATGGGGCTACCCCACCAAACTACTTGTCACCAGAGGAAGGAAAACTACGGCAATTGCAACTCCAGAAGAAGGGGAGCAGATCCTAAAGACCTGGGACATTGTTCTGACGATAGATCCAAATACAACAAGAGAAGGGCCCAAAATCGCCCCGGAATGGAGAAAGCCCAAAAAGAAATAAAAACGGGACACTATGGACTATAGGCCGCCACGGCCCTAAACACTCAGTTTGACAGACGGACTCTGTGCAACCAGTTGGGTAATGTACCGTTTTGGTAACGGGAAGGAATATGTCAAAATATAGAAGGGTGTGGGGAGACTCAGGGACCAAAGCGGGCATAGGCTACTTTAGGAATATACTCCTCTTTAGAAGGCCCTCCCGAGAGGGAGACACCATATATTAGTCAATGCACTTCTTTCTCACACCAACAACCAGGCGCTTTAACCCCTTAAGGACCAAACTTCTGGAATAAAAGGTAATCATGACATGTCACACATGTCATGTGTCCTTAAGGGGTTAAAGATAGGCTCATTACAAGAGGGCCCCAAAAAAGGGACAAAGAGGTATGGAGAGCAGGATCTGTACAAACAAGAAAAAAAAAATGTAACAGGATTACACAAGGTTACACACTAATTCAGAAGCACTTGAGGGAGCTCCCACAGGACGAGAGGTTGCTACCTCTACCCCCATGGCACGTCCACGCAGTGCCTAGCCATAATTGTGGTATAGTATTAGATCAGGATTATTGTATTATATGTTATTGTTTATTGCATGTTATGTTTATTATGCTACTGTGACTGCACACATCATGGGGCATATGGGTGGCCCCACACCACTCCTCCAGGGTAACCAACGCGCAACATATGCTAGACAAAACCGACGCCCTTACACTCCACTCAGGGGAAGCTCACGAAACACTCTGAGGACCACCCTGCTCAGCTTGACTCGGCTCGCACACGACAACCACCGTGAGGATAAGCACATATAATGTGAGGGGACTGAATGTCCCTGCAAAGAGACACCTCCTCACCCGCGACCTCCGTGCTACCTGCACTGACGTCCTCTGCCTACAAGAGACCCACTATCGCACAGGCGACTTTATCAACGCGTTTCTTAAAGACTTCCACATCAATTTCACTCCACTTCTAGTACGAAGTCAAAAGGCGCTTCCATCCTGATAAGCAAGGAGATTAAATTCTCCCTTCATAGCCAGGACATTGACTCTAACGGCAGATACGCCATAGTGTCTGGGACGCTGAATGACATAGAGTACACGATTGTAAACATCTACTCGCCCAATACTAACCAGAGAAATTTTTTGCACAAAATCCTTCACAAATTAGCAAACATACAACACGGCATCATGATACTATGCGGGGACTTCAACCACGTCCTAGACCCAAAACTAGACACTACTCTATCCATACAGAGAAGCAGACACCGCCCACTGAAAAGACAATGTAAGGCCATACAAAAACTCTTACACACACACCACTTTTATGACACCTGGAGATTTGCCCACCCTAACGCAAGAAACTACACCCACTACTCCCCAGTACATAACTCCTATTCCAGGATAGATCACTTTATGATATCCGGCTCACATCTCAACCAAATACAGTCATGTGACATAGGCCAAATAACATGGTCGGATCATGCACCGGTTACACTGGAGCTTAAAGATAGTTACGACTTCAGACACCGCAGCCCCTGGAAAATAAATGACTCATTACTGCTGGACAGGAGATTTACGGAAGAACTTAAAGAAGAGTTAAGGGCTTACTTCACGAACAATGACATGGGAGACATAGCTGCCACAACGGTGTGGCAAGCCCATAAGGCAGTCATGAGGGGCCTATTGATAAGGAGAGCAGCGTTTGTAAAGAAATCCACACAAACGCAACTCAGGGATTGGCAGAAAGAATTATACGATCTAAACACACAAAACCAGATCTCACCGACCGACACGGCAAAACGCTGCATAACCCACATATCGCGACTCATACACCAACAAGCTATAGACCAAGTTAACAGGCACATGACCAAGCTAAACACAACGCACTATGTCCAAGGCAACAAGGCTAGCAAACTGTTAGCACTTCGCCTAAAAATCAGGCAAGCGAACAAAAAAATACACCACTTAATAGACCAAGACGGGAAAAAAGCTTCAACTCCAAAGGACATCAGTGATGTATTCGCCCGATATTACTCGGACTTATACAACCTTAAAGACAACGCCTCCACCGCACAACCAACTGAACAGGGCATAGCACACTACCTAGACAGGACCCAACTCCAATCGTTAACACAATCACAACAAGACACACTCAGTAGCCTGATCATATGTCAGGAAATGATCGACGCAATAAACTCATTGCCAAACGGGAAATCCACGGGCCCGGATGGCCTCAACAACGCATATTATAAAAAAATTTAGGGACACGTTAGCACCTCACCTGGTTAAAACCTTCAACGAGGCGATCATTGCCCAGTCCCTCCCCAGAGAAATCCTACTTGCTCACATAGTAACGCTCCCGAAACCAAACAAGACACCGACAACACCACAGAACTTTAGGCCCATATCACTTCTCAACACAGACGCTAAATTACTCGCGAAAATATACGCCACGAGACTAGGATCGGTAATACCGCACATCATACACAATGACCAGGTGGGATTCGTTAAAGGGAGGCAGGGGTCGGACAACACCAGGAAGGTCATAACCTTATTGCATGAACTACACACTCAGGACAAGGGAGGGATATCGGTCTCCCTGGATGCAGAAAATGCCTTTGACCGTCTGCAATGGGGATTCCTCCAGAGAGTTCTGAAACGGTTTGGAGTCCCAGAGGCGGTAGCGGCAGTGATAAAAGCCTTGTACAGCGCGCCAACAGCGCAGGTACTGAACTCGGGATTCCTATCAGAGCCCTTTTGGCTCACCAACGGGACGAGAACCCCTGGCGATAAACATTAAGACGAACACCTCCATAACCGGTGTGAGAGTGGGGAGCAACGAATACAAGGCCAACCTATTCGCGGACGACATCCTACTCACACTCACACAACCCCAGGTGTCTCTACCGAATCTACTACATGAGATCCGCCTATATGGAGACCAGTCGTACTATAAGCTGAATGTCGCAAAGATGCAGGCAATGGGGGTGGGGATGCCAGGCCATATAACTACACAACTAAAAGCCACATTCCCACTGGATTGGAGAGATGATTATCTCACTTTTCTAGACCTAAAGATCACAAAGACGATAGCTGGACTCCATCAACACAATTACGGGAAACTCAGAAGTGAAATAATAGACACCCTACAAACATGGGAGGGCAAATACCTGTCATGGGTGGGAAGGATAGCAGCTGTAAAAATGATGGTGATGCCTAAACTACAATATTTATTCTGTACGTTACAGATCCCACTACCCAAAATATTCCTACAAAAACTACAACAAACCCTAAACAGATTCGTCTGGGCGAATCGCAAAATCAGAGTAGCAGAAAAAATACTGCGCAAACCGGTGACAGAAGGGGAATTGGGGCTACCTGATGTAGGCGCATACTACAGGGCGACCCTCCTGGCCACAATGGTGCAAGCACACAAGGCAGACGACAGGCCGCAGTGGGTAGACATCGAATCGATGTGGGCATGCCCAAAAGGGTTACACCACCTATTCTGGATACCTCACCACTTACGCCCAATACCCAAAGAGGTTCCCGACACCACCTCATTACTATTGAGAACATAGGACATAACCAAACGCCTTGTAGGCTAAGATAAACAGTGGTGATTAGCAACCCCGATTCAGAGCATACACATAGCCAACCCCACATTCAATTATAAACCATGGGAAAAAGGGGGATGCACGTTAGTCAAACACCTATATCAAAATGACACATTAATGCAATTCCCGGACTTACAGGGCAGGTACGACCTACCGCCCCAATCGCTGTTCTCATATCTCCAACTCAAGTCGCTCTTGGAACATGATTCAGGGGTAACCACACCAAAGAAAGCACAGGGTATTGAAAGAATGTGTATAGCCAGGACGATACCGAAAAAAATAATCTCGACCATATACAAAGCGTTGACTGACCCACTAGACGGAGATAGGGAGAAGTTCCAGGAGGCATGGCAAATGGATATAGGCAAAACACTAACAAACGAACACGGGCAGCACACATTTACAGCACACAAAGGCAGATCCAAATGCGCTTCCCACCTTGAATTGTTTCGCAAAATACACTACAGATGGTACATGGTGCCGGTTAGGCTTGCGACTATCTATCCCCACACATCTGTGAACTGCTGGAGGTGTGGGATTGAGAAAGGCACGATGTACCACATATGGTGGACGTGCCCTCGCATCACAGAATACTGGGCAGCAGTAGGTAACATACTTTCCACAGCTCTGCACCAACCTATCAAACTAGAGCCCGAGTTTGGAATCCTTTTCATGACCCTGAACAGATTTCCCAAACCCCAGGCATTCACAATGTTCCATATACTAATAGCCGCGAACTTACACATAGCAAAGGCGTGGAAACAAACGGACGCCCCAGACATAGACACAGTGGTAAAGCAAATCACAACGAACATAGACTACGAAACAAGGATACACACAATGCGAGTGGGATAAGTTCCTGGAGGTATTTAATAAAGGACAAGGAGGAAGGGACACGCCATAAGCCGCTTCAGTAGGCGGGGAGAGACAGAAAAACGCAGAGAAGGTGGGAAAGTAAATAGAGGTACTAGAGCGCACCCAAGGCAGCCTACAATCTAACCCTGAGGGAAAGGCCAGAGGAATGGACACCCATAATGTACATAGTTGTGTCGAAAGACACCCACAATGTATATAGTTGTGTTGGAGGACACCCAACACTTACATGGGGAGACAGTAAAACTACCCACTAGCCACCAAGTTAGAGAGACAAACATTAACAACACAGTTGAGCAACATGAAGAAGGCGAGCCCATAAGCTCCAGGGACATGCCAGGAATTCTCTCTCAGGTGGGAAGAGGAATGTGACTGGTTTCCCCCTCCTCCTCCCCCCCCCCCTGCCTATCCCCCGTCCTACAAAGGGCACTTACACCAACTCAACACCTGAGACCCTATTGGCACATCCCCAACCTGAGAGACTCCTCTAAGGGAGCCAATACAGTCAACAGGCGAGGCAAAGCCGGCTGAGCCACTTCAGCGTTACCTAATCGGAAGAGCCACAAGGGTAACACCGCACTTGGCTGTGATATGGGATATGTACTGTTGAAAGGGCTGGCATGATTTGTGCACCATATAGATGTAAAAATGATCAGTTGTTAAGATACCTATATCCCACCCCTCTTTCATTATGTACCCCTTGATTATCTCTGAAAATAAAAATTGTCAAATTGAAAAAAAAAATCATGTCTAACTAAACAAAAACAATAAAAAGTAATGTTAGGTATCCCATCAGATAATATCATATTTAAATTGTATGGCTTTCAAATGTATTAGATGTATTGAATGCACGGGGTATGAAGGGGGCAATGTTCGCCAGGTCCCATCCATGTGATGCGGTTGCTGGTTCTTTTGCGGTATTGGAAAGTGAGTCCAATGGGAGGCCCAGAATCCCTAGGAAGTTCCAAATCAAGGACCGGATAGGAGGTTCTGCCATGAGAGATCACCAGCGTGTGGGTTGTCTTCCACCTGTCTTCCACTATGTGATGTTATGCATCCAGAGAAACTTTGTGAGGGGCTGCAGGGACTTTTGCCATGCCAGTGTGGTCCCTGATAAGTCTGCGAAGAAGGTAAGTGCAGAGTTCACAAAATTGTAAGGGGATTGCCCCCGGAAGGGCGCCCATCACCGTGGCCCTGTCTTGTCTATTCTGGACGATCTGCACGATCAGGTTTCTGGAAGCACAGGCGGGTGCTTTGATAGGTCTAGGGATCCAGAACATACTTTCTATGGCCATAGTTTTCGCCAGTTTGGGAGGCAAGATCGTGCTCAGGAGGCGTATGACATAGTGCGGTAATTCTGCGTCTGGGACTGCCGCCCCTCTCATCTTAAGATTTTTGGATCATCTGGAGTCTTCCATGATTATGAATCTCTGCTCCAGGGAGTCGTACTGTTTTCGGAGAGTCTTCATCTCTGTTTGGAGGTGAGTAATTTCCTGTTTGGTGGTGTGGGAGTCTGTCTCTAGAGCCCACATGCTACCCGGCAGGCCTTTGAGGTCATTGCAGAGTGCGTTAACATCAGCGTGGATGTTCCCCCAGGGGCCTGCTAAGAGATCTTGCATATCAGCTCTGGTTACCAGCGGTGAGTCCATCTTGGGCGAGGTTAGTGCGGGCGTCTGCCTTGGTATCTGTGGGGTTGGCATGAGGTAGTCTGCCGGCTCCGGGGTTTGATAATCCGAGAAGTCAGAGCTTTCATCGGGGTAAAACGCCATCTTGGGTTGTGAGGTACCATGTGCCTGCCGCCATAAGTCCCCTATGTTCATGCCCAATTTCGGTTTATCAGTCTTCTGCTTTTTCATCTTGTGTCCCATAGCAATCTATGCTGATTGGGGATCCACTTGGCCCCAGTTTGTATGGAGTGAACATTAGGTATAGCACGTTAATCAGTCCTTGATTTGCGGAGCTCGGCTAAGATGCGACCGCTCAGTTCTGCTGCTAGGGTCCGCCATGAAACATGATTTAGGGTGTGAGGCAGTAAAGGGCATGTGTTGCTTTAATCTTTCAGATCATGGAACCATGATCCATGAGCATATACAAATTATGCACGTTCTAGTGAAGGAAATAAAACAAGATATAGGGTTTTCTGGGGATTAGGATTGGACCTTTGGTCTTGGCACATAGCTCAGTATGTTAATTAAGAAAATATTGTATTTCTTACTTATCGCAGTTTTTATGATAATGATGATTTTTCTGACATATAAGTTCTTCTCTTGTCTTCTATCATCCTTGTGTAAATCAAAATCTCATGTTGGTCGTACCTTAACTTATGTGCCAGCTTACTCAACCTTTGACACCTACAGAGCTGTATAACTGATGAAGGAACATTCTTCCTGTGACCTCTGGCTTGCCCTGTCTGAGGGAACCGTGGTGAAGGCATTAATAAAAGACCCACAGGTTTTGACTAGCATACCTGGACATACCTCAGACACCTGGGTGAGCCTTGGGGTCAAAAAGAGGAAAATTGTAATGGAAGGTACCTTGACCCCAGGCTCAAGCTACTGAGATGACTAGATGTCCAGTCTGTTTTTGCTTTCATGTTATGCTTTGAACTTTTAGTCTAGTTTCGAATGTCTGACAAGTAAGTATGAGTAAAGTAGATGGTGGGAACCGCACACAATCCCAGCGGCCAAGGGTGCTCCGGATCAGGACCAGCAATCCCAGAATTATACACGAAAGAAGAAAGGACCTCAGGCACTCCAAATTGAAACCGTATGCAGATTTATTAGGAAAAAATGCAACGTCAAGCAACGGTTTCAATTTGGAGTGCCTGTGGTCCTTTCTTCTTTCAAGTAAGTATGAGTAAGCATAAAATCTTGACTTGTGACATTCTATGGTTTCTGCAGCTACACCCTCAGACCCCCTTCTTATGTCTTCTTATAACCATTGAAATATGCTTAGTTCTGTAACTTCCATTTATGGTACAGTATGACTTCATGCTTACAGTTTAAATTGTGCAAGTCACAAAAATGTTTTCACAAAGTAGAATATAATCTGTAAGCTTACACTATAAAAGTAATCTTTGAATCAAAAACTGTCTGGTCTGATCTGATTACTTTGCTCCGAGCTGCTCAAGAAATAAAACTAGAATCTGGTTTCCACATGAACATATCTCCGGGTAACTTTATATCCGCATCAGTGTTGATATTTTAGTAGGAGATCGCTATCAATACTGGTTCACAGAGTTACAGGATAGACTTACCTCATCTTCAAGTAATATCTGGAAAATGTTTATAAGTGCTACTCAAAGAAACATAGCCACCTGAAGTGGTTATGGTGCTTGTAGTCTGTATGTGCAGTGTCTTCCTATGAAACACTGCACATACTAAATTTAATCCCTTTGATGCTAGAGGTGTAACTCCATCTCCAGCAGTATCATTGTGACATCATTAGCTAGCCTGGAATGAGAGTACCGAGCTGGCTAATGTCATATTTCTATGCACAGAGGGTCATTCATTGGCTGAGAGCAATCAACTGATGCTGATTATACAGATTTTATACTTAAAAATATTTGTATGGAGAGCATGTGTGCATCTTTTTTTGTGGGAGCTTTAAATGTCAGGTAACCATCAATATTGCTGCTCATATCACAGGATATGTTTTCTTCAAAGTGTTAATAAGTAAGCACGCACACAAGTTCTATAACAAATATTCATATGGAGCATTTAGTGGGTTTTAAGAATAATTAAATGCCTCTTCAAAAGCATGACTTATCATGATCCTTTCCTCTAGAAACCACTTACATAGTTACATAGTCACTGAGTGATATAAACGGAAAATAATAATAATATCCATCAGGCTTAGTTTTTCAGAAACCTGTATTACTGCTGAGATTTAAAAGAAGGATAGAAACACAATTTGAATTCAGGGATAAAAATAATTCTTAAATGGTTAATCCAATTCTTCATAACTAATTTTATTTTTACATTTGGAATGCCCTATTGGACATTATTAATCCCCCCTCCCCAATATTTAAAGCAACACTGTAGCGCCAGGAATACAAAAATGTATTGCTGATACTAAAGTTCTAAAACACTCTTTATTAAGTCAGTCACTTTATTTCAGTGCAGGTCTATTCATGGCTGCTTCGCCCTGCTCCACCTCCTTGGCCGAGATCATCAATTTTGATGATCTCAACCGATCCAATGGTTTCCCATACGAAAGCATTGAGAAGCTATTATGCATGAGCAGCAAAACAACATCTCCTCATAAAGATACATTGAATCAATGCATTCAGCATCTCCATGCAGAGTGCGACACTGACCAAGGATACACCTCTTGTGGCCATTTGAGTGACTGTCACTAAATGTGTTCCTAGGCAATAATGTAAACATTGTATTTTCTCTGATCCTCAATCAACAGGCTTCTCATTCACTGTGAATCGTGGATGTGTTAAATCTGTCCCTCCAGTATGTCAGTCCGATTTATTAAGGGGGGGCCATTTTCCCTTTATCCTAGAATCACACAGTGAAGCTAGCATCAGTTCAGAGCAATAGCAACTCATGTACTGTCACGGAAGTTAGTGTGGTCCAACACGCAGAACTATGTAACATCTACATAGACAGAACAGGAAAAACAGTAAACCAGTCCTTAGAATGGCCGGACTAATACGTTATAGACCGAGAACGGTCAAGAGAAAGCCGAGGTCAAGGAAGCCAGAAATACACAATATCGTTTAACAAGCCAAGTCAGGGAAAACAGAAATCAGAATAGTCAGGAATAGCCAAGGTCAAAATACCATGAATATCAATAATAAGACAAGACTCTCGGGAACCAGGAACTGAAACCACAACAGGGCAATGAACTGGCGAACTTCAGGGATTTAAATATCCCTCCTTTTGCTGTGATTGGTCAGAGCGTGACCTCTGACCCCAGAATTTGAGTGTACTTCGACGTCGTGATGTCACACGCACGTTCATGTGACCCTCGGGGCGGGGCTATGAATGGGCGCAAACCCTGTGGTCGGCGCCATTTTGTTTTGCCGCCAAGGGGATGGATGCCTTAGCAGGACAGCTTGATGGTGAGCAGGTAAGCTTAGCTTGACAGCGCGGCCGCACCGATCGAGTGTGACCTCGTGCGGCTGGTAGCCGGTAGTCGTGAGATTTATTCAGATGAGCATTGAGTAGATCTTTCAGGTTCCTGACCGCTACCGAAACAGCATTGACTCCTGAGTATGGTGAGGATTGGACAATAATAGTGCAACTAGTGGCAGTTCTTAAGTCATTTTTGATCATGTATGCAGAGTTTCCAGACAGTGACAGTGACAGTGATGCCTAAATAATTCATATGATAAAATATATTTTAAAGTGTCACATATACATGAATATAATAACATACTTTTTCACTACACTTTTTTGTCTGAAATCCAATGGTATGTAAGTAGAGAGTGGTGAGGACAAAATTTAGAGTATTAGGTTTGGTCGTCATCTATGCATGTCTTAGCAATTTGGCTCTCATACATAGATATCATTTTATATGTATTTATTTGTATTATGACATCATGTACTGTTTGGCATGACAGAAACAATTTTAATCTTGTAAAAACAGATTGGATACCAAAATATAAAATGTTTGGAACCTCCTTATAATTGCATTCAATACATCTCATAAATTTGGAAGCCATACAATTTATGTTTATTCAGCTTCTTCTTAGGATTAGGACAGGGCATTAATGATGGGTAGTGATGTCCCGAACTGTTCGCTGGCGAATAGTTCCTGGCGAACATCGCTTGTTCGCGTTCGCCACAGACGGCGAACACATGCGCTGTTCGGTCCACCCCCTATTCGTCATCATTGAGTAAACTTTGACCCTGGCCTGTACCTCACAGTCAGCAGACACATTCCAGCCATTCAGCAGCAGACCCTCCCTTGCAGACCCTCCCACCTCCTGGACAGCATCCATTTTACATTCATTGTGAAGCTGCATTCTTAGTGAGAGTAGGGACAGTGTAGCTGCTGCTGATTTGATAGGGAAATTGATAGCTAGGCAAGTGTATTCAGTGTCTACTACAGTCCTGAAGGACTGATCTGATCTCTGCTGTAAGGACAGCACCCCAAAAAGCTCTAGAACATAGGGCTTTTATGGCTAGAACATCAGTCTGCTTTTTTTTCTGTGTAATGTAATTGCAGTTGCCTGCCTGCCAGCCAGCCTGTGTGTCAGGCTCATAGCATATACTGTGCCCACTTGCCCAGTGCCACCACTCACTCACTGGTGTCACAATAGCTTGCATTTAAACAAAAAAAACGTTTTTTTTAATGTAGTATAATAGCAGTCAGTTTCCTTCACTAGTGTGCATTTCAGGGCCTGTCCAGTGCCACCACTCACTCACTGGTGTCACAATAGCTTGCATTTAACAAAAAATAAACTTTTTGGACTGTAATATAATTGCAGTCAGTTTCCATCACGAGTGTGCGTTTCAGGGTCTGCCAGGGCACAGTGTCACACCAGTGCAACTCATATCTGGTGTAACAGTAGTGTATTTTTTTTTTTAAAATACAATTTTGACTGTAATAGATTGAATAGCAGTTAGTTGTCTGCCAGTGTGTGTGTCAGGCTCACAGCGTATACTGTGCCCACTTGCCCAGTGCCACCACTCACTCACTGGTGTCCCAATAGCTTGCATTTAACAAAAACAAAACTTTTTGACTGTAATATAATAGCAGTCAGTTTCCTTCACTTGTGTGCGTTTCAGGGCCTGCCAGGGCACAGTGACACACCAGTGCAACTCATAGCTGGTGTAACAGTAGTGTACATTTAAAAAAAAAAAAAATACAATTTTGACTGTAATAGATTGAATAGCAGTTAGTTGTCTGCCAGTGTGTGTGTCAGGCTCACAGCGTATACTGTGCCCACTTGCCCAGTGCCACCACTCACTCACTGGTGTCCCAATAGCTTGCATTTAACCAAAACAACACTTTTTGACTGTAATATAATAGCAGTCAGTCTCCTTCACTAGTGTGCATTTCAGGGTCTGCCACGGCACAGTGACACACCAGTGCAACTCATATCTGGTGTAACAGTAGTGTACATTTAAAAAAAAATTTTTTGGACTGTAATAGATTGAATAGCAGTTAGTTGTCTGCCAGCGTGTGTCAGGCTCGTAGTGTATACTGTGCCCACTTGCCCAGTGCCACCACTCATATCTGGTGTCCCAATAGCTTGCATTTAAAAAAAAAACTAAACTTTTTTGACTGTAATATAATAGCAGTCAGTTTCCTTCACTAGAGTGCATTTCAGGGCCTGCCCAGTGCCACCACTCACTCACTGGTGTCCCAATAGCTTGCATTTAAAAAAAAAAAACTAAACATTTTTGACTGTAATATAATAGCAGTCAGTTTCCTTCACTAGTGTGCGTTTCAGGGCCTGCCCAGTGCCACCACTCACTCACTGGTGTCCCAATAGCTTGAATTTAAAAAAAAAAAAAACTAAATTTTTTTGACTGTAATATAATAGCAGTCAGTTTCCTTCACTAGTGTGCGTTTCAGGGCCTGCCCAGTGCCACCACTCACTCACTGATGTCCTAATAGCTTGCATTTAAAAAAAACTAAACTTTTTTGACTGTAATATAATAGCAGTCAGTTTCCTTCACTAGTGTGTGTTTCAGGGCCTGCCCAGTGCCACCACTCACTCACTGGTGTCCCAATAGCTTGAATTTAAAAAAAAAAAACTAAATTTTTTTGACTGTAATATAATAGCAGTCAGTTTCCTTCACTAGTGTGCGTTTCAGGGCCTGCCCAGTGCCACCACTCACTCACTGATGTCCTAATAGCTTGCATTTAAAAAAAACTAAACTTTTTTGACTGTAATATAATAGCAGTCAGTTTCCTTCACTAGTGTGTGTTTCAGGGCCTGCCCAGTGCCACCACTCACTCACTGGTGTCACAATAGCTTGCATTTAAAAAAAAATAAACTTTTTGGACTGTAATATAATTGCAGTCAGTTTCCATCACGAGTGTGCGTTTCAGGGGCTGCCAGGGTACAGTGTCACACCAGTGCAACTCATATCTGGTGTAACAGTAGTGTACATTTTTTTTTAAAAATAGAATTTTGACTGTAATAGATTGAATAGCAGTTAGTTGTCTGCCAGTGTGTGTGTCAGGCTCACAGCGTATACTGTGCCCACTTGCCCAGTGCCACCACTCACTCAATGGTGTCCCAATAGCTTGCATTTAACAAAAATAAAACTTTTTTGACTGTAATATAATAGCAGTCAGTTTCCTTCACTAGTGTGCATTTCAGGGTCTGCCAGGGCACAGTGACACACCAGTGCAACTCATATCTGGTGTAACGGTAGTGTACATTTAAAAAAAAAAAAATTGACTGTAATAGATTGAATAGCAGTTAGTTGTCTGCCAGCGTGTGTGTCAGGCTCGTAGTGTATACTGTGCCCACTTGCCCAGTGCCACCACTCATATCTGGTGTCCCAATAGCTTGCATTTAAAAAAAAACTAAACTTTTTTGACTGTAATATAATAGCAGTCAGTTTCCTTCACTAGAGTGCATTTCAGGGCCTGCCCAGTGCTACCACTCACTCACTGGTGTCACTTGCATTTAAAAAAAAAAAAAAAAACTTTTTGGACTGTAATATAATAGCAGTCAGTTTCCTTCACTAGTGTGCATTTCAGGGCCTGCCCAGTGCCACCACTCACTCACTGGTGTCACAATAGCTTGCATTTAAAAAAAACAAAAAAACTTTTTGGACTGTAATATAATAGCAGTCAGTTTCCTTCACTAGTGTGCGTTTCAGGGCCTGCCAGGGCACAGTGTCACACCAGTGCAACTCATATTTGGTGTAACAGTAGTGTACATTTTTAAATAAAAAATAACATTTTGACTGTAATAGATTGAATAGCAGTTAGTTGTCTGCCAGCGTGTGTGTCAGGCTCACAGCGTATATTGTGCCCACTTGCCCAGTGCCACCACTCACTCACTGGTGTCCCAAAAGCTTGCATTTAACAAAAACAAAACTTTTTTGACTGTAATATAATAGCAGTCAGTTTCCTTCACTAGTGTGCGTTTCAGGGCCTGCCCAGTGCCACCACTCACTCACTGGTGTCCTAATAGCTTGCATTTAAAAAAAACTAAACTTTTTTGACTGTAATATAATAGCAGTCAGTTTCCTTCACTAGTGTGCGTTTCAGGGCCTGCCCAGTGCCAGCACTCACTCACTGGTGTCACAATAGCTTGCATTTAAAAAAAACTAAACTTTTTGGACTGTAATATAATTGCAGTCAGTTTCCATCACGAGTGTGCGTTTCAGGGCCTGCCAGGGCACAGTGTCACACCAGTGCAACTCATATCTGGTGTAACAGTAGTGTACATTTTTTAAAAAAAATATACAATTTTGACTGTAATAGATTGAATAGCAGTTAGTTGTCTGCCAGCGTGTTTGTCAGGCTCGCAGCGTATACTGTGCCCACTTGCCCAGTGCCACCACTTATATCTGGTGTCACAATAGCTTGCATTTAACAAAAAAATAACTTTTTGGACTGTAATATAATAGAAGTCAGTTTCCTTCACGAGTGTGCGTTTCAGGGCCTGCCCAGTGCCACCACTCACTCATATCTGGTGTCCCAATAGCTTGCATTTAAAAAAAAAATAAACTTTTTTGACTGTAATATAATAGCAGACAGTTTCCTTCACTAGTGTGTGTTTAAGGATCTGCCAGGGCACAGTGGCACACCAGTGCCACTCATATCTGTTGTCACAGTAGCTTGCACGCATAGTACCACTAATCGAAAAAAAAATGACAGGCAGAGGCAGACCACCCCGCAGGGGCTGTCGTGGTCGTGGTTCTGTGATTCCCTTTGGCCCTAGAATAATGCCCAGTGTTCAGAGGCCATGTACCCTGAACTTGAAAAGTTCTGAGGACATAGTTGACTGGCTAACACAGGACACCCAATCTTCTACAGCTTCCGCTCGGAACCTCGACGCACCATCCTCCTCCAGCTTAGCTTCGGGCTCCTATCAAGTTACCACTCGCCCGCCTGCCGCCAGAGGATGTAGAAAACAGGGATATGTCTCAGTCAGGCAGCATTACACACATACGGTGTGATGATGATGATGTTGTACCCACTGCTGCTTCCTTTGCTGAGTTGTCAGATACAAGTGAAGCGGTTGATGATGACGATGCGTCCGTGGATGTCACGTGGGTGCCCGCTAGAAGAGAAGAAGAACAGGGCGAAAGTTCAGATGGGGAGACAGAGAGGAGGAGACGGAGACGAGTTGGAAGCAGGGGGAGGTCGTCGCAAGGAGCTAGTGGCACAGTCAGACAGCATGCATCGGCACCCGGGGTCAGCCAGACAGCACGCCAATCAACGCATGCTGTTGCCACCACCAGAATGCCGTCATTGCAGAGCTCAGCAGTGTGGCATTTTTGTGTGTGTCTGCCTCTTACAACAGCGATGCCATTTGCAACCTGTGCCAAAAGAAACTGAGTTGTGGGAAGTCCAACACCCACCTAGGTCCAACTGCTTTGCGAAGGCATGATCGCACATCACAAACGCCTATGGGATCAACACATGAGAACAAGCAGCACACAAACCCAAAGCCGCCATCCTCCTCCTGGTCCAGCATCTTCAGCCACGTTAACCACTGCTGTCCTCCTTGCCCCCTCTCAACCATCCGCCCCTCCGCCTCTCGCCTTGAGCAGTTCCCGCTCATCTGCCCACAGTCAGGTGTCTGTCAAGGACATGTTTGAGCGTAAGAAGCCAATGTCACAAAGTCACCCCCTTGCCCGGCGTCTGACAGATGGCTTGCCTGAACTCTTAGCCCGCCAGCTTTTACCATACAAGCTGGTGGAGTCTGAGGTGTTCAAAAAATGTGTAGCTATTGGGACACCGCAGTGGAAGGTACTTGGACGAAATTTCTTTGCACAAAAGGCAATCCCCAACCTGTACTTGATTGTGCAAAAGGAAGTAATGGCATGTCTGGCACACAGTGTTGGGGCAAGGGTCCATCTGACCACTGATACCTGGTCTGCAAAGCATGGTCAGGGCAGGTATATCACCTACACTGCGCATTGGGTAAACCTGCTGACGGCTGCCACGACTTGCAGGCAGGCCTGCTGCCACCTCCTCTACTCCTCCTACTCCATCCTCTTCCATAACCTCCTCGGCTGAGTCCTCTTCTGCTGCTGCATCTTGCTCCACATCAACGGCACCCCCCCAGCTGCCCAGTTACTGTTCAACATCCCGGATACGGCAGTGTCACACCGTCTTGGGATTGACTTGCTTCAAAGTAGAGAGTCACACCAGACCAGCACTCCTGTCCGCCCTGAACGCACAGGTGGATCAGTGGCTGACTCCGCACCAACTGGAGATCGGCAAAGTGGTTTGTGACAACAGAAGAAATTTGTTGGCGGCATTGCATTTGGGCAAGTTGACACATGTGCACATGACACATGTGTGTAATTTGATCATACAACGCTTTGTGCATAAGTACCCAGGCTTACAGGACGTCCTTAAGCAGGCCAGGAAGGTGTGTGGCCATTTCAGGCGTTTCTACATGGCCATGGCGCACTTTTCCGATATCCAGCGGAGAAACAACATGCCAGTGAGGCGCTTGATTTGCGACAGCCCGACACATTGGACTTTAACACTCCTAATGTTCGACCGCCTGCTCCAACAAGAAAAAGCCATTAACGAGTATTTGTATGACCAGGGTGCTAGGACAACCTCTGCGGAGCTGGGAATTTTTTTGCCACGTTACTGGACGCTCATGCGCAATGCCTGTAGGCTCATGCGTCCTTTTGAGGAGGTGACAAACCTAGTCAGTCGCACCGAAGGCACCATCAGCGACATCATACCATTTGTTTTCTTCCTGGAGTGTGCCCTGCGAAGAGTGCTGGGTCCATAGATAAGCGTGAAGAGGAAGTGTTGTGGTCACCATCACCACCAGAAACATCCTTATCAGCATCGCTTGCTGGACCTGCAGCAACGCTGGAAGAGGATTGTGAGGAAGAGGAGTCAGAGGAGGAATGTGGCTTTGAGGAGGAGGAGGAAGACCAACCACAACAGGCATCCCAGGGTGCTCATTGTCACCTATCTGGTACCCGTGGTGTTGTACATGGCTGGGGGGAAAAACCTACCTTCAGAGAGATCACTGAGGACTAGGAACAGGACATAAGTAGCTCGGCATCCAACCTTGTGCAAATGGGGTCTTTCATGCTGTTGTGCCTGTTGAGGGACCCTCGTATAAAAAGGCTGAAGGAGAACGACCTGTACTGGGTGTCCATGCTACTAGTGTGTGTGTGTGTGTGTGTGTGTTAGTGTTACTGTGAGTGTTAGTGTTACTGTGAGTGTTAGTGTTTGTGTTAGTGTTACTGTGTGTGTTAGTGTTACTGTGAGTGTTAGTGTGTGTGTAAGTGTTACTGTGTGTGTTAGTGTTTGTGTTACTGTGTGTGTTAGTGTTACTGTGAGTGCATTCGGAGCTGAGCGGCGGAGGGATCCCCAGCGCCAAGGGAGTCCGGCGCTGGAGAAAGGTAAGTGCTGAAGACACACACACACTCTCACGAACATACACACTAGCTAACACACTAGCTAACAGACACACACATTTACTGACAGAGACACACTCAGCGACAGACAGATAATACACACTCACTTACAAAACATACACTCTCACTGACAAACACACACTCACTAACAGACACCAAACAGACTCACTAACACAAACACACTCAGTAACAGACACACACAGTAACACACTCACTGACACTCACTAGCAGACACACACTCACTGACACTCACACTAACACATTGGATATTGGATACTTTCCTGACAGAACTCGTATTTATATATATACAAATATAAATCCCACATCACTTGGCACTCACCCTGTATGAAAAGTATAAATGGTTACTGACTAGGTGCCAAAAAACACTTCATCAAAAAGAGTTACGTAAGTGTCTATTCAATGATTTGGCCCACTCGGGCCTTTCTCAAGATCATGAGATCATGTGAAACGTTTATCAGACACTTATTTAAGTTTTTTGAGGACTTATTAAACTTCAATGCGTTCTGTTAGAGCTGCTCGCCTCGCCAACAAATCTTTTGATTTTATCACCTCTTAGGGCAATTATTCTGCCAAAGTTAAATCCTGCTACTCACCTGCTAAGCAGAGATTACTTGCAGTACCCTGACATTTCGGTTCCTGCTTTTGATCATTGTGGGGCATTGTACAGCGTAGAGCTGATGCCGGGTGGGAGAGGTGGCTGCTCTCCCGAACTGCGAGTTGCTGGACACATATGGACCTCCACCTTCGAATGGTTCTTATCTGCCGTCACATTCTATGTTTCTATGTTACAGATGGCTCCGGTGTGATTCTTCCAAGATGGAGAGGTGCCCAACATTTTACTACAGTTAGATGCAGTGTTCCCCACCTTCTGGAGGAAGCTGAGCACCCAATCAGTGCCCAAGGCTCACCTCAGAGACTTCTACACAGTGTCCAACGCTATAAAGCCAGCACAAGATGGCAAAGGCCTTCCAAACCTACCTCGATGAAGGTGAGGAACAGATCAGCGTTAGCAACACCTTCCCTCAGGGCAAGCATGTGGACCACACAAGTAAGCAGGCCGGATGGGGGCAGCAGGTAGGCACAGGGAACTCACAACTGATTTTGGCACTGGGCCAGCTGAATGGCAATCTCATATGGCACTGCACCATACCCATAATGGGAACTGACCACATGTTGAGACTAGAGGTGAGTGAACCCGAACTGAAAAGTTCGGGTTTGTACAGAACATTAGGTTTTTTGGACCACGGACCCGAACATGGACATATCACTGTATGTTCGGGTTGGAGTTCGGTGTTCAGCGATTTAATGGGACGTTTTCAAAGGCTGCAGGGCAGCCAATCAACAAGCGTTTGACTCATGTGCCCTTAGAAGCCATCACAGCCATGCCTACTAATGGCATGGCTGTGATTGGCCAGTGCAGCATGTGACCCAGAAGTTGGAGTCACGTAGCGCCGCACGCACATGTGGTCTTATTAGTGTAGGGTGAGGATGCTGCCGCTGATAGGGACAGCTTAGGAAATAATTCTGCAAACTAGTACATTGGTGGGGTGCACTTCATATCTGAGAGTCAAATAGAAGCTTCAAATACCGTGGTTACATCGGAGTTTTAAAAAGTAAAATTATTTTGGTGCGAAATAGTACATTAGTGGGGTGAACTTCATATCTGAGAGTCAAATAGAATCGTCAAATACTGCTGTCACATTGCAGTTTTAAAACGTAAACATTTTTTGGGTGCTAAAAAGTACATAAGTGGGGTAATAGTGCCAGGGGTCAAGTCCTGGGGGAAAAAGTGTGGGAACTCACCCGAGATTCCCCCCCCCCCCCCAAAGATACACTTGTATGCATAGACGCATGCACGCACACACACACATACTGATGACATTCATGCGCACACACTCTGACAGGCTCACACACAAATACACTCACAAATACACACACTCACAGACAGACACACAGACAAACATACTCCCAGACAAACACACACACTTCCAGAAACTCAGACAAACCCACACACACTTCCAGACACACACACAAACACACTCACATACACACACACACACAGACAAACATACTCACATACACACACACAGACACATGCACACACAGACACATACACACACACTTCCAGACACACACACACACACTTCCAGACACACACACACTTCCAGACACACACACACATATACACTCCCAGACTCACACTCACAAACATACATTTTTACGAAATGCTTAACAAATGTCCACCCAGCCTCCCTACCCTGGGGTCCAGTGGGGCTAAAGCCCGGCGGGCGGCTGTGGTGCCTGATACACGCGGCGAGGGAGCTGCTGGTCTGTCTCCTCTGCTCCCTCGTGGGCTGTCTATTAATGCCGGGAGCCGGAATATGACGTCATATTCCGGCTTCCGTAGACAGCGCGCGAGGGAGCAGAGGAGACAGACCAGCAGCTCCCTCGCCGCGTGTATCAGGCACCAAAGCCGCCCGCCGGGCTTTAGCCCCACTGGACCCCATAACAGGGGGAACACGGGGGCTCCTGCAGGAGCAACGGGAACGGCGTTCCCGCTGTAAAAAAAGTGCAGGAACGCTGTTCCCACGCGTTCCTGCAGGACTCGAGCCCTGAATAGTGCGCTTACTGCGCAGTGGTAAACATTCTAATTGTTTTGCTGCTAAACTGCTAAATAGTACATTTTGGGGCCTGTTCTTCATATCTGAGAGTCAAATCGAAGCGTCTAATAGTGTGCTTACTGCGCACTTGTAAACATTCTAATTGTTTTGCTCCTAATCTGCTAAATATTACATTTTGGGGCATGCACTTCATATCTTAGAGTCAAATAGAAGCGTCTAATACTGCGGTTACACCGCAATTGTAAACATTCTAATTGTTTTGCTGCTAAACTGCTAAATAGTACATTTTGGGGCCTGTTCTTCATATCTGAGAGTCAAATAGAAGAGTCAAATAGTGCGCTTACAGCGCACTTGAAAACATTCTAATTGTTTTGCTGCTTATCTTCTAAATAGTAAATTTTGGGGCCTGTTCTTCATATCTGAGAGTCAAATCGAAGCGTCAAATAGTGCGCTTACTGCGCACTTGTACACATTCTAATTGTTTTGCTGCTTATCTTCTAAATAGTACCTTTTGGGGCCTGTTCTTCATATCTGAGAGTCAAATATAAGCATCAAATAGTGCGCTTACTGTGCAGTCTAATTGTTTTGCTGCTAATCTGCTGCTTACATTGGAGTTTTAAAAAGTCAATTTTTTTTTTTTTTTTGGGGGGGGGGGTGCTAAATAGTATATTTGGGGTGTTCACTTCATATCTGTGAGTCAAATCGAAGCGTAACTTTGATTCAAATTTACTACATTGGTCACTTGTAATATTGTTTCACACCTACAACACTTGTTACAAAAATCTAAGTGATCGAAAACAGATTGATATTTTCTACACTAGAAATTACCAGATAACAAGCTGCTATATTTAAACCACCGATCAATAGCTAAGAGTTACTTCACCAATATTGTAATTCTGGGGTAATACCCTCACAAGTCAAACTGAGAGGTCAGTTTATAGGGAAAAATGTTGCCTGGAGTAAATTCTAAAAAATTTCCATATGTTCTTTGCAGACTTTACATTCTGGAAAAACACAGGTGCCAACTGCTGTGGCTTTCTGCAGTGTGCATACCGGCAAGGAGGGCAGGGTTGAGCAGTGGGTGGAAGATGATGTGGAGGATGATGAGGTCCTAGACCCCACATGGAATCAAGGTCATGCGAGTGACGTGTGCAGTTTGGAGGTAGAGGCGCTGGTCGCACAGAGGCACCAGCACAGCATAAGAGGGAGCAGGGTGCAAAAGCGGAGCTGCCATCCCCTAGCGCTCATCGGCATGTATTAGCTTGAGAATTACCAGTTATCCAAGTAATACATGTAGCGATCAAAGGATCCATAATAGACTTGAGCGAACCAGAAATGCAAAGTTCGTGCTCGTACCAGATTTAACGATCCATTTGTAGTTTCACAGTGAGGTGGGCAGTCCGGTGACCAGGACCCACACACTGTCAGGATGTGACATTTACTGTAGCGGCTGTGCACGCTTTTGGCATTGTTACCCTGCTGCTGCTCACCTGTCTGCGCTACAGCATAACTTCGGCCTTCCCGCTCACCGCCTCATGAGACTTTGCGAGCAGCAGCAGGTGATAGTGGAGTTTCAGCTGCAGCACGCACAGGTCAGTGGCTCTGCACCAGACTTCCCTCCAATTGATCAGAGTTGAAGGATTTCAAGTGGACTCATTACAATTACAGGACCTCTAAAGAGTCCTGTATTGTTATTTGTCGTCACTAGCTTCCCGCGTCGGTAGTGGGTCATTTGCGCGCCTGCTGCCTTCCTTGCATGTGGTACCCGTTTTTTCAGGGTCCCTGTGTGGAATGGAACCCTGATTCCCCGTTACCCGTGGTCACCATGGTAGGCACAGAAACTGGCATTGAAAGTTGATATGAATGACATCCGCATGCAAAGTCGCCGCCATGGGGATGTGCGATTTGCCCGAGGTTCTCAACAAAGTTCCTGCGCAACTATAATGTCAACAACAGCTACTCTGCGGAACAGAGTTGTCTTTTTTTATATGTCCCAATATTTTGTGGGCTACCCCAATAAAAAAAAAAAAATATATATATATATATATATATATATATATATAAAAACAGTGTTGGATACCTCCTCCTCCACCGTCACGGTCACCGCCTCCTCAACCTATGGGTCACTTAGTATAAACTAGGTACACATTAGCAGAGGCTTGTGAAGGCCTTTTTTCCATGCATCAGGACTGCAAGAAATGCACCGCAGGCCGAAATGTTACTTTATCTGTATGTCCCAATATTTTGTGGGCTACCACAATTAAAAAAAAAATACATAAAATACAGTGTTGGCTACCTCATCCTCCTCCTCCACCACTGCTTCCTCCTCCACCGCCAAGGTCACCGCCTCCTCAACCTATGGGTCACTTAGTATAAACTTGGTACACAATAGCAGAAGGCTTGTGAAGGCCTTTTCTCCATGCATCAGGAGTTGAGCTCAGTTCGAACAATGAGAGAGAATACCCTGCATTCCAACCCTCTCTCAAATGGATAATTCTGTTGATCCTCCTGACAGCCATGCGTTAGATTTTGATTTATGTTCTTCCAAAGCTAAAATCAAAGATTCCATCTAGTGGTATTTTATGGCTCAGCTGTATTTTTCATTTCTATGTTATTTTGAGTGGTTTCCATATCCACATTTGTTTGCAGGGCACTTGTCCTACTCTTACCCCCATTTTACTTGCTTTTGCAGCTCTCTAGATCTTTCCAGGAGTTTTTTAGAGGGATTTTTGTGGGCAAAAGTTCGGGTTCCCATTGACTTCAATGGGGTTCTGGTTCAGGGTCAAGTTTGGGGTCAAGTTCGATCATAAGGTGTGCTTAGCTTTTCACACATAAGGTGTGCTTAGCTTTTCTCCAGGTTGGCTCTATTGTTGTTAAATAAATCAAATACAAAACAATGTCATGTGTTGTTTTTCATCTTAGATTGTTGTTCATCTTAGATTGTATTTACCCAGGTTTAAGACCTGGTAAAGAACAGATAATTGTTATTATATTCTAATATGTAAAACCATTGAATACAAGGAGAGTGTACTTTCTTTTATCAATGACTGTCTGTACAATATATCTACATATATTGATCCTTACAATTGTTTAGAAAGCTCCTTTGGACAGGGTGTTTTGCAGGCAACTGCTTTTCTGCTAAGTGAATTTACAGAGTATCACTGATCAGATTAAACGCTCATTATAAGCACATATGAATCCAATATCATGAATAATGCATCTTTATATGTCTTCATATAACTTTCAATATGCAGGAATAACGGACTAAATACATAGAGTTTTCATAGAACAGAAGTATAGTCTTATTTTTTTTTGTTTAACAAAGCCATGATAAGTAGTAAGGCCTTTTGGCCTGTGTTTGTGGGAGGGGCGTATGACACACCCCTTCCCTACTTAAGGGACACCCCTTACCTGGCTCCATACCTTCGAGGTCAGCGTTGCATCCTGAATCCACTTCCGGTTCACGGACGGCGCCATCTTGCTTTCAGAAACCCGCGTTTTTCTTCGGTGTCAGCTGTGTCCAGGAAACTCCTTACAGGTCTCTCCACGGCCAGCCACGCACAAAAAACCCGGTCTTCTTCGCTGATCGAGTCCTCTGGACTTCTAAAACGTAAGTCCGTCGCCCGGATCACTTCCCACGGCGTCGCAATAATTTTCAGCCTCACTTTACGGCCACACGCTTTACGGCCAAAGTCTCAGGCAAATTAACCCTCCGGTTTCCGGAAACCAAGTAATAAGTATGTAGCATTCCTATGCTTTATTTTTCCCTCCTTTATTTCAGTTTGTTTCTATTTTGTAAGTTTTAGTACCTGATAGTAGGATTATTCATTTTCATACAGATTATAGTTTATTAAATACCAGTCTGTTTTTATACATATAACGATTTTAGCATGTATTTCATAATTTATGCTGTCACATTAATTATACCTAGGTTAGGGCTCATGTATTATTAGTTCATGATATTATCCTGGTATACATATACATAGTTTTGCTTGAACACTTTACTTTTTGTGTACCTTCCATTTACACTTAGGAATTTGTTTTAAACAAACGTTTTTTTTTTTTTTCCTCTCTCTCCTCCCTGTTTAAACACACCATGTACACTTTTCATTACATGGCACTTGTCATATGCTGACTTTTCTTTATGTACTCAAATTACATACACTAGAAACTCAGATAATTAATCAGGAATAGGTATAATGTGTATATATATGTGATAAAGTTTTCTCTAAATTAATTGTGTATATTACGTTGTCACTACCATGTACACCCGTTTACATGGCACCTACATTTCCTGACCTTTCTGCATATACTCAAACGATATATCGTGTATACAGAACACGGTCCCAACATCTCACACTTTCAGGTTTGAATCACACTTTTGGTTTAACCTCTCATACGTCTACCTTTCTGCATATGGTCAATTTTCATAGTTTAAACTCATACTCCCTGCACTACGATTATTACAGTAGCACGGCCATATATATATTTTAAATTTGGTCACCAGGTATACACATTATATGTAGACACTACAAGCTAATCCTGCGTTACGGTTTTTCTCCATAATAAATCAGGCGGGGTACTTCCTTACTCTAATTGTTCCCCTTCAACACATACGGTTAATAAAATCAACCACAGCATATCTAGTCTACGTTAGTATCACAGGATCCATTTCTCATACTATCATATCTATTTCTACCCTTTTAGGTTTATCCAGGTTTTCTATACCTTACGCACCATATACGTATACATACTAGCAGGTACGTAAGCCTGCTCACGTGTCACATACGTTCTCCCTAAATAGGACGTAGAGTACTGGCAGTTAGGGGTATAGGCCCAAATAGGTATCTCCCCTCTTGGCATACCGCCTATAGTTTAGAGGTCCGCGAGGCCAACACCCCGCCTCAAACGTTTCGGAGGCATACACCCCTCGAGCCACACGTTAGTTAGCCGCCTCGCAAAGTTTAGAGAGGGCGTCACCTGTCACTCCCTTCCCCTGTTTTTCTTTTATTGTCACCGAGAGGCCTACGAATTCCTGCCACTACATGGGTGGCCTCAATATTCCCTCGCGCCAACGCATAGATAGAGCCTCTCATAGCCACTTGGCAAATAGCAGGGCCTCACCTGTCACCAAAGGACAAGATTAATTTTTTCGCCTCACACGGCATAATTAGCCCGCCAGTACATCCCCTGGGTTTCAACACTAACGGTATATTTTCTCATCTAGTATGTCTCAAGAAGGGGTAGAGGATTTCTCCATCCCGAGCACTCCGGCTAGACCAAACTCCCCACCACCGGAAGAAGACATGGCTAGTCCTGCATCATTCAGGTCCTGGACAATCCCTCGCATAACTAACGAACTCAGGAGACGACACATTCCTTTCCCCGCGACTGCCAGGAAAGCGGAACTATACAAACTGTTGCACACCTCAACTGATAACTCTGATGCAGGGGAAGGGACTAGCCAGTCTAACCCGACAGATATACATGGCATGCTTACATCCCTCATGTCATCCATGGGCAAGGTAAACTCCAGGCTGGAGAAACTGGAATCGGTCACCACAGCCCTTACCTTGGCTGGGTCAGTCACTGTGACCCCTCCGCCACTGGTCGAGTTGCCACTAGTTTCTCCAGCCACCACCTCTGACGAGCAGGAGGTTAACCCTGCCCATATGATACCTGAGCACCTTAAGAAAGACATCCTGGAAGGTAAAGATGTCAACTTAGCTGCACTACTAATTGCCTCCCAGGATGTGGTGGAGCATAAAACTTATGCGTATGAGGATATTTCTGTGGTGGTAAAGTCCAGGGATGCACGCCTAAACAGGAAACTCACCATCCCGGAATTTGTGTTGGCTTTTGGCATCTACCGGGATGTCATATGTGCCGTTTACCCACACAGGCGTGAGGAATTTGACATGTATATGCACAAGCTGGTGGACCTGGGCAATAAATATGGTGGATCGGCATTCTACGATTACCATAGATCTTTTTCTGCAAAAGTGTCAGGCGCCTTCTCACAGTACGGGACAAGGTCCAACTGGAGTAAGATAGACACAGTGATTTTCTGCAGACACTTTGCAGGGCTAAGGACACCGGCTTGTGCATACTGCTCCTCCATGTCTCATTCGGCAAATTTTTGTCCCACCACTGCTAACGAGCATACCCACGTGCAAGGACCTAGCTCCGCTGGTCCTACGGAGAAAATAGCTAAAGACAAACTGGGTAGACCTATCAAGTTTCTGGGCAAATCCCAGATATGTAATAACTTTAATGTTGGTACATGTAATTACAGCGGTTGTCGTTTGTTGCATATATGCTCAAAATGTTTCAGGGCACATGCAAAAATCATGTGTCCCAATAAAATGTATCCCAAACAGTACCTAACGTCTATCAACATATCCCTACTTGCGACATTTCTGTCACAGCATCCATCTACACATTTAGTAGATTTCATAATCTCTGGTCTATCAGAAGGATTCCACACAGGTATCATACATATGCCTTCAGGAATCCTGGAATGTCCAAATCTACAATCCGCCCAACACAACCCTACAGCAGTTGACACACTCATAGCTAAAGAAGTGTCAGAAGGTTTTTTATTGGGACCTTTTCAATCCCCTCCTTTCACTACATGGAGGACAAACCCTATCGGGGTTGTCACAGGAAAATCTTCCAACAAGCAGAGACTTATTATCGATTTGTCGGCACCACACACCTCTACCACTCCCAGCCTCAACTCCTTAATACCATCGGAGGAATTCTCCCTGCAATATTCCACTATAGACCACGCCATTACGGCTATCTTACAGGCAGGAGTCGGTGCATGGCTCAGTAAGACCGACATAACAAATGCATTCAAACTACTACCAATCCACCCCACACTGTGGCACCTACATGGCATCAAGTGGGAAGGGAACTACTACTTTTTCTCACGACTAACTTTTGGTTCTAAAAGTAGTCCAGCCATATTTGACACATTTGCCGAAATCCTATGCTGGTTACTACTCAATATATCCAGATGCCCTACAGTCATACATTATCTGGACGATTTCTTAATGGTCGAGGAGAATTCTTCCCCTCCCACTAGCCTGAAAGAGACTGTCAGCCTATTCAACCAGTTGGGGGTCCCAGTCTCCCCTACCAAGACCGAAGGCCCAGATACCATCATCACTTTCCTGGGCATCATGCTAGACTCAGCCAACATGCAAGCTAGCCTACCACGCACCAAGGTAGAAAACATTCTGACAAACATCAACCTCTATATACAACTACGCACTTGCAATCGCAAAGAATTACAATCTTTACTGGGGTCACTCAATTTTGCCATGCGTATTATACCTCAAGGCCGTGCTTTCATATCACGTCTCCTCAGCATGTTCCCACGGTTTCTACATGATGCACACAGATTGACCCTAGATACCCAAGCCACGGCAGACCTTCTCATGTGGAGAAACTTTTTAAACTCCTGGAACGGGAAAAGCATGTTCCTCCCTCAATTGTCTGACACTTCTCCTACTGTTTGGACAGACGCGGCGTCTACCACAGGTTTTGCAGCAATTTTTGGGAACGAATGGCTTTGGGGTAGCTGGCCTTCAGAGGTGCAGGACCTGGAGTGTTTTTTCTCTACCTCAGCTCTTTTCGAGATATATCCCATCGTGGCGGCTGCCGTGGCATGGGGACATCTATGGACAGGTTCATCAGTCAGGTGTTACTCAGACAACCAAGCAACCTGTTCCATTATCAACAAAGGTCGCTCCAACTCCCTTACTATCATGAGATTTTTGAGGAAACTCACTTGGTTGGCAGCATGTCATAATTTTTTCTTGCACTGTGTTCATATTCCAGGTATTTGTAACGAGGCAGCTGATAATTTGTCTCGTTTTAAATTCCAGGCCTTTCATCAACTTCTCCCATCAGCCGCGCTCACAGCCACGGCCACTCCACTGTTCCATCAGCTAACAATGGACTAGACGTTATCATGCAACATTGCAGAACTTTGTCCCAACTAGCTCTATCTACAAATACCAGGAAAACCTACAACAGAGCTTTCAGTTTATTCAAAAGATTCCTGTTGGAACACAACATATTACAACCATTCATCATGACATCTTTTTTAGGTTTTGCCTCTTTTTGCCACCTCAAACTCAAACTTTCTTACAACACAATCAAACTATATCTTACAGGCATCCAACATCACATGCTGACCTTACAACCCAACAACTCAAGTTTCATGTCATCATACCAAATCAAGAACATCCTTAGGGGTATACAAAGATCCGAACCCCCGCATACAGCACAGAGGCTTCCTATAGATTTTCATATCCTTAAGAAATTATCACAACTACTAGATCTAAAACCCTTCTCCTTCAACACAACACTAGTCATCAAAACAGCTATTTATGTGGCTTTTTATGGGTTTCTGAGACCTAGAGAGTTTACCGCCATCAATACAACACAATCCACTCACCTACTGCTTCATTCGCACTTAACCAAACACATGGACTATTATATCCTGACACTACCTCATTCAAAAAACAGTCAACACGCTCCACCCGTAGAGGTTAAATACTATCCGACTCACAACAGTTGGTGCCCCGTCCAAATACTGGACTCTTATACAGAGAGTCTCAAGGCACCACCATCACAACCACTTTTTGTTCTACGAGGTTCAGTTCTCACTACTACCAACTTCATGACCCACGTTAGGTCATTACTAACACAGCTGGGACTCAAGCCAGCTAACTATTCAGGCCACTCCTTCCGCATAGGAGCGGCCTCCACAGCCTCCAGTGTTAACATACCGGTTCATGTTATCAAGACACTGGGGCGCTGGAAATCATCCGCTTACACACGGTACATTCCTAACCCTGTACAAGAAGTAAGGAATGCTTTTCAGAACATGTCTTGTTAAGTTGTATATTGGTAGTTTGTATTAAAATGTTGAAACTTCTATTTTTGCCCTCTTTATTTTCAGGCCTACCTCATCGTCGGTTTCGGCACACCACAACCGACTTGCTACTTTTATACCATCCTACACTTATTAGGTCTTATTTCTCTTTGCCATCATGAGCCCTTCACACAAGTAGTAAGGCCTTTTGGCCTGTGTTTGTGGGAGGGGCGTATGACACACCCCTTCCCTACTTAAGGGACACCCCTTACCTGGCTCCATACCTTCGAGGTCAGCGTTGCATCACCCTCCCACCCACACCTCTTTATCAACTCCTTTTTCTTACATTTCTTCTTGGTAGGCCCTCTTTATTTTCAGGCCTACCTCATCGTCGGTTTCGGCACACCACAACCGACTTGCTACTTTTATACCATCCTACACTTATTAGGTCTTATTTCTCTTTGCCATCATGAGCCCTTCACACAAGTAAACATATAAACAGTTTGATTTACTCTAAAATGTGCATTTCATATTGCTCTAGCTAATAAAATGAATGCATAATATTGTGTAATCATAATGAATCATAATGAATATAAAAGCTCTCTCTTTAGCTTAGAGGATGGACAAAAGGTCACTAATTCTCTAATTTATACAAAGTCCTTTTCCTTCCATTTCTTTATGCTGGAGTGACCTCAGTTTCCATAGTAACTATTTTTTCTTTTTTTTTACCTCCTTTGTCTTGAGAAATAAATGGCTCTTTAGCAATGACAAAAAACCTTAGACAAAAACCCGATCCAAAATGTTGCTCATGTCAGTAAATGGGTTTCTTTGAAATGCATTATATTTAACCTTTTCTTCGTCAAATACTATGAGCTCATGTTAGGAAACAAAAGAGCTTACAACTACAAGAATTATTTCTCCTTTGCAATGCTAAAGGGTAAGCAGAATATGAATAAATATTGTGTAAACTAAAATAGCAATTCATATGCTGCAATGTAACGCTGAGATTTACTTAATAAAAAACAAATAGAGTATACATTTATAGCAGATTTTGTTTTTTTAAAGTATAAAAATCCACTTTGGCTATTCACAAAAGGCAGCTTAATTTGCTATGGAACATGCACATCATATGCCATTGGTTCTGCTGTAAAGTAAGCCATATTTTATGTATATCATAGGAAATAGCAAGTTATCAATTTGAACTGATACAATTTTGCAAATCAATTTGATTCCTTGCTTTCTTAGGAAGACAATCTCACTTACAAAAAGCACTGAACGCTAACATTATGAATAACAGCTAAAAAGGTTCAAGTAAACCTTTGATATTAAGGAAAAATGTAAATAAAAAATAAAACATTTCCAGTAGCTAGAACATAAAAATCTATTTTCTTTAACCCCTTAAGGACACATGACATGTGTGACACGTCATTATTCCTTTTTATTCCAGAAGTTTGGTCCTTAAGGGGTTAAAGGAATGCTCTAAGCATGCTTTATAAGGGGAATATCCTTACAAGTCAACCACAGAGCACAGAGATTACAAAGCCTTTATAAAGGTTTTTCCCCCTTGAAACCTCATCTGCTCGTACCCATTACCTAAATCAATTTTTTTGTTGCGTTGCATTTTATATTTTTCATCTGTCTTTTTTTGTGATGTGGTCTTTTTTCTATTTTCATTAGTAGCGTTGGGAATTATGTTTTTTTTATATGGCCTTTTTGGGTCTGAAGAAAGGAAGATTTAAGAAGATACAACTTTTTATGGTTAGTATAATTTATTTTCAGGTTTTAGTTTTATTGCTACCCCTCATTAGTAGAGTGAGTATACCTTTGCCATAATGGGGGAGGTTAGGAACCCTTAGCCACTCAGGGGAGGGAGGGACACTTAAGGACAATTGAGGGTGGACAATGGCATATCTCCTCCAGTGTATATTTTCATAGTAGCCCTTGCCATCACCCATGCGTGGGGGCTGGTGGACGACATTAGATTTCCCCTCTCCCTTTATTACACTAATAGCACCCACCGGCCAACTATGGGTGGGAGCTTGGTTGCACTGTAGGATGTCCCTCCAATACCCCACAGGAGGGGTATGGGAGGACTTGGCCCTTACTGTTATCTTTTTACAGGCCCCATCCCCATGGGTATGTAAGAATATAGATACACTGTCCCAAAACAGACACTCATACCGTTGCTAAAAACATTTTTATTTACCGTTTTCATTTAAAAATGTTCCCTTCTTTTGCTGTAAAACAGTATATTGGCACATAGAGTCACACTGAATTATGAAGGACTCTGTACACTGCAATCAATGCATTTTGGGTAAACAAAGGTACTTCCTCAAGAGTTGAGAGGCATATAGTATGTTGAATTAAAAAAAACACAGTTTCACCATATTCACTGAGTTCTGGGGTTTCTTCTTTTTTATTATTGCTTTATACTCTTGTTGGACCAGCAGCAAGGCAGCAAAGATTTGCTTTTATTTTTGCTCCACACATCTTTCATTCCTTCATAGCAAGTAGCTATTCCTACCTATCCCACACAGCTGAGATCACTGTGAGGGATGGCACAGAACTGCAATCCACAGATCCTGCACACAATAGAATGAATGTCTCTGCATACCTCTCTTTACCTCTCTCTGCCTAACTAACTCTCTCACCCTTTCTGGGTATCTTGCTCTCCCTTTTCTGATTTCATCTTCAGTAGTCTTCAGTGCTGCTAAGATGACTTTAGCTTTTTAGCAAATGTTTCTGTTATGAAACAAGTCAGCTATTAGCTCTCAGCGCAGGGTTCAAGCAGCAGGATACCATATCAACCAACATTTTAAGTGGACAAAGAGGGACACTTTCATTTTAGGCATGTGGGGGAGAGGGGGACTGGGCTATTTTGAGAGATTGTTGGTTACTTACTAATAACAATTTATGGAAATAAAAAAGTATTTAGAAGAAAACAATATATGTTACTTAAATAAACTGATTTCTGAACACATGTATAGTAGTATTGCAGGGCTAGTCAACCTTCGGCACTCCACTTGTTGTGTACTACATCTCCCCTGATGCTTTGCCAGCATTATGGCTGTAAGAGCATGATGGGAGATGTAGTCCACAACATCTGGAGCGCCAACGGTTGCCTACACCTGCACTATAGAATGTAAGTTCAGCAACAGATCTGTTTTTCTGAAGCACTATTTTCTCTATTGATCTATTTCTATGTCAGTATAATAATTCAGAAAGATCTGAGCTACATAGATGTTGCATATGAAATGTCCCGGTGTAATTATAAATTATCTAATTAGCATTTACAAATGTGGACATGATGCATCTGCAACTTGAGCAGAACAATTGTGTCCATGATGGCCTCTGGGGTTGCAAAACGTAGACCAAATTAGCTGAGCTTGAACAATTGCTCAGAATTTAAACAATTCTTCGAAGCTACATTCAAAGCTATATTTAGCCTTCATGTTGTAATTCTGTTATTAATTCACCAACATTTTAACTGCTTAGTAAACAATCTCGTCAATATCACCTTTCATATTACTAAACTATATTTGACTTCCTTTTTTTAGCAGTCACAAAATTAAAAATGGTTACATAATGGTGTGTTTATTAGGACTATGATGACAAAAAAAAACAAGACCCGCTCCTGCTTATCAAGTAGAGCAGAAAGTGTGGTTATCTACTAAAATTTTTGGCTATCCTGTCCAAGTAAGAAGCTGTATTTACATTGTGTCTCCTGCAGGATAGCTCGGGCATGTAAAAAAACATGTAAAAAAACATTTTGGACAAGCGGGTAAACAGTTCAATATCAGGCAAAGGACAAGAGATCGGCTGATCGGCAGCATGACAGAGTTAAATCCATAATTTACATAGAAGGGAGACATATGATAAGAACTATGTTGATGAGTATTATAGGCGAACTCTGCGATGGGTAGGAGCCCATACCAGTGGTTTTGTAGGTGAGTGGTATAGCATCTTAGGTACTGTTCCAACATCTGATTTGTTCTTTCTGTTTGACCGTTCGTCTATGGGTGAGAAGCAAGGGACAAACAGATTTGGATTTGTAGGAGACTGCTAAGCATTTTCCAAAACTTGCCTGTGAACTGAGGACCTCTGTCAGACAGGATATATTCAGGTACATTGTGTAATGTGAACACTTGTCAATGGAATAGTACCGCTGTGGGGGTCCCTTTTGCTGTGATGAAGTGAGCCATCTTGGTTAGTCTATCGACTACCACCATTATAGTGGTAAATCCATGGGAAGCAGGTAACTAGACAATAAAGTCGAGAGAGATTTGAGACCAGGGGCAAGAAGGAATGGGAAGAGGTTTGGAACGGGAGCATATGAGACATGCTTTGACATAGTCATGTATGTCTTTTTGCATGGAGGGCCACCAGAAAGTTCTTTGGACTTGATCATTGGTTTGTTTTTGTCCTCCATGATCGACCATCGGTGAGTCGTGACATTGTTGCAGGACTTCAGGTCTGACTGATTTCGGGATGTAGAGTTGATTGTTGTTAGTAGGTGTAAAGAAGGATTAGGTATTGTGATATCATGAGACAACCTCTTTATTTTGTTCAGTAATAGAGACAGGTTGTCAGAAAATGTCCTTCTTGGAATATGGTTCCTGCTGGATTATCCGCAAGGTATACGTGATAAGGCATCCGCTTTACCATACTTGGAAGCTGGTCTATAAATAATGTGGAAAAGGAAATGAGAAAAGAACATAGCCCATCTTGCTTGTCTGGGGTGAAGTCTTTGAGCAGGTCTGAGCTGTTCCAGGTTATGTTGATCTGTATAGGATATGGGGGAACCTTTGAGTAGATGCCTCCACTCTTCCAAAGCATGTTTGATGGCTAGGAGTTCCTTATCTCCTATATCGTAGTTAGCTTCTGCAGGACTTTAAAATAAAAAGCAACTGGGTGTAGATGGTCATCTTTTTCACCCCTTTGTGATAATACAACCCCAGTGGCGATTTCAGAAGAACTACTTCTAGGTAGAAAGGTTTTGTAGGATCAGGTAATATAAGTATTGGTGTTGTGGTGAACTGGTGTTTCAAGTTATCGAAAGCCTTTTGTGCTTCTCTTGACCATTCAAATGTATTATGAAGTTTTGTCAGATTAGTTAAAGGTTGTACCAGCCGTGAGAAGTTACGGATACATTTTCTATAGAAATTTGCAAATCCTAAATGTCTCTGTACCCTTTTTTATTGAAAGAGCTAGGCCATTCCAAGATTGCTTCCACTTTTCTGTGATCCATTTCCAGCTGTCCAGGGGTCATAACATAACCAATAAATTCTTAGTGGTCTCGAATATACATTTCTCAAGTTTGGCATATAGGTGGTGTTGGCGGAGTCTGTTAAGAACAGTTCGTACACTAAGTCGATGGGTTTTAAGGTCAGGGGAATAGATGAGAATATCGTCCGGATATACTAACACAAATTGGTCTAACAGGTCATGAAATATATCATTGACAAAGTGTTGGAAGATGGCAGGAGCATTACACAGTCCATAGGGCATAACCAGATATTCAAAATGACCATATCTGGTCCTGAAAGCGGTTTTGCATTCATCCCTGCTTTTAACTTTGAGCAAGTTGTATGCACCTCGGAAATCTAGCTTTGTGTAGATAGAGGTGATTTTAAGACGTTCCATGAGTTCTGTAATGGGAGGCAACAGGTATTGTTTCTTTACTGTAATGTTCTTGGTAATCCACACAAAGGAAAAGGTCAGGTAGGGGTACGTCAGGTTCAGGAGACTGCGGTTCATCTGAAAAGACAATAGACAAAGGATCAGCAGGTGGTGTGGCATGTAGTTCTCTTGTCTGTGTGTGCAATTGAACTTGACTCTGCTGCAGGTCCTGTACGGATTGGCTTAGTGCCCCCATCCAGTGGTCCATGACTTGCATAGCCTCAGCCAAGTCTGTGAGTTCCATGTTAGGCTCAGTTGTCATGTCAAGTACAACTTGTATGGAACTCAAGGATGCAGTACTTGTATTAGTAGAAAATAATAAAGCAAAAGTCTGATGCGTATAATCCAATAGGGGCAAGGCAGAAACAAGGTCACTACTCCATACTAATTCTTCTTGATCTCTCTGCTGCCTTTGACACCGTTGATCATGTTCTCCTTCTCCAAACTCTTCAATCACTTGGTCTCTGTGACTCTGTCCTCTCATGGTTTCCCTCCTACCTCACCCAACGCTCATTCAGTGTCTCCTTTTCTGATGATACCTCCACCATTCATCTCAGTTGGAGTGCCCCAAGACTCTCTCCTTGGTCCCCTTCTATTTTCTCTTTACACTGCCTCTCTTGGCAAACTTATTACCTCATTTGGATTCCAATACCACCTGTACGCTGATGACTCCCAGGTATATCTCTCCTCCCCAGACCTGATGTCCTGCAACGTGTCACCTCTTGCTTTTCTTCTCTCTCTGATTTCCGCTTTCTGAACCTGAATCTTTCCAAAACAGAACTTCTTGTCTTTCCTCCTCCTAATATTAGTCCTCCTCTTTCACTCTCCCTTCAGATTGGTGGTACCCATATCAGCCCATCCTTACAAGCACGTTATCTTGGTGCTACTGTGATTCTGGCCTCACCTTTGAGCCTCACATCCAGTCTGTTGTCAAATCATGCCAATTCCACCTTAAAAACATCACCCACATCCGGCCCTTTCTTACACAAGATGCTACTAAAGAGCTTGTTCATGCTCTTGTAATCTCTCGCATAGACTATTGTAACTCTCTCCTAATTGGTCTTCCCAATAGCCATATTGCCCCGCTCTCTAGTCGGTCCTCTCACACTTCACCCCTGTCAGTCCTTACATTGGCTTCCTGTATACTATAGGTGTCAATTCAAAGTGCTAACCCATGCCTATAAAGCATTGAACAATCTTAACCCCTCTTATATCTCCTCACAGATCCTTAGGTATGCCCCTTCTCGGTCTCTCCGCTCTGCCCGTGACCTTCTTCTGTCCGCTGCTCGCACCCATACTGCCAACTCGTGCTTGCAGGACTTCTCACGGGCGACTCCCTTCCTATGGAATGGCCTTCCTACCACCATCAGACTCTCCCCTAGCCTTCAATCATTTAAGAAGTGTCTTAAAACCTATTTCTTTAGGAAAGCCCATGGCCTCCCAGACTAACCTCTACCTCACATACCTGAATCTGTTGGCGCTATAAAAATGGCTATAATAATAACAATAAGGTCAGACAATCCAAAAGGTCAAAATCCAGGCAGCAGAGGTTCAAACACGAATAGGCAGTCCAAGGTCAGGTAAAACAGGAATACAGATTAACAGGAACGCAGGTAGTATAGCAAGGAAGCACAGAACAACTGAGCAATGAAAGCTCAGCTGTTGCAGGTTTAAATAGGCAAATAAAACAAAAGGCACATCTACATAGCAAGCCTCCATAACACCCTATTGGTGTATGGGGCTGTCTATCTGCTGCATAACCATGGAAGTGAGTATGAGCTTTAATCAAATTCAGCGGCGCTGTCCAGCAGCGTGGAACGATCGTGCATGTCTACCTGATGAATATAGGACACAGAGGTTGCAAAATAAGTTGTGACAATACCCTCTCTTAAAACACATCCTTCGGAGGTGTAAACGAGCAGGACGTCTAGGATTGTTGAGATGCAAAGATCATATAAAAAACAAGGTGCATGAACATGGACGGAAGGCTCCCATGACCTATCTTCTGGGCCATAACCTTTCCAATGAACTAGATATTGGAGACAACCCCTGTGGACCTGTGAATCAAGAATCCTCTCCACCTCATATTCCTCTTCACTGTCAACTTGAATGGGACCTGGAGGCAGAGAATTTCGGGAGGAGAATCTATCCGGTACATGAGTCTTCAATAATGACACATGAAAGACAGGATGAATACGTAGGGACCTGTGTAACTCCAACGGAGCAGCGAGGGAACGGAGGTTGCGGAGGTAAGTCGTGACAGGTCCAAATGCTTTCAGTTGAGCGACTTTGATCTTAAATCTTAAATTTCCTTTACATTTTAATTTTAGTGAATAACACTGTAAATATTGCTATTGATTAGCATTAGATGAGGAGATTCATTTTGTTCTGAACTCTATTTGTCAGAATTTGGGCCAAACTGATGATCTGAAGAATTGACAAACTGTAGCCAAACCACAAATTAAAATGACTTGCGCAATGGCTGAGCAGGTTTGTTTTGAGTTGTGATTCTGAATTCTGACAGTATATGTATTAAACATAAGCAACATATATTATATATTTAATAAATATATGTATTCCCTTAATATATATACTTGTATATGTTTAACTATAATTTAATATAAACATATAAATAAAGATCTTTTTAATGTTCCTCCTCTTTTTCCCTCTGTTGGTCACTTTTTTCACTTGATCTGTTAACCAAATGACAAGAAAATGTTTTTTTCTCTGTACTGCAAAATATATACATCATATTAATATTAAAAACCCATCTCTTCAGAAAAGCTTATGGCCTCTCATAAGAGAGTAAGCTCCACCTCACATACCCGTCCCTTGCTCTCTCCAAAAGGGCAGCACTCTACTCTCTTGTTTGAGCAGGGTCCTCTTCAACCTATTGTCCCTGTACGTTTTTGTAATTGTCTCATTTATTTTTAAATCTCCCCCTCTTGGGTGGCGAGGCATGACCTGCATGGCGGCTGGACGCGTTCTGCAGGAGCTCCACATTTAGCCACTGACTTTCACATGCTTTATGCCCCTTGGGGAACTAATCTCTTGGCTACATGTGACTTGATGACTAAGCTGGATCTCCTCTTCGCACGGTTTGGGAGCATGCTGAGCAAACGGATACATTCATCTGCATACCATGTGCCAACAAGCGCCACCCAGTACCATGAGCAAGAGAGCGACAGCGGCCCCTGCAAGAGCCAGGATTAAATGGAGGAAGAAGCTCCACCAGCCACATGGCAGGAAAGCACCCAAACATGCCTCTGGCCTGGGCTCAAAGGCTCTCCACCCGGGACTATGGGCAACAAAAAGTGACCAACCATAGCTTACAGTACCTCAGTACCTCAAGGCTTAACCATTCTCCTCACCGCAACAATGCTGCATCAACTCATCAAGGGAAGCAGTGAACTGTGTCTCAGACTTCAGTGGGGATACAAACTACCCTTGATGGGAATAGGCTGATTGGGAATAGTTCACTCAACTCCACGGCTAGATGACCAGTTGCAAAGGTTTACTATGTTTATTCAGTTTTTTTTACCTTTTAATCGATATACCTAGATTATTATGTATACATATTTCACTCTGCCCCGTGGTGGATTGCCACTAGTCCATGAATCCCCAGTTTGCCCTCAAGTCTAGTCCCTTATATACAGGACTGCAATGTTATGTTAGATTTATAGAAACGCTGTCTCAGAAATCCAGTCCAGCATTACTGCATAGTTACTCAGGAAGGGTCAGTCCGTTTAGCTATATGCATCACACCTAGTATAACTCACAGTTAAACCAGTTTACCTATTTCTTGTTGTTTCTGCAGCATGAGAGCACAGTCTAACCTACTAAGATTTTAGCAAAATCAAAACAGCTTACTCATGCAATAACTAACTCCTGATTATTAACCCTTTAAAAAATGTGCAAGTTCTATCAAATGTCCTATATGTGTTTATATGCTTTGGAAACTCTACTGCTTTTAGGGCATGACAAGCGTGTCTGTAACGATATGCACAGCAAAAATAAAGAATAAAAAAAAAAAAAAAAAATTCTCCCCCCCCCTTGTAATATTGTAAAGCGCTAGGGAATTTGTTAGCGCTATATAAATGCTAATAATAATAATAATAATTATTATTATTATTATTATTATAAAATATAATTTAATGCATGTATTTTACAGCATATTTTCACTCCCTTTTGGTTGTTTCTTCAAAATTGAGTTTTCACTAATGAAATTCTGCTGAGTTGAGCCTCCATTTTCACAATCTGACCAAAAACTTTTCATGTGATTTATGTACAAAAACTCCCCTAGACTTCCCATAGAATGGTAACGTCTGTAGATTAATCACTTTAAAAAATCATTTATCAAACACAAAAACACAAATTAAAGGCCAAAATAGCCAAACAGGAACAAAAACATCTCCAAGTCAGCTATCCTTCTAGATTCACTATTGTGGCCTTCCCTTTGATTTTCCAACAATTCTCTCTTTAATAAATAACCATATAGTTTATATATTGGTAGTCGGGTTCCTGATGGTTAACAGAGCAAGGACTCCAATCAGTCCTCACAAATGCTGATAACTGATTTTACGTTTTAATTAGATATTGCAAGAGTTAAAAGGGGTTTCATAATTGTATATAGAAAACTAGGTTAAAAAAAAAACTGCATCAAGTTAAACCTTCATCCATCCATTCATATTATTGATTAAGGTAAAGCCCAAGATTTAAAGTGTTTTCCAATTGTGTCACAAAAATGGAAAAATAAAAATCCTTATTGGCCTAATAGCAATAACATGTTTTCCTTGGATCAACATAAAGTTACCACCCACATAATTTATTACAACTTTTAATATTCTCTGGCTTTTTAAAACAGTTTTTTTTAGTATTTACAGGATTTAATAAAAAGCCTCTTCAGGCTGAGGAGTGTATTTTTTATTGTTCTTACTGTAGAGATTCATTTTTCTCTGCTGTGCTTTAGGCGAAATTGCCTCTTTTTAAGTCTCAATTGATGTCGTCTTCACTGATACAATTTTTGAGTACTTGCAATGAACATGTTTGTGCCGACCTCATATGATCAAATGCAGTTATTCTAGCCTTGCTTAATAAGTAAAATTGTGTATTAATCTTTTTATTAATTAAGGTAATCCCTTACTATTTTTCTGGCCCACCTCCGTACTTTTCCTTCTTTAAAACAGCTGTCTACGTTTGCAGTACTCATTCAAACATTAATTTATAAAGGTACAGAGTTATAGTTTGTTAGATTTGACTATATTAATTTAATATAATAATAATAATAAAAAAAATAATGCCTATGTGTATTGCCCTATAAACCTTCTTATACCTTTTTTTTAGGACAATTGAGGATACTGCAATGACCTTTCTTTAGCCTTTCTTACCTTGAGGAAACTATAGATAGAGCTGGCAGCACAGGGGGTCCCCTAAGGGCCCACTAACCCAGGTGGACACAATTCTAGGTGAAGGTTTTTACAGAGCTCCCACATCCCACCAGTCATTCCCCGTGTAGTGACCTCAAGGACTGTGATAGAGGATCTTCTTTTCTCTCTACCCAGTCCGACAGAGAGCTGCTTTCTGTGACTGGAAAGGGCAGGTTAATGGGCAATAAGCAGCTTTATTGTAGCCTCTACGAACTATCACTACATTATAGCACTCTCTCGTCTAGTGTTCTATCATTTCATCATAGCGTCCTGGTACAAACTAAAGGATGCCGCCAAAAGGTGCTATGTCCCAGAATTCATACTCCCAAATTGCTCAGCTGTCTTACATTAAACATATATGAATGGATGTTGTGGTTTTTCTTCTTTCCCCTCCATCAGGTGCTATCTGGGTTCCAGTGATTTACTGGATAAACAATTTAGAAAGAAAAGAATGGGGTGTATTCACCATTAGCAACTGTACTCTAAAAATAGCTTTTTTTAAACCTTTGCCACTACAAATTTCCTAATCCACTTCTTTGAGAAACAGTAATAGGGGGGATATAATCTGCAAATAAATGTATGGCTGGGGTGGAGAAAAGAGGAGCAACGGGTTTAGGATTACATGTAATGCAAAGTGGAGCACTTAAATACACTATGCACCAATATGTGCAAAACCAACACATAACATATTGTATATACTTATGCAATAAACATGATTCACCCATTTTTTTACAAAGATCACTCAATAAAGCATTAATGGGATTCTTGCTGAACATGTTTAAAAATACAAGAAAACACAGAACAAATTAATAGTGTAACTATTTATACTGCAGCACCTGGAGCAAATGATAGGACTCACATTTACACCATTCAGAGCTACAAAGAGCAGCTCAGTTGTTGCATATTAGTGACTTTCAGGCAGTCACTCAGCCCCTTTCAGAGATTTACCAATCACTGTATTTCACACCATTTTTTTATTATTACATTTAAATTACAGAGTTACATAGGCTGAAAAAAAGACATGTGAGCATCAAGTTCAGCCTTTCTCACATCTGTTTTTTTCTGTTGATCCAAATGTAGGCTAGTTTGAAGCACTTCCAATTTTGCAACAAGCTATGGAAAAAAATCCTTCTTGACCCCAGAATGGCAGTCAGATTTATCCTTGGATCAAGAAGCTATTAACCTACAGCTGAAAAATTTTATCATTGAATATTATGTTTTTGCAAGTAAGCACCTAGTTGCTGTTTAAACATCTGTACGGACTCTGATAAAACCACTTCTTCAGGCAGAGAATTCCACATCCAAACTTTCCTTTGTCTTTGACTAAATCTTCTTTCTTCCAGTCTAAATGCATGACCTTGTGTCCTATGTAAAGTCCTGTTTGTAAAATCAATCATAAAACAAAATGCAAGCCTGTTACTGATTTCTGTAGGTGAGTATACTGCAGCTAGCAGGTTGCCACTCGCATAAGCTTTTAAAATCAGTCCTCAAAGACTCACTCTGCCTTTTATACCTGTGTATTGGAACCCCATTGATACCTGATTGAGTGACCTTTGTGAACAATGGTAAAATCATGTTCATTGCATAAGTATGAACAGTTTTTATACATTGGTTTTGCACATGACTGCTGACCCATAATCCATGTCCCCACCGTTGCCCCCCAATAACACACCAGACACCTTCTTAGTGGATAAGGGCAACGGCCACAGCTTTATTAAATGTATAACTTTTAACATTATCCAATCTGTCAGCTGTTGAGCGGTTGCCCAACAGACATTTCCCCCAACATTTTTTCCATGAGACTAAACAGCCGGCACTCCGCCATCAGCTCCCGTGCGGGCTGTCATCTCCCCAAAGTGACTCTTCGTCTTAACCTTTTCTTTGCGCTGTCCAGGATACCGCCAAGCTGTGACAAAACAGAAAAGCAAAGCCAGACACCAAACAACCAACAGGGTGGGTTGGAGGGAAAGTCAGTATTCTCCTCTCCCTTGTCTCTGCTGACTGGTGAGACTCCTCCCCCAGCCTCCTACCAAACTGACCACTTTGCAACCTTGTATAATTTTATAATCTAGCCCCTTATTCATGTGCAGCAGTCATGCCCCCCCTTCCTAAGTTGTCCAGGGGGAAACTTGACTGCTGACCCATAATCCATGTCCCCACCGTTGCCCCCCAATAACACACCAGACACCTTCTTAGTGGATAAGGGCAATGGCCACAGCTTTATTAAATGTATAACTTTTAACATTATCCAATCTGTCAGCTGTTGAGCGGTTGCCCAACAGACAGTTCCCCCAACATTTTTTCCATGAGACTAAACAGCCGGCACTCCGCCATCAGCTCCCGTGCGGGCTGTCATCTCCCCAAAGTGACTCTTCGTCTTAACCTTTTCTTTGCGCTGTCCAGGATACCGCCACTCGCGTGCCTTACTGCGCGCCGGAATCGCGCCCCCCCGCCGACAGCGCAATTTCAATTCCTGACTGGAGTCCCACATCGAATATGCCCAAGCCTACCGGTAACAAATGTACGCCATCCCCCTGCATCAAATTAGCATTATCTCCTTCTAGCTCAAAGTGGCGTACTACAACTCCCCCCGTGCGCTGAAAAAATCTAGAGACCGTCATGTTGACCTCCCTCCTACATCTCTCCAAGCCTCTGCCATGTGCGCTCGCCCGCCATACTGGGCAAGGGATGATTACTGACCAAACTACAATCAAGTCCTTAAAAAGAGCAAAGCAGTGCGGCAACATCTTGCTTCATGGCCTGGATGAGATCGACCGACCGCCGGCGGCCAATGTTATTCCTGCCTGCGTGCAATACCAGGATGACTGGACTGGAGAAGCTGCGGCTTAATTGAAGACATTCAGAGTACATTTGGTCCCAGCGTAATACCCTTAACCCCCTCCAACGTACCCAAACTGACTCATGGGGAAAACTCAAGTTACGGCCATACACTCTGTCTACCGCGTGCCGGGCTGCCCCGTACACATAGTAGAGCCCTATTATCCATACGAAGCACAGACCCCTGCCTAGAATGAAGGAACAGACATAACAACCCTACATCCGGGAATCACATAACTAACAAATTGAGGGAAGGGAAGAGGGGGGAGAGAGAAGGGGAAATTGCTAAACCATCATAACATATGCGGGCATACATATAGCTGATACCGGCCCGACTTCCATCTCCTAGCCGTTTTAATGCCTCTGCAGGGAGACCTGTCCAACTCGCATGCGTCGCCGCACCTATACGTAAGGAATGTGACGTGTACTGGGTAGGGTCTGCATACCTACAGAATCCAAGAGAACTGGAATCGACTCAGCGGCGTACCATCCTGGTGAACCAAAAGGGAACCCCTCCCTTTGACCCAGAAACCAGAGGAACTCCATCACTAGCAAAACTGGGCAGTATACACCCCCCGTAACTCCGATACGAACCTGGGCCCCTTCGCCTGCCTGATCTGTCTTTGACCATCGTATACGGAGCACTATGACCGATGCTGACAGCTCCAAATCCCTGAGCCACCAACCGCGAGTGCGTCGAGGCCCTGGGTGCTACCAATTCTCCAATCCACAGCGCTCCGAAAAAGCACAGTAAACCTCATATGCAGGCGAGCACACCTGAGAAAGGAAGGACAACAGCTTCCCCAGTATCTCAAATGAGATCGGCCTACGAGAGTCCGGTCGTCGACATTGCATCCATCCTTCCACCACACGAGAAAAGCCAAGTACCTTGGAGACATCCTCCCACCCGAAACATTGACACAAAAAGGAGAGAGCAGACAAGTTGCGACACGCAACCGCTACAGACTTACCAGCCGTACTTAGCGACTCCAAGAGTTCCAGCATCACACGCAGCCTACCCGCCGCTGTCGACAAGCCCTTTTCCGACCCGATGACAAACCAACGCCGCCATATCTCTGTATAGGACCTCCAGGTTGACTCTGATAGGGATCCCCTAGCCAACCTCCTCAAATGTCAGACATCAGGTCCCCTAACTCTCGAGGACATTGCTCCCCCGTCTGCGCCGCCTCTGGCGCCGTCTCCCGAAACCGGTCCCACTGACCGAGAAAGGGGGATCGGCGACGACATTCAGCACGCCTGGAACATGACACGCTAAAATCCCCACATTCTGACGCAGGCTCAAGAGCACTAACCGCCTAAGCAGATGCGACGCAGAGGTAGACCGATTAATTACATGGACAACACCCTTGTTGTCCGTGCGCACCACCACCTTCCTATTCGAGAGCCCTTCTTCCCACAGCTCCACTGCCACTACTATGGGGAAGAGCTCCAGAAATGTAAGGTTGCCCTTTAGCTTACTCTCCTTCCACGCAAGCAGTCATGCGTCTATGCACCAGCGACCGTGGAAGTACGCGCCAAACCCCACAGACCCTGAGGCGTCCGTGAACAGCTTGAGATCCGTATATGACGTAGCAGGACGCAACCAACACGACTGACCATTATATGTACCGAGGAAGGAACTCCACGTCTGCAGATCATCCCGCAGCTGACTGGAAACCCGACCTATGTGAAAAAGCTGACTCCTACAGAACGCCCGTCCCATAAAGAGCACATGAGGTGACCCAAAAGCACCTGGATTTGCCTCAGCTGCCTTTTTTTTTTTTTCGCGCACCCTTCACCATATCTACCAACCTGAGTAATTGCTCCAGCTTCCCTTCCGGCAGCCGAAAGACCATGAGCGAGCTATCAATCTCTATGCCCTGATAGGAGAGGACCTCCACTGGCCCCACTGTCTTGATCTCTGCCAGGGGAACCCCAAAGTCCACGAGACCTTCCTAAATGACTCCCATAGACGGACGCATGTGACCGACCCCCGAGCTCCCACGAACAAAAAATTGTCCAAATAGAGCATAATGGACGAACAACCAGCCACCCATTCGAGAAATGAGGTGAACATCTCAAAGTATGAACATGAAATAGCACAGCCCATAGGCAAACACGTTCAAAAAGAACGAACCCTTAAACTGGCAACCTTGTAAATTAAAACATTCCGGATGCACCGGAAGGAACCAGAAAGCGGATTCAATATCAGACTTTGCTAGCAATTCAAGAGCCCTGTCAAACGATGTGTACCTAACGTGGGGCACCTCTTTATCAATATCATCATTCACCGACCCGCCCGACAGGTACGACAGGTAGTGAATGAGCCAAAAAGCCACGGAATCCTTTTTTGGGCACCAAGCCCAATGGAGAGACTCATAAATTGTGAAAGGGCAGAACCGTGAACGGGCCAGCCATGCGCCCCCTTCGCAATTCCTTGTCCAACTTCTCCGCTAAAATGTCTTATTTTCCCAGCACAGACTTCAAATTACTGGAGAGGGAAGGGGAAGCTGAATGTACAAACGGAATCCCGAATCCCATGGCAAACCTGTCCTACAAATCTCAGCTGCCCGCCAGTTAGGTTACCGGTCGAGCCACAGCCGCATCCTTACCACGCCCGGCAAGGGCGCGTCATCTCTTGACGAACGCTGACCTTGTTTACCTTTCCTGAAGCAACGCAATGCTGGGTGAGACCCTCTGCAATGGGAACACTCATGTTTAAACCTGCAAACTCCGAACCACCTGCAGTGGCTCTCTCTAAAGAGCCAGCACATACCCTTGCGTGCCCCTGCCGATGCACCAGGAAAAGGTAAAATTGCTGGCCGTAGCGACACCAACATTGGCCCCCCATAAACTTTGTACGCCCCCAAATAAGATCCACATAACCGAACAGTGCCGGGGCCTTCCCTGGGAAGCTCCTTGACACTATACTCGCATATACCATGAACCCTTGGAGCCAGTTTCCAAAGGTGCGTGGAATCTTACCTTATTCACCCTCCGCCAACCCCCCGCGCTGCGGTCTGTCCACAGATTCCCGGTCGGGGGAAACCAGGGTTAACACATCTATAGACTCACCCCTGATTATTTTATCCCTGACCTCCATGGGAATATGCATCCCTAGTGGTGCCATCTCGCAACTGGGCATAGGGGGAGGACCAGACGCTAACGCCTGCATAAGGACACTAACCAGCACCTTGGCCTGAGCAGCCCCCTCTGGCAGCCTGGCTAGTACAGCCCTAAGCAATGAGAGAACACTATCCCCTTGAAGATCCCTTGCTTGTCGCCAGCGCTTCCCATGCGCTAGCGCAATACTCACCAGTACCTGTTGCAGGAATCAGCGCTGGAACAGTGGTCCTCTCCTCCTCCGATCTAGACTGGGCACTGCCCTCTTCAGAAGGTGAGGTTGGGGACCCACGGCCGCCTGTACCCGGGGCCGCTGTCTGTACCTGCTGCTCCTGTCATGTAGATGTTGCTGGGCCCAGGCCTGGGACCGGCGCTCTCCCCTCTGCGTCGCAGTCCTGTAATCGCCCGGCGTTCCTGCGCCGACTTCCGGTGCATGCCACGTCGCGTGCGTGATGTCGACACTTTCGCTCCGGCCGGAAAAGACTCACGCGGACTGCGCGATCTTCTGGCGGGCTTGCCGCCATTGCTGGGGCCGCCATCTTGGGCCTCACCTGCTCCTCCTCGTTTGGACCGTAACCTGCGCCCCGCAGCTACCGCTGGCGATGTCCTCTCACCTGGCTCCCTTGTCGCCACCGGTCACCTCTCCTCACCGGACTGGGGGATAAACGCGACGGAGGCCAGGACCGCCTGGCCCTCCGTCCGCCAGCCACCGCAACATCATCCGTTGTCCCTGTGGTCCCCAAGGTCGTTCCCACGCCTGATACCAGGGCCTCCAGCGCCCCAGGCCTGTGGGATGCCTGTTAGGCCTCCAGGAGCCTTACCAGGTCGGATTCAGCCATCAGTGTTGTGGTAGTCATACTGGAAGGGGTGTTACACAGGGTCTCAGAGGCCTCTGGTCAGCCTAACAACTTATTTTTCTTCCTTTTGCTTGCAGAAATCTTCAGGACAAAACTGGACAAATTTAAAAGTCAGTATTCTCCTCTCCCTTGTCTCTGCTGACTGGTGAGACTCCTCCCCCAGCCTCCTACCAAACTGACCACTTTGCAACCTTGTATAATTTTATAATCTAGCCCCTTATTCATGTGCAGCAGTCATGCCCCCCCTTCCTAAGTTGTCCAGGGGGAAACTTGACTGCTGACCCATAATCCATGTCCCCACCGTTGCCCCCCAATAACACACCAGACACCTTCTTAGTGGATAAGGGCAATGGCCACAGCTTTATTAAATGTATAACTTTTAACATTATCCAATCTGTCAGACAGTTCCCCCAACATTTTTTCCATGAGACTAAACAGCCGGCACTCCGCCATCAGCTCCCGTGCGGGCTGTCATCTCCCCAAAGTGACTCTTCGTCTTAACCTTTTCTTTGCGCTGTCCAGGATACCGCCAAGCTGTGACAAAACAGAAAAGCAAAGCCAGACACCAAACAACCAACAGGGTGGGTTGGAGGGAAAGTCAGTATTCTCCTCTCCCTTGTCTCTGCTGACTGGTGAGACTCCTCCCCCAGCCTCCTACCAAACTGACCACTTTGCAACCTTGTATAATTTTATAATCCAGCCCCTTATTCATGTGCAGCAGTCATGCTCCCCCTTCCTAAGTTGTCCAGGGGGAAACTTATTGGTGTGTAGTGTCTTTACGTGTTCCATTTTCAATTACTTATATTCTCTGATATTGTGTATGAGTAATCTGTTTGGGGTGTAGTGCATTTAAGGACGAAGCGGTTTAGTCATTTTGAGGATCATAGATAGCCAATTTATATATTTAAGTCCTATTTTTTTTCCTTTAGGGTTTTAAAGCATTTCTATCTATATGTATCAGGGGACTGATTCAATGCATGCGCTGTGTTGAGTGGATTGCAAATAGGGCAGATAAGTAATTGCCTAGTGTATAGCTGTTTTTCCAGGTAGTATCATCACCCAATCTCTGTTTAATCTACTTTCTTAGTCTGTCTATTTGTATATCTGCCCGTCTCTTCACTCTATATTTGTCTGTCTGCCAAGTTAAATAAATTATAATAGAGTTACGGTAACCAAGCATTTATTAAACTCTCTCTATTTGCCTTTTAATGGTTTCCTCCACAGGAGGTTTTTCCTTTCCTGAGTGCTGAAGGATGACTGTTCGTGAGTCCAGAGGTACCCCACATCTTGGCGGCTTCCTGGTCAAATATGTATTATTATCCAAAATTTCAAGATATATCTTGGCCCCTATATCCTAAATTTCCCTATTAGAGACTACAAAATGATATTAATGCTGTTAAATATACTTAATAAATGTAACATTAATTCATATTTATGTCTCATGTTGATTTTTATAAATCAATAATTGGAAAATGAATTGGTTTTATCAGGATGAGAAAGACAAGAAAGGTTACACTTTTACAGTCCTAATGATTAAATTGTTAAGTTCCATCATGGCTTACTTAATATAAGAAAGTTATTGACAAATGAGGGTGGTATGTGATGTACAAATTTACCCCACATATTGGCTGCTTGCTGGTCAAATATGTCTAAATATGCAAAATTCCAAGATACAACTTGGCCCTATTTCTTCAAATTCCCTATTAGAGAGTTGAGACTTCAAAATTATGATAATACTGTTAAATATACTTAATACATGTATCATTAATTCATATTTATGTAACTTGTTGATTTTTCTAATACGTTAATATTTACATAGTTACAAAGCTGAAAAGTTCAGCCTTCCTCACATTTGTTTTTTGCTGTTGATCCAAAAGAAGGCAAAAAACAGTTTGAAGCACTTCCAATTTTGCAACAAACTAGGTAATAAAATTCCTTCTTGACCCCAGAATGTCAGTCAGATTTATCCTTGGATCAAGCTATTATTACCCTACATTGAAAAATTATAACCTTGAATATTCTGTTTTTGCAAGTATGCATCTAGTTGCTATTTGAACATCTGTATGGAGTCTGATGAAACCACTTCTTCAGGCAGATAATTTCACATATTTATTGTTCTTACAGTCTAAACGCATGACCACTAAAGAAGAACAAAAACAGGGAAATGGAAGCTAAAACCAATCCTGCTGGATAATATTGCCTTGAAATAAAAAAAGATAGTAACTCAACATACAAATTAGTAAATAGAGAGGTCCTGTTCAAAAGTTTTCAGTGTCCTCTACTTAGTGCTAACTGCAAAAAAAAAAATGCAGTGTTATAAAGTAGCCATAATCATATGGTCAGAGTAGTATCTAGACTGTAATTGCTATACCGTAAGCAAAAAAAAAAACAATGATCAGTCCCTCATCTAAAATGCTTGTTAATGGTAAAGACAAGCAAAACATAATGTGTGTAGAGTGTGCAGAGGAGATATATCTGCACAGTCAGTAGTCTACATATAGAGTGCTGCACCAAGATACCATCCAAATGAACACTGACACACATACAGACATACAGATACGCAACCTGATACACAGGCAGATACACAGACACACACATGCTGCCTACATACAGATACACAGATACAGACACTAACATATTACATACACACATACTGACACATACAGCCACATATGCTGACAGACATACTGACACACACAGACATATACTGACAGACATAGTGACACACACAACACATACACTGACAGACATAGTGACAAACAAAACACATACACTGACAGACATACTGACAAACACACAGACACACATGAAACATTTACACATTTAAAACCGCTCTCCAGTTTCCTGCCTTTTTATCTGAGATCCAGTGTGCGGGGAGGAATTGATCGGCTATCACTTCCTCCCAGGCTGCTGAAGTGAAAGTGTCCTAGTCATGCTGTTAAAAGTCCACAGTGTCTGACCAGGTCCCTGCTGATACATGACCACCTGATGAGCCCCTTTAGTGTGCAGGCCAGCTACCTGCAACAATTTCTTTTAGGATCTTTGATCCTAAAATATTTTTTTGCTGGCAGTGGGCCCATGGGGCAGTTGCTTTGGGGCCCCTAGGAGTAACTGGGTCTGGGGCAGCAGTCCTGTTTGACCTCCATTAAAGACAGGCCTGAGGAGAGGTCAGCAGTGTCATAGATGCAAGCAGTGGTTTGATTCACAGTACTCAGAAGAAGATCAGGTTGCAACTTGCATCAAAACACAGATTAAGGAACAGCATGCACACAAACAAAATACAACTTAAACTTTTACAAGACTACTTAAAATTGTCTGTCAGGAAATACTGGGATCCTATACGCAGAGTGTAATAGAATATAAACGTGTACCGGACCTTGGAATGGCCGGGCTAACGTCACAAAGACAGAGAGTAAACAGGGACAGGCCAAGGTCAAGCGAGCCAGAAATTAAGAACAGCGAGGATACAAAAGCCGAGTCAAAGGGTAAAAGAAGGTAGAGTAGTCAATCAAGCCAAAGTCAAAACCAGGAATACAATACAAGTATATAACGTGCTATTGGAAATAATTCTCCCCACCTTGCCATTCTCTATCTCAACCACACGTAGATCATGCCTTTCCTACCCTTCAGACTTTCCCCATGGCTACTGAACAAGAGGTGGCTGTGTTTCTCCTTTCCTCTCGCCCCACCACTTGGTCCCCTTCTCTTTTCTCTTTATACTGACTCTCTTGGCAAACATATTGCCTCTTTTGGATTGCACTAGCACCTGTACGCTGATGACACCCAGATTTATCTCTCTTCCCTGGACCTCTCCCCCACCGTCCTGCAACATGTCACTGCTTGCCTTTGTTCCATCTCTGACTGGATGTCCTCCTGCTTTCTGAAACTCAATCTCTCTAAAACTGATCTCCTTTTCTTTCCTCCTCCTAATACTGATCTTCCTCTCTCTCTCTCCCTTCAAGTTAGTGGTATCCATATAAGTCCAGCCTTGCAAGCGCGCTGTCTTGGCGTCATACTTCACTCTGGCCTCACCTTTTAGCCTCTCATTCAGTATGTTGTCAAATCCTGTAGATTCCAACTTAAAAATATAGCATCAGCGGCATGACGTCGGTGCACACGTGCCATGTCATAAAAAGGGGAGAGGGCTATCACGGATGGCGCAAGCACAACTGGAAACATGAGGAGGACTTCTGGAGAGTTCCACAACCTCCTGCAAGATGTCATCAGCGTGTGGCACAGCCTGTGCCAACACATAAGGTACCCTGACAGGACCCCCTCCTTTGAGAACCGTATCCCATCCAGATATTGCAGTTTACCTCTTGACACCCGGGAATCAAGAAGATAATGGATCTCATTCTCAACTTGAACCAAAGACGGGGGAACAACTGGACGGGTGAACCTATTACAAGTCAAAGGCTTCAATAATGACACATGGAACACATTGGGTATACGCAAAGCAAAAGGTAAGTCGAGACGATACACGCCTAATCACTTTGTATGGGCCTAAATATCTAAGTGCTGAAACGTGCTCCTTAACCCCTTAAGGACACATGACATGTGTGACATGTCATGATTCCCTTTTATTCCAGAAGTTTGGTCCTTAAGGGGTTAATGTCCTTACATAAGGATGGCCACCAAAGTTCTTTTGAAATTAGATTGTAGGATTTGCGTACACCAGGATGACCCGCACACTTGCTGTCATGAAGGCAACAAAGTATTTCCCTTTGATTTTCAGGAGGGACATAAAGTTTGCCTTCAGGAGTGTTATCAGGAGATAGGGTTTGTGTCATGGTCGTGATCAGGTCAGGTAACAGGGTTATGACAGGGTTAACATTTGATAATTTATTTGGGACATGTTTACACACAAATTGCAAGCCAAAGAGGGAGGTAAGTAAAACAGGGAAAACAGAAAAGAAATTAAGGCAAATGTAAGTTGTATAACCTATAAACAGAATTATAGAGGGGGTTGAAAGATAACCTATAAATGAAATTGTAAGCATGGAAACCTATAAACCTATATATGAAAGTATAGGATAGATAAGAAAAAAGAACTAAACAGTTAGGTGTCAGAATAGCAAACAAAATAGTAATTTAGTGAATCAGTCCCCTGTTTGGATGGAGCACTGAAAATTAGGCAATTAACTCTTTGCAATATTATTTGCGTAGTCCAGGGTGATATGATACAGGATGGTAATGTCAAACAGATTGGTAGGGTAGTCCAGATTGGTGTCAAGCAAGATGGTAATAAAGCTGTTTGGTAATATAAATCAGGTTGAGAAACAAAAAGGAGAACTGCCATGAAAGCGCGAGAAATAATAATTGTATCGCTGGTGGAGTGGCAAATATTGACCAATTAGGCTAGGTATTTCTAAAAATAAAACAACTTTTTAATATAGCGATTAAGAGGTAATATAAGTCACCACAACAAAAAGAAAAGGAAAACAAAATTCAAACAGAAATAATAATGTACATATTTACAAAGCAATTATCCTGAGTGTAGCTAAATTGTCTGTATATGAAAATCTGGTAGTTAACTGTATAACACTTGTTAAATCTGCTACAAGTGACAGTTTTGGAGGGGAGTAAGAATGTACATGCTTCACATGATTTCCTTTGAAATTCCTTTTGTCTGTGAAAGCCAGCTAGGATGGGTGATTGGTGGTTCCAAGTGACTGTGAACCAGTATGTCTCTTAGGTTACTCAGTTGGCGTGCGGTTAGGCTGGGAAAAGGAATAAGACTGTTATTTAAATCTTCATTGTGTCTGAGAATGTGCCAATTGTCTGTAAGTATGTGTCTTACTGGTTCCCAATATTTATCAAACGTGCTGATGCATCTAATGGCTTGTTTGGTTGATTCTGGTCTTGAAGAGCGAAGGCACATGGATCTTCCCATAGATGCTGCCTTTTGATTTGCCCTTTTTAGAATTTTGTTTGGGTACCCCTGTGCTTTAAATTTGGTTCTGATATCCTTTGCCTGTTGTTGAAATGTGCTACTATTGGAGCAATTCCTACGTGCTCTCAAGTACTGACCATAAGGTATACCATCTTTTAGTAATGGGAAGGTGGCTCTGCCAGTGTAGAAGATTGTTGGTGGCAGTGGGTTTCCTAAATAACTCTGTTTCTACTTTTCCATCCAAGGACAGTGTAATTCTCAAGTTGAGAAATTCCAAATTTATTCTTGTCGATAACAGATGTAAGTTGGAGTCCTATATGGTTCTGATTTACGACACATACCAATTCTTCAAACATTGTGACTGATCCTGTCCAGAATAACAGCACGTCATCAATGTAATGATGCCATTTGAGTATATATTGGCTATATCATTCCTCAATGGTTTGTTTAAGGATAGTCTCCTCCCACCAGCCCAGATAGAGATTGGCATAGCTGGGGGCACAAGCCGTACCCATGGCTGTGCCCCGCAGCTGTACATAGTATGTGCCATTAAATACAAAGTAGTTGTGTTTCAAAACAAATGATAAAAGTTCCAGTAGAAATTTCTTATGGGAAAGTGAGTATTTAGATGATTTATCAAGAAAGTAGGAGGTGGCCTTAATCCCTATAGTGTGTGGGATGTTATTGTATAGGGATACTACATCAAGACTTGCGAGTAGAGTAAGGGGGTACTACCACATTCTCCAAGGTTAGTAATGTTTGTTTTGTATCCTGTAAGAAGGAAGCCAGATTGGTGACGAAAGGATGTAATAGGTTTTCAAGAAATGTACTGGCATTCTCTGTGAGGGATTGATTTCCACAGATGATAGGTCTACCCGGCAGATTTGTTAGGTTTTTGTGAACCTTAGGAAGGCAGTAGAAGGTGGCGATAGTAGGTGAAAATTTTGGCAAGATGAATCTATGTTAATCAGTGGTGATGATGCCATCTTCTACTGCAGTGCTTAGTAAAGTTTTTAATGCCTGCAAATAATCTGGGGTAGGGTCTCCCTCTAATTTCGTGTAGCACGAGATGTCGTGAAGATGGGACATTCACATATTAACATATTGTCAGGATTACAGTATGATCCAGCACGTAGAATTGTGTATCACAGAGGACTTATAGGTAACGTATACCGAACCTTAGAGTGGCCGAACTAACGTACCTGTAGCGGTACTTACCCTTTCCAGGGGCCGGCCGGGGTCCTCTGTTAAGGCCGCGCGCGGCCCTGCTGCTGCACGAGCCGCGCGCGGCTCTTCCGACGGCTATAACAGGAAGGCGGGCAGTGACCGCGAGAAGCGGTCACGTGTCCCGCCTGACTCTAAGAGCACGCCGTGGGTCTCGGGCGTGCTCTTAAAGGGACAGTGGGAGCCTAAATTGGCAAAGGCCTCCCATTGGTCCCTGTCATGCCACACTCCCCATACACTTACCTTTTGGGGGTGTGGATGTGACAGGGATCAATCAAAATAGATGTTAAGATATATATACTCACCTCTTTCCCTTAGTTCCTTGCCCTATTGTGGTTTCTGTTTCAGTTCCCTTTAGCGCTTGTTGTATTCAGTTGTGTTCCTTCGTACTTGACCTTGGCTTTGTGTTCTGACTACGTTATCTCTTTATCCTTATCTGTTCTGTTTGCCGGCTTGCTGTTTACTGTGTACCAGACTCCGGCTAGTCCTTGTTTACGCTGTCTCTTTGTGCCCTTGACCTCGGATCGCTCCTGACTCTGTACTTCTCCTATATACATCGAGTCCAGCCACTCTAAGGTCCGGTAGACGTATCTCCCCTCTGTGTTGTCTTCTGTTTTGTTGAATCCTGCGTGTTGGGTTATATTTTCGTTACATTACGATAGGGCCATGGACCCCGCAGATTTAGCTCAGCAGATGGCGTCTCATGAGGCTAGATTTGTAGAGCAGGATCACCGTATGGATCAGATAGCCCAGGCTCTCCAGACGCTGTTATCTAGAACTATTCCAGTAACCACACCTAACCCTCCTACACCTCTTCTTCCTGAAGTATCTACTTTGCCTAATACTTCGGCCCATTTAACACCTCCTCCTAGGTATGGAGGGGACTCTAAGACATGCACAGGTTTCATTAATTTAAATAGAATTCCACTTTGAGATGTATCCACGTTCCTTTCCCACAGAAAGGTCTAAGGTGGGGTACCTTATTCACCAACTTACCGATAAAGCACTTGAGTGGGCAAATCCTATTTGGGAGGCTAATGGACCTATGGTGCATGATTTCAATAGTTTTCTCATGGCTTTTCGTAGAACTTTTGACACAACGAAAAGGTCAAAAAATGCCGCAAGAGCATTAATGAGAATTAAACAGGGTTCTAGGTCTGTGGCTGACTATGCTATTCAGTTTTGTACCCTTGCTTCACAGGTAGATTGGACCAACAATGGGTTTACTGCATTCATGGAAGGTTTATATGACACTATATTGGATGAGGTAGCAGCTAAGGAGCTTCCTATTGCATTAGAGGACCTTATTGACTACCTCATTGATATAGATAATAGGATTCGTTACAGGCTCTATACTAAGAACAGGAATAGACGTTTGGTTACACCTATTAACCCCAGAGTTGATAAACCTAAGAGTGTTAAAGTATCTGAGGAGGAACCCATGCAATTAGGGGTTGCCAAACTCTCTGATATTGAAAAATTACAAAAGAGAAGGGATGGACTCTGCCTATACTGTGGTAGGAGAGATCATATGGTAAAGGAATGTCCTTAGCTTCTGGAAAACTCTCGCACCTAAGACCTTATAGGGACCTGGCCATGGGTGTTATATCTAAGTCTCCTAAATTGCCTCCTAATGGTTTGCTTCTCCCTGTTTCTTTGCATATGGGAGAGAGTTGCATAGCTGAGCACATATACGCTCTGGTTGACTCCGGGGCAGCTGAAAATTTCATAGACTCTGGTTTTGTAAAGAAAAACAACATTCCCATCAGAGAGAAGGAGATACCCTTGGCCATTAAGGCCATAGATGGTAGACCATTAAGTTCTCCAGTTGTCACTCATGAAACTGTACCGTTACACATGTATACAGGGGTTTTACACTTTGAAACCATTCGGTTCCAGGTCATCACCTCTCCCTCTTCTCACGTTGTGTTAGGGTACCCATGGTTACATGCTCACAATCCCATTTTCGACTGGGAGTCAGGGCAAATAAAATCATGAAGCGAAGCCTGCCACGAGTCTTGTACTATTGAAATCACCCCTTTGAATGCTGAAGACCCTTCTTGCTAATGGTCTTTATTGTAAACTAGAAAAATGTCTATTCGACCAATCCGAAGTCCAGTTTTTGGGATATTTGATCTCCGCTAAAGGTTTTCGTATGGACCCCCAGAAGCTTTCTGCTGTCATAGAATGGCCTCTACCACAAGGTTTGAAAGCCATTCAGCGTTTTCTTGGTTTCTCTAACTATTATAGATGCTTTATTAAAGGTTTTTCCTCTATTGTAGCGCCTATCACCCGTATGACAAAAAAGGATGGCAATACTCGTGTCTGGTCTCCTGAGGCACTTCAGGCTTTTGAATTTCTTAAAACTACGTTCGCATCTGCACCTATTTTACAGCATCCTGTCCCCTCACTGCCCTATATTCTTGAAGTTGATGCTTCCGATATTGGGGTAGGTGCTGTCTTATGCCAAAGAGAGTCGACTGAAAAGCCATTGCATCCTTGTGGCTTCTTTTTCAAACAAATGTCCAAGGCAGAAAAGAATTATGATGTGGGTAATCGCGGACTCCTTGCTATTATTTTAGCACTTAAAGAATAGAGACATTTGTTAGAAGGAACTATGGATCCAATCCTCATATTTACAGATCACAAGAACCTATCCTACCTTAGTGAGGCTAAAAGATTGTCTTCTAGGCAGGTTAGGTGGTCACTGTTTTTGTCCAATTTCAATTATATTATCACCTGTAGGCCAGGTGATCGCAAAACACTAAAGCAGACGCTCTGTCCAGACAGTTCAAAAATGCTGACAAACAGGAGATTGATGTTACTCCTGTCATTCCCCCAGACAGGATAATAGCTACTACTATTTTGTCTATTTCCTCATCCCTCTTGCAGACCATACTAGTGAAACAAAGCAGGGCACCTAGCGAGAGGCCTACTGATAAACTATCCGTTGATGTTCCCGAGAGACGGGATATTCTGTTGTTGTATCATGACACTAAGACTGCTGGACATCCTGGTATTTCCAAAACGGTGTCAGCTGTTTCTCGGTATTTTTGGTGGGATTCCTTGCGCAAGGATGTCACCGACTATATAGGTGCTTGTACTACTTGTGCCTGTATGAAATCTTCTTGTAGAGTTCCTTGTGGGCTGTTGCATCCGTTACCCGTTCCCGAGAGACCTTGGTCTAACCCAGGGATAGGCAACCTTCGGCTCTGCAGATGTTTTGGACTACACCTCCCATGATGCTTTGCCAGCATTATGTGTGTAAGAGCATTATGGGGATGTAGACCACAACATCTGGAGATCCGAAGGTTGCCTATCCCTGGTCTAACCTGTCCATGGATTTTATTGTTGAATTACCCCCTTCGAATGGTAACACAGTTATCCTATTGATAGTAGATCGGTTTTCCAAGATGGCTCACTTTGTGTCTCTTCGCAAGCTGCCCACGTCCAAGGAACTGGCACTTATCTTCGCTAGAGAGGTGTTTCGGTTGCATGGCATTCCCGTATCTATTGTGTCCGATAGGGGTAGCCAATTTATTTCCAGGTTCTGGAAAGCCTTTTGTTCGGAAATTGGTATTACTCTCTCATTTTCTTCCGGCTACCACCCCCAGTCTAATGGAGCTGCTGAACGTGCCAATCAATCTCTGGAGCAGTACCTTCGTTGTTTCGTATCCCACCATCAGAACAATTGGGCTGACCTTCTTCCTTGGGCTGAGTTTGCTCGGAATAACGCTACTCATGATTCTTCCGGCAAAAGTCATTTTTATGTTGTCTATGGCCAGCATCCCGTTGTTCTTCCGGCTGCTTTCTCCTCACAGGGCATGCCAGTTCTGGATGTGCATTTGGCTGGTTTGTGTAACACTTGGGAGCAGGTTCAGCGTTCTTTGGTGGATTCCGCTGCTCGACAGAAGGTGCAGGCTGACAAGCATCGCAGGGCGGCTCCTTCTTATGTCGTGGGGGACAGGGTTTTGCTTTCCACGCGTAATATTCGCCTCCGGGTGCCTTCTATGAAATTGGCTCCCCGCTTTATTGGTCCTTATCATGTTTTGCATAAGGTTAATCCTGTTTCGTATGCCTTGGGTCTTCCTAAGAATCTGCGTATTCCTAATGTCTTTCACACTTCATTGTTGAAGCCTTACGTACGCAACCGCTATACCCGGCATACTCCTCCTCCCTCTCCTGTCTCTGTGGAGGGTCATGAGGAGTTTGAAGTTTCTGCCGTTCTTGACTCTTGTTTCCTTAGAGGTCGACTTCAATACCTGGTGCATTGGAAGGGCTATGGGCCTGAGGAGCACAGTTGGATTTCCACTAACGCTGTTCATGCTCCTCGCCTTGTGCTTTCCTTCCATTCTTGTTTTCCTGCCAGGCCTGGCCCTCCCCGCCCAGAGGGCGTGTCCTCAGGGGGGGGGGGTACTGTAGCGGTACTTACCCTTTCATGGGGCCGGCCGGGGTCATCCGACGGCTACAACAGGAAGGCGGGCAGTGAGCGCGAGAAGCGGTCACGTGTCCCGCCTGACTATAAGAGTGCGCCGCGGGTCTCGGGCGCGCTCTTAAAGGGACAGTGGGAGCCTAAATTGGCAAAGGCCTCCCATTGGTCCCTGTCATGCCACACTCCCCATACACTTACCTTTTGGGGGCGTGGATGTGACAGGGATCAATCAAAATACATGTTAAGATATACATACTTACCTCTTTCCCTTAGTTCCTTGCCCTATCGTGGTTTCTGTTTCAGTTCCCTTTAGCTCTTGTTGTATTCAGTTGTGTTCCTTCGTACTTGACCTTGGCTTTTTTTTTCTGACTACGTTATCTCTTTATCCTTATCTGTTCTGTTTGCCGGCTTGCTGTTTACTGTGTACCAGACCCCGGCTAGTCCTAGTTTACGCTGTCTCTTTGTGCCCTTGACCTCGGATCGCTCCTGACTCTGTACTTCTCCTATATACGTTGAGTCCGGCCACTCTAAGGTCCGGTAGATGTATCTCCCCTCTGTGTTGTCTTCTGTTTAGTTGAATCCTGCGTGTTGGGGTATATTTTTGCTACAGTACCAAGGAATAGTCAGAAATTGCCAAGGTCAAGGGATAAAGAAAGAGACACAGTGATAAGAAAAAGCCAGGGGTCAGGGATGCCAGAAAACAGGGAAGTCAATATATATGCCAAAGTCAAATAACAAGAAAAAACTGAATCAATAACATGCTTTTGGACAACCACAAGGCAAACCACAACAGGGCACAGAGCAAGAGGAGAACTATGCCTAAATACCCCACCTGTGGATCTGGCTGTAACCGGCCTTTGACTCCAAAGGCAGTTACCAGGTTCCTATTTGCGTGATTGCAGTGCTCAGCACAAACCCTCCTGTGGTTTGATTGCTTCTCAGCACAAACCCTCCTGTGGATTGATTGGTGCTCAGCACAACTTTTCCTGTCAGGACAGTAAATGCCATTAATCACATTTTTATGTGCAGATGAATACGTGACACATATTTCTCTCTAGTCAATAATACTATGTTGCCTCCCTTGTCCGATGGTTTAATGATAAGGTCTTTATTTGTCCTGAGTTCTTGTAGAGATCTTAGTTCACCCGTAGTTAAATTGTTCTGTTCTCTGGAAGGAGTTGGTAAAGCATCTACCATATCAGTTGTCATTTGGACAAAAAGATTAATGTTTATGTCTTCTTTAGGATTAGGGGTGAACCAGTTAAGGGGTCTGAAGAGTGTGAGGGGCGGATTTCTATCTTGTTCTTCTAATAACTGTGGAAGTGATTGGAGGTGTGAAATATCTTCAGGAGTGAGACCAAGTTATTTTGCTGTTTTTTTTCATCTTTTTTTTCTAATTTGCGTCCGAATAAATTTATATCTTTTTGCCATCCAAATGTGTCAAATGAGAGACCTTTATTCAATAGGGAGATGTGGTCTGGAGTAAGGAATCTATGTGGTCTCTGTATCTGGTTGATCTATTTCTTGTAATCGTTTCGGTCCGATTTGTAACCCCATCTCTCTTAGTTGTGTCCTCTGTGGTGGGGGTCAATCTTGATCTAAAAAAAGAGGCTGAAGCAGAGGAGGATGTAGAGACTGATGGAGAAGAGGTGTCTAGGTAGGACACTTTGTTTTGTTCCTTTAAGATACTTTTATTTCATTGGTGTTTCTTCTCTGGTAATGGAGTTGGATCGATTTGTGCCCCTGGATTAACTTGAATCCGAGTCTGTCCACTCTGAGTTGCCTGGTGTAGTGCTATTTCTCCTATTTCTGTGTATTGATTCTTTTGGTTTGACAAAATATATGTCCCTCATTAAAGTCCCTGTGGTCTCTCAAGAATGTTTTATGTTTTTTTTTTCCTTGATATGTACAATAAAATTGTCAAACAATTTGTGTAGTTTAGATTCCATCAAAGTATAATCTGTGTTTGATTGGAATTCCTTTGCTTTATTTATTTCATCCTTTAAATTGTTATTCACTTTTTCAACATTTTCCTCTTCTAATTTAATTATAAACTGCATTAGTTTAAAAGAGCAATCAATTAATAGATTATTCCACTCCTTAAGCCTATCCTCAGTATTTACTTTATCTGGTGTTGAAATTTCGGGTCTCAGACCTCTAGGTACTAATTTCTGATCAATGTGGTGGCGTATGCTTGTGTTTTCTAAATAGTCTTTTATTTGTTGTTTATATAATTGTTGGATTGAAAAACATAATTTATTGATATCATCTGGTTTATTATTTACTAACAGTTCTAATGAAAATACATTATTGATATAATTTAGGCCAACTGTGGGATCTGCTACGCCAATGAGAAATGTTGACATTAATGAATATTTTTGTAATAAATCAGGTTGGAATCACAAAGCAGGTATAATCAGGTATTATGCAGGTTGGTTTGTAGATCAGTTCAGGGAGGTATAAATCAGGTTGGTAATAAAGCTTGATTTTAGAGTAGTTCAGGTTGGAGTAAATACGCTTGATAAAGTAGATCAAGTTAGTTCTCAATAGAAAGGTAACAGGGACTGGCCCACCGGCATACCGTGAAATTTCCCGGTTGGCCGCGGCCCGTGGTGCTGGCAGGCTGTTCAAATGTGCTCTTTAGGGCTGCAAAAAGAGTGTCGGCTGCACAGGGCACCGGGCGGCCGACACAGCTGGCAGATCCCCAATGCAAAGGGAGGACTTGACTGTAATGTACCCGGCAGAGGCACTATGAGCAGAGCCTCTGTCGGGTGATAGAATGCAGCCACACGGACTTGCATTCATGCTGCCTGGTGTACAGCTCAGGACAGCTCCGTGCGGCTCATTCCGGGGGAAGTGACGTCATGAGTCAAAGGGCAAGCTGCGCGGAGCAGTACAGGCAGGACACTGGTTTCCTGAGGCTTCCTATCAGGTACATTATCGCTGGCTGGGAGTGGGGGAAATTAGGAGAACCTGTACCTCTCTAAAGGAGTGAGTTTAGACGAGATGGGGTAACTTTCATCAGGAGAGTGATTGGGGTACTATTTATGGGGAGGGGGATATGGGTACTGTCTATGAGGGGGATTGGGGTGCTATTTATGGGGAGGGGGATATGGGTACTGTCTATGGGGGGGATTGGGGTACTATTTATGGGGAGGGGGATATGGGTACTGTCTATGGGGGGGATTGGGGTACTATTTATGGGGGGATTGTGGTACTATTTATGGGGAGGGGGATATTCGTACTGTCTATGGGACAGATTGGGGTACTATTTATGGGGAGGGGGATATGGGTACTGTCTATGGGGGGGATTGGGGTACTATTTATGGGGAGGGGATATGGGTACTGTCTATGGGGGGATTGGGGTACTATTTATGGGGAGGGGGATATGGGTACTGTCTATGGGGGGATTGGGGTACTATTTATGGGGAGGGGGATATGGGTACTGTCTATGAGGGGGATTGGGGTACTATTTATGGGGATGGGGATATGGGTACTGTCTATGGGGGATTGGGGTACTATTTATGGGGAGGGGGATATGGGTACTATTTATGGGGAGGGGGATATGGGTACTGCCTATGGGGGGATTGGGGTACTAATTATGAGGAGGCAGATATGAATAATATCAATCGAGGGGGTTGGGGTACTATTTATAGGGAGGAGGATATGGGTACTGTCTATGGAGGCCAGTGGGGTACTATTTATAGGGAGGAGGATATGGGTACTGTCTATGGAGGCCAGTGGGGTACTATTTATTGGGAGAGGCATATGGATACTCTCTATGGGGGGGATTGGGGTACTATTTATGAGGGGGATATGGGTACTGTCTATGGGGGTGGATTGGGGTACTATTTATAGGGAGGGGATATGGGTACTCTCTATGGGGAGGTTGGGTTACTATCTATGAGGAGGGAGATGAGGAACATAGGCTATTAACTATGGGGGAGGGGAATGGACTGCTGACTACAGAGGGCAGAGAATATGCAGTCCATTCTACTCCCCTATTCCACCTATGGAAGTAGAATGGACTGCAAGCTATGGGGCAGTAATGGGCTACTAGCTATTGGAGTTGGGAATGGGTTATAGACCGTGAGGGCTACAAATTCACCACTTTTTCAGATCGTGCCCACCATACACAAAACAAACCTGCATTCACAAACACAAATTAACCCACTACACATGTACGCCCCTTTACGCACCTTACCCTCAACACACATCCATGCATTCAAACACATTGACCTGCCCCAAATATATGCACCATACAAACTACATACATAAACACATATAACTATCAATATAAATATGCCCCTGTATACGCACAAACTGAAATTGATTACATATTTGAGTAAATATTTTTTTTATTTTTTTTTAAAAGCAAATACTGTGTACAAGCATTTGAGGTAGCTGGTAACTCAAGGAGCAAAGTTTTAAACCCCTACTTAACATAACCTCCCAACATTCCCCTGCACTCTGCTATCCTGCTCCACTTATTTATAAACATAGAATATATATATATATATATATATATATATATATATATATATATATATATATATATATATATATATAAACAGTAAGGAACAGTTACTTATTTTATATATATATATATATATATATTGTACATGTAGATTGGATTAGCTGTATTAATCCAGTAGACAAGATGCCAAAATACTAATGTAGTATGTAATAATACCTTTTTTTATTGGACTAACAAAATATTTAAAAGACTTTTTAGAGAGTTTACCTCTCTTCCACAAGTGTAAAACAATACTGATCAATATGATAAAAATGTGACACTTTAAGGGACATTGTAGGCACCCAGACCACTTTAGCTCACAAAAGTGGGCTATGGGGAGGGGATATGGGTACTGGGACCCATGTCCCTTATGCCTACAGTGGTAATTATTGCAGTTTCTGAGAAACTGCAATAGTTAATGTGTAGGGTTAACTCCTCCTCTAGTGGCTGTCTACCTGACAGCCACTAGAGGGACTTTTGTAATTAAAACGGACCTTTGGTCTGTTATCTGGTGCTGGACGTCCTCACACTCCGTATGAGGACCTCCAGTGTCAGACTTTTCCCCATAGGAAAAGCATTGAATAATTAGGTCTCCCCCGCCGGCTGACGGACACACACACACTTACTACATGGCACAATGACTTATGGGGCTGGCATACATTTTTTCCAGGGCTGCTTTGTATCCCCAGTCCAGCCCTGAAAGGTAACAAAGAAGGTAAGTCCATATGTATGATTACAGGGGCCAGGAACAGAAGTTTTTCTGGTTGACCATCAACTTCAATCTAAAGGCCCTGTCTTCAGCATGGTGTAGCTTTTTGTAGCTTAAGTAATTAATCCAGGCAGGTGAGGATGAGTCAATAAAAGTTCAGAGCTAGTGGTTAGGGAGGCCACTAGTGGCCAACATAGTCAGTGCAGGAACACAATTAAATTAAAGGCAATCAAGTTCTGTAATTAGATTTGGATAGTGACAGTTTGCTTGGCTATACTGCCTGAAACAAGAGGTCACTGTATACTGATTCTGGTGTTTGCTTTGATTTGTTGTATGGGAACAACATAGGAAACCTTGGTCTCAGAATTGACAAGTGGTTCAAACTGTCGAGATAAAGCATCCGCCTTTGGATTTTTTGATCTGGTCTGTACGTTAAAACATAATTGAACCTAGCCAGGAAGAGGGATCAACGGGTTTGTCTAGCTGACAAACGTTTGGCTTCACCAATATTGGAGAGGTTTTTATGGTCTGTTAAGACAGTCACAGGGTGTACCTTCTAAGAGGTGAAGCCACTCTTAAGGCCAACATTATCGCAAGAAGCTTCCTATCTCCTATTTCATATCTTCTTTCTGTGTCAGATTTTTTTTTTTAAATAGAAGCCACAGGAATGAAGGGGTTGGCCATGGTTTTTGCATTGTGATAAAACAGCTCCTAAACCAGTCTCAGATGCACCAACCTCTAGTAAGGAAGAAAGGTTAGTATCAGGGTGGTCTAGTATAGGAGCAGACGCAAAATACATTTTAAAAGTCTTCAAGGCATCAGGAGACCACTTCTTGGGATTTACACCTTTCTTGGTCAAATTCGTTATGGGAGCAACAATAGATGAAAAACCTTTAATAACATTTTCTATAATAGTTTGCAAAGCCTATAAATCTCTAGATAGCTTAAGGTCCATTAGGCAACGGCCACTTGAGAATGGAATCCAATTTCTTGGGATCCATTTCAAACCCTTCTCCTGAAATAACATAACCTAGAAAACTTATTTGAGACTGGTAAACAGTCATTTTTCTAGTTGACAATATAAACCATTTTGTAAAAGTCAACACTTTCTTAACTTGTTTGTAATGTGTATCAAAATATCATCAAGGTATACTATAACACACTCTTGTTGAAAATCTCTTAACACATCATTTATGAGATCTTGGAAGACAGCCGGGCATCACATAACCCGAAAGGTATAACCATATACTCGTAATGCCCGTATCTGGTGTTAAAGACTGTCTTCCACTCGTCTCCTTTACGAATCCTGACACGATTGTATGCGCCTCTTAAATCAAGACAAACATGTATTCCTGACCCTATAGTGTTTAACCCACCATTTAAGTGGCTTGCCCTCCCTTAGCCCCCCTTAGAAAAGTGTAAAACTCACCTTATTTCCAGCGCCGCAGCGTCCCCATGCTCTGCCCCCTTTGTGACATCATCAAACTGGCGGATTTTTAGGCATTGGATTTGCTAAAATCGGCACGGGGCTGGGCCAAATGGCGTTTTGGCCAATCAGGACCTCCTCATAGAGATGCATTGAATCAAAGTGTCTCCATGCAGTGTCTCCATGCAGAGCATGGGGACGCTGAACGTCAGGGCTGCTTTTTCGGCAGCACTGACCCAAGAAGCACCTCCAGTGGCCATCTAAGGAGTGGCCACTTGGAGGTGTCCCTAGAGGCAATGTAAACACTGCCTTTTCTCTGAAAAGGCAGTGTTTGCATGAAAAAATCCTGAAGGGAACTATTATACTCACCAGAACAACTACATTAAGCTGTAATTGTTCTGGTGACTATAGTGTCCCTTAAACATGCTGATTGCAATATTTACTGTTTAAAAAGCTTCCAGTTTTCTACTCAAATTTATGCTTTCCTTTGGTCACAAAGTGGAGGGGGTGGTGCTCAACCTAAAATTAATCTAGTCTGTGTTACAAATATATATATAGAAAAAAAAGTAGAATTGTGGGGCACACAGGGAACATGCATTTATCAGTAGTGGTGCTATGGTAAAAAAAAAAAAGACTTACTAGTATTTTTCCATTGTCATGTAGTCATTTCCCTTTCTACAAAATGCCTCTAGAGCATCCATATAGTTGACAATTAGCTGTCATTTTTAGAATTAATTTTTCATAATTTCAGTCTCCCTGCACAAGATTTTCATGAAACATCATAGTCCTTTTCATCAGAATTATAACACCATCGCCATCAATATCTAGTGTAATATATAATATCTATAATAATCTAGTATACAATTCAAAATCTCTGGTTGAGTTATTCGGTAAATACATTAATTAGTTTATTGAACAAGTAACTTAACTGTGCGAGTGTGAGCTTATGGGCTCCACTATTTGTAAATTGCTGAGTATTTAACATAGCTTAAAGGTTAAAGTGATATAGTACAACCTGTACTAGCATCAATGTAGTAAGTGCATATAGATCATTACATATACATGTATGGATGGAATGTTATTATACGTTCCACCACTTACATTTTCCATCACACGTGTAAAGTTTCATATTACTCATTTTGTCCTTATATTCTGATAAATGTAACTTATTTAGTTCTTCCATAATCTCTTTTGTCCTATATTTACACCCACTATTGCTATTCAGTCATAATTTTTAACATGTCAAAACTGACAGTCACGTGTTATGCCCAGAAATATTCTCAAACTCTTATTCATGTCATTTTTAGCAGGAACTCTTTGAGTGGGTGAGGTATATCTCAGTTCATGTATGTGTGTGTAGGAGTATGTATCTGTGTATGTGCATGTATGTGAAATGTAGTTGTAAGGAGAATTGCAAATTCTGGGTCTAGAGAATTTGTCTAAATCCACCACATTTTTAGCATTCACGTTTTCAATTCTCAGTTAAGTAAATAAATCTCATTTGTGTATTAAAAGAAAAACCTTAGAAATCAAAAGCAATAAACCTTACCAACTTCAATTTGGGATTTATTTACTAAATAGTTGTGATTTTTTTTTGGCATCTTGAAACTTTGTCATCTTGAAAACCATTGTGTGTTAAAAATAAAATATGGTACAGTATAACTAAGTGACACTTTGATTTGGTTGGAAAAATGGACATTAATTTATATTTGTTTCACAGACCAAACCTCCCTTGACAGAACAGTTCATGGTGTGTTTGTTTCAACAAATAAAATAATTACAAAGAAGTTAAAATGCGCAGAGACATCAGGGGAACCTCTTATCCTCGGGAGCATGCAATTAATAACAAGTTAATTCTGACAATTATATTGTTCACAGCTGTCAAATCCATCAAAATTCCCTACAAAATGTTAGATGTAACTCTTTGAGTGACAGAGATTAGGTTGCTTTAATCTGTTGTGCTATGCACCAGCAAAGAGTCATTAAGCGTCAAACAAAGTAACACATTTAAAAATATTTGAAAACGAAAACTAAATTTTGTAAATGGTCAATTTAACCGGTAAAAAAAGGTGTTGGATTTGGACAGAGAATGAAATATGAAAACATCCCCCAATCTGTGTTGGAGGTGCAAAAGCGCAGAGGGAACCACAAGCCACATCTGGTGGCTATGCCGATAATAAATAAATACTGGGCCCAGATAACGGACATTATACACACTATCACAGGACACAGACTACCCCAAGACCCTAAAGTCTTGCTATTTTTGATGTACTCTCATCCCCTACCCAAACACACACGCATATTGACCAACCACCTTCTAACGGCAGCAAATGCCGCCATCCCAACCAAATGGAAACAAACCACACCCCAACGATCAGAGCCTGGATAGAAAGGGTAGACGCTATCAGAGAAATTAAGGAACTATCGTACTCCTTTTCGCTCAAATACGACGAGTACATAGCCACATGGGCACCATGGTTAACATTCATACAAAAATGAGATCTAAACTACGACATGACCCTCCCACCCGAAAGGATCAAGCCAACCACAGGACACAAATAACCTAGACTCTCAACAGGCCTTCTTGGGCAAACCCCCATAAAGGATAAAATGACGATTACATAATAGGCTCCTCCAAACTCCAAATATCCACAAACAGTGACACAGGGGCAAACATTACACACACACAAAGCACCAACACCTCAAAGTGCAATAACAAGGGGACAGGACTCATGCCCTTATTAGGGGATGAGTACAAACCCTCATAAGTTGTACAGACCCCAGGAAACAAAAATGTAACGTTGCAACATACTACACTGACGATGTTCTGCACTACGGCTGTACCTACCATTGTTACCATAAAGTTTTAACACCCCTCTTTTCATTCTTTTCTTGTTTATCAACAATACCCCACCCCTAGAAATGTTGAAACGATCCTAGCATACTTACAAGACAAACGCTGTATAGTAATTAAACAACTGCTAAAACCATACAGCACTCGAACTTTCGCTAAAATTGTAAAATATCCAAACAACTGCTAAGACTGTACTGTGTTCAAACAGATACTAAAACCATATTGTACTCAAATGATTGATAACACTGTATTATATTCAAATGCTCGCTAAAACCTTACTTTACTACTGTAAAACAACTGTTGTAATCTTGAATTATCACTCAATTAAAAAAAAACAAAAAACATTGGACTTGTGCTCTTGTAAGGTTAGATACATCAGACAATAAAAGTAAAACATAGTACAGATTCTGCAGCACCCTAATTAAAAATTAGTACCCAGTAGTACCCATTACTTGCCAAGTCCCTTCTCCATAGAAACTACTATGAATCTTTGCAGTATACAACAAATACAATTTGTTTAAAAAGGCAACTGCTCTGTTTAATAATTGTACACTGTACAATGAAGGGATCAAATTTGGGGGATTTTACGAGGAAAGAAAATTATGTGTTTCAAACAACATTGCTTCTTGTCGCCCCTGATTTCTCTCCACTCTATCGGCCCCACTGTAGACACATTCAAGTGGGTTAATTTTTTATTTATATTAAGAAAAAAGCTAAATTGGACATTTAGCATATTGACTGAACTCACATAGCTATGGGGCTGTATGTTGACACAACTGGTCTTAAGTGACTCTATTGTTAGGTAGGTATACATATATGTCCCATCACATTTTCCCATCTGCAAAATGTCCATCCATCTTTACATCACTATATTGTTCTTCATGTGCCCACTATAAATTCGGACTTTTGTACTTTGGGACATTCTTCAATGCAGACAGAAAATAAACCTTTCAGGCATCTGTTTTGCTACTAAAAGAGTTTGCTTTGCTTGAATCACTCCCCATGGGGTAGGCAATTCAAAACAACAAGATTTGTAAAATAACAGATTAAGGAAACTCGCTGGAAGTGGCTTGTGGAGAATTGAGTTGTTACAATCATTTCCCCAGGTCATGGAGCATCTAGCTCCCTGCTGAGTTCTCATACAAGGATTCTTTTCATCTTTTGTTTCTTTATTTTTAATATAATTTCAGACATTGCTAAAAAAAATTTTTGTCAATCTGTGTTTTTATTGTGGCGTATGCTGAGTCAGTACAGAAAATAAAGCAAGGAGTTAATGCATGAAAAAACATACGTTGTGCATAACAATTAGCGAGTACATTGCATGAACTTCCAGTGATAACAGGCTTTTTTTTTGGTATATACGTTTCAACAGTGTAATACTACGCAGGTCAAACAGGTAGGTGCCTTTTAAGTATGAGTAATAGATACAGTCGAGCATGAAGTGTCCACAGAGAAGTCAGTTTGTAACACGTGCGTTTAACAGGACACTGTGCTTAGTGAGGCAAGGCTACACTGGGTCGGCCCTATATGACTATTTGCTAGTTTGGTATGACACAAGCTAGATTAGAGCTATCAGGCTAGGCAACTGTCATGGGCCAGTTCAGGGTAAGGTACGCTATGCTCAATTAGCAGGTCGGTCTAATGTGCCTGAAGTTAAGTCATCAGATGGGTAGCCGTCTGGATTACATGGTAGATTGCATAATGTGGAGACTATGCGTCATAATAAGTATAAAAGTAGGTCATTAAGGACAACACTTAAAAGTATAAAGTTTCATTGATCAAAAATTAAGAAATAAAAGAAAATGAGAGGAGAGAGTTAAGGAGTGCTGCGTGTCCGCATTCAGTCCCTTTCAGCCCATGCTGGCTCATGGCAAGTTGTCTTCAGAGGTGGGAAGGCAGAAGGTGTCAGTGCGGCAATTGCGGAGTGATGAACCCCTCCAGCCCCAGGCTCTTGCGGAGGGTGGCATCGTCAGACCACTAACTTGAGGGCTCTGAGAGTTCGAGGCATTCCCATATTGGGTGCAGGTGGAACCGGTGTTACTTTGCTGCATGCGGCGGGCATTCCTCATACAGGGTGGTTAATGCTGCGGAGGCAATTTCCTCACGGCCCTCGCCCTGGGCAGGCTGTATGTTTGTGTGGCTAGCTTGCGGACAATTGCTTTGCCTGGTGTGGGGCGCCTCTTCCCCCCGTTCCCAGCTCCTTTCTTGCGTTCTGTCTGCCCTTGCAGTGGTACCTTTCTCTTTTCCCCGTGGGTACGGTTCAGCTTGCTTGTACCTGTCAGGGTTTGCGGGTTTGCCTGAGGTGCTTGCAGCTGTTTGTTCAGTCTGTGCCAGAATCAGGCAAAAGCAGCTTCTAGACGCCGCTTAACATCGCTGTCTCAGGTATGCAGTTTGGCTCGCATGTTGTGCTTGTCGCCGCCATTTTGGGTACACCATGTGCTCGGCTGCCCTTGTGCTGCGGTTCGTCGAGTTGTGGGTGCAGCTTGTGAATGCCCCTCCTGTCGCTTGATGTGTACCGAGATGACCCGAGATGACCCAATGACAGATAACACTAAGTTACCAATGACAGATAACACTAAGTAATTAATTTGACAAAGTTTCATTGTAGTAAAAGGGTGAAATCAAGGCTAAGACGTGTCAAAATCTAATTTAATGGCAAAATTGCAGACACATGTCCATAAGGATAACCAAGACGACGTCAAATGCATCACAAAATACAGTAACCCATTATACAAAACGGTAAATGGACCCCCTGACAAGAATTTTCTGTAATGTAATTGCGCCATCTACTTACCAAAATCTAGATGATATTCTGTAGGGAAGACACACTAACCTTACTCTATTGGTCACTATCTGTCAGGATTACAGATTGATCCAGCATGTAGAATTGTGTAATACAGAGGACTGATAGGTAACGTATACGGGACCTTAGAATGGCCGGACTAACGTACCAAAGAATAGTCAGGAATAACCGAGGTCAAGGGAAACAGAAAGAGAAACAACGATAAGGAAAAGCCAGGAGTCAAGGATGCCAGAAAACAGGGAAGTCAAAAACAATGCCAAAGTCAAATAACCAGAAATACTAGAATCAATAATGCGCTCTCGGACAACCACAAGGGAAACCACGACAGGGCACTGAGCAGGATGAGTACTGGGCCTAAATACCCCTCCTCTAGATCTGATAGGCTGTAACCGGCCTTTGACCCCAAAGGCAGTTACCAGGTTCCAATTGCATAAGTGCTGCTCAGCATTAACCCTTCTGTGGATTTGGTTGCTGCTCGGCACAACTTTTCCTGTGTGGACAGTAAATGCCATTAACCACATTTTTATAAGCGGATGAATACGTGCCACTATCAACTAATGACTTATAGAGAACTTCTCCTTTAAAAATTGAGGAGAAAGGAGAGAGGGACACTCAGACACAGACACTCACACTCTTGAGGGATGGACTCACACTAACATCTAAGATCTGACATCTGGAGCCAAAGCTGGACACACTTAACTCTTTGAATCTTTTCCAACTAACACAACTTTGAAATTCTTTAAAATACAGAACTCTGAAAACGTTCTTATTTACCACAATTCTCTATATTCATACCTGCATTCAAAATTCCTACAAATGTGATAGAAACTCTACAACATAACTGGTAATTATGCTGGTTTTATTTAATTTTATTAAATTGAATTAATTGATTTTACCAAAAGGCAGAATATACTTGGATAAAAGTTGGTGATTCCAACATTTGTGTTTGTGATTAAGTGGCTACTAAGAAAGACTGGACATACCCCACTTGCAAAACCTTCGGTTGTCTACTTTTGCAAATGGTATGCCATCATGGGGGTAATTCTCATTCCTGGGCTACCATACGCCCTCAAAGGCAACATAAACAATCTGGAAAATTTCAATGTCAAAAAAATGAAATTCAAGCCTTATATGTGACTCTCTAACTTTCCAAAACACCATAAAACCTGTACATGGGGTGTACTGTTATTCTCGGGAGACTTCACTAAACACAAATATTAGTGTTTTAAAACAGTAAAACATATTACAACAATAATATAGTCCATAAAAGTGCTGTTCGATTGTAAAAAAAATGCAAAAAACTTAATTTTTACTTAAAATATCATCGTAGTAATACAATTTACCAGTTTGAAACACTAATACTTGAGTTCAGCAAAGTCTCCTGAGTAAAACAGTACCCCCTATGTACAGGTTTTATGGTGTCTTGGAGAGTTACAGGGTCAAATATGGTGCTTGCGAATTAAATTCTCTGCACTTTCTCCCTGTGTTGTTAGGCATGTCAATCAAATTTTAATTAATCAAATCACATAATTATGTTAAAAGATTACTTAAAGGGACACTCCAGGCACCCAGACCACTTCTGCCCATTGGAGTGGTCTGGGTGCCAACTCCCACTACTCCTAACCCTGCAAGTGTAATTATTGCAGTTTTTTTATAAACTGCAATAATTACCTTGCAGGGTTAACTCCACCACTAGTGGCTGTCTACTAGACAGCCACTAGAGGTCACTTCCTGATTTCTAGCAAAGATTTTCTTTGCTAGAGCGTCGCTGGACATCCTCATGCTGTGTGAGGACCTCCAGCGTCGCTCATTTCCCCATAGGAAAGGATTGAAAATCTTTTTCAATGCTTTCCTATGGGGAGCGCTAATGCGCATGCGCGGCATTGACGCGCATGCGCATTAGGTCTCCCTGGCCGGTGGGCGGGATCAGTCTCGCCCACCGGCCGACAGAACCAGAGGGAGGAGCGGCGCGGAGGAGCAAACAGCGACAAGGCACATCGTTGGTGCCTCAGGTAAGTGACTGAAGGGGTTTTCACCCCTTCAGTAACGGGGGATTGGGGGGTGGGAGGGAGAGGGTAACTCCAGTGCCAGGAAAACTGATTGTTTTCCTGGCACTGCAGTTTCCCTTTAAATATACATGTAGAATTTTAATATATATGCATTTATAGGTATTTTTTTTTTTTTAATTCTTTATTTTTGTAGTACTTAGTAGTTTATATCGCCACGACAGCAGATACAAGTTAATGGTATAACAAAGAATTAACAGTTTCATGGCGAACATTGACAGCACAATTTTTTTTTTTTAAAGGAATCAGGCTAGATATAATCGTCTCCAACATTAGTTTCAATCAGGCTTATACTTAAAATATCATCGTAGTAATACAATTTACCAGTTTGAAACACTAATACTTGAGTTCAGCAAAGTCTCCTGAGTAAAACAGTACCCCCTATGTACAGGTTTTATGGTGTCTTGGAGAGTTACAGGGTCAAATATGGTGCTTGCGAATTAAATTCTCTGCACTTTCTCCCTGTGTTGTTAGGCATGTCAATCAAATTTTAATTAATCAAATCACATAATTATGTTAAAATATTACTTAAAGGGACACTCCAGGCACCCAGACCACTTCTGCCCATTGGAGTGGTCTGGGTGCCAACTCCCACTACTCCTAACCCTGCAAGTGTAATTATTGCAGTTTTTTTATAAACTGCAATAATTACCTTGCAGGGTTAACTCCACCACTAGTGGCTGTCTACTAGACAGCCACTAGAGGTCACTTCCTGATTTCTAGCAAAGATTTTCTTTGCTAGAGCGTCGCTGGACATCCTCATGCTGTGTGAGGACCTCCAGCGTCGCTCATTTCCCCATAGGAAAGGATTGAAAATCTTTTTCAATGCTTTCCTATGGGGAGCGCTAATGCGCATGCGCGGCATTGACGCGCATGCGCATTAGGTCTCCCTGGCCGGTGGGCGGGATCAGTCTCGCCCACCGGCCGACAGAACCAGAGGGAGGAGCGGCGCGGAGGAGCAAACAGCGACAAGGCACATCGTTGGTGCCTCAGGTAAGTGACTGAAGGGGTTTTCACCCCTTCAGTAACGGGGGATTGGGGGGTGGGAGGGAGAGGGTAACTCCAGTGCCAGGAAAACTGATTGTTTTCCTGGCACTGCAGTTTCCCTTTAAATATACATGTAGAATTTTAATATATATGCATTTATAGGTATTTTTTTTTTTTTAATTCTTTATTTTTGTAGTACTTAGTAGTTTATATCGCCACGACAGCAGATACAAGTTAATGGTATAACAAAGAATTAACAGTTTCATGGCGAACATTGACAGCACAATTTTTTTTTTTTAAAGGAATCAGGCTAGATATAATCGTCTCCAACATTAGTTTCAATCAGGCTTATAGTTACGTAAAGGTAGGATAGACATTTTAGGTAAAGTCAGGAGCATATAAGGTTTAACAGCTTTAAACAAAGATTCACAGCAGAGGCATTTAAAGTTAGGCTAATAGTACCCGTTAATGTTTGTAGTGTGAGGAACAAGCTAAATAACACCTGTACACCAGTGGGCTGTGAGACCCCTGGGTATAAATGCGATTAAAAGTTAGACATTTCGTATCTTGAAATAACTTTGTGGTTGAAACATGCGTGATTGCGAGCTGGTGTAAGTATGTAATTGTCATGGATACGCGTGATATATGTTAAGTGTTAAGTGCGCTTCTGTGGCATTGTGTGGGAGAGAGGTATAACATATACATTTTTGTTGTGCAAAGGTTTGGCAGACATGCATAACTTTTCATGGTAACAAATACAGGCTTTTCACAAGTTATTATACGGCTTGTGTGATAGTTAAGGGCTGGAAGTTAAAATAAAAATAAAAACTAAGCCAGCAACATGTCCCTGGGGTAGCATTTCCATCAGGGGGCAGACAGAGGAGGGATAAAGGTTGAGCCCTTGGGGGTTTTTGCTCGTCCCCTTGCAGCAGGTGAGGGTATGCTCAGCAGCAGGGATTGTCTCTGCCTGTGACTACTTAGCCAATGCCTGCCAGTGGTAGGCTGTCATCCCCAAGGATCAAGGGTCCGCCATTCTGTAGGTGGGGGCCGCTCCAGTCTCGAGTGTACTTGTGTTCTTGGACCTCGCTGACTGCCGTGCCGTCCAGTCTTGTGGCTTGGTCTTGTCCTTTCTGGGTTCTCCCCACAGCTGACCGTATGTGGGCTCTCCGCTGGTTGTGTCTCCCCGAATCCAGCTTTGCTGCGAGTGTTTCTGTCTCGCGTTGGGCTTTGTGTTCACTATTGTGGGGTTTCGTGCTGCGCTTGTTTCTGGCTTCAGGGCCCGCTGGGTGAGGATTTGTCTTCTTAGGCAGCGCAGGTCCGCGAGTTGCAGCGTGAGGGTGAGTGTCTGCGGTTTCCCGCGCAATGAAGCTTTGGCTCCCACTCTGTTTAGAGGTTGCTCTGGAGTTGTGAGGGGGGCACCATAGTAGGGAGCGCCAAGTAGTAGGACGAATCCATGCTGCCACCCCCCTCATCGCTAGCCGGTAAGATTTTTTCCGGTTGTTTAATTGTGTCCAGAGCTGGGTGTGCATCAGGTCCACGAAGTCCCTTGTATGCTTGGGTGGTATGATGCGCGGTTGCTTGGTCTGAGGCCGCTGCTGCGCCGCCATCTTGGCTGAGTCTCGCTTACCCCGTGTGGTTGCTTGTTTCGCCGCTTTCACGGGTATTAGTGTGGGGGTAACTGTCCCCAGCGAGGACCGGGATGACCCCCGCTGATCCACAGGGGGGGTAGCAGGGTTGCGTTGGGCTTCTGCTTAGCAGCGCGTCCCATACCAGGGGATCGGCCGTCTCCCCCAGTCCTCAGGCTCTGCGCTGAGTTAGGCTGCATGGTCGGATGGCGGTTTTCCGTGGTGTATCGGTGGAAGACAGGTATCGGGGTGTTCAGGGTGCTGTACTGCGTTTGGTCCCGACCTCCTTTTGCCGTTTATACCACTGTGTCCGTTGGCAGCCTCACACATTCGTCCAAGGTTGCAGGAGCTGTGATTATGTGCGACTGGCCATCTTTGCTGTCAGGCCCCGCCCCCCATTTATAGGTATTTAAATTCTACATGTATACTAATGTAATCTTTTATGTAATTATATGTATTTATCTATATATATATGTATTAAGGCCTTTTGGCCTGTAATTGTGGGAGGGGCGTATGACACACCTCTTCCCTACTTAAGGGACACCCCTTACCTGGCTCCATATCGTTCGAGGTCAGCGCTGCATCATTTCCACTTCCGGGTCATCCAGACGCCATTTTACCTGATTACTCCATGAGGTTTTTTAAGCAGAGCTGTGTCAGGAATCCAGCCACAGGCTTTTCCGGCCTACCACCTTCTTTCTTCAATCCATCGCCGTGGATGGTGTCCAAGTGACTCACAAACTGTAAGTCAACCTACCCGTTATGCCAGGCATCAGTCCCACGGCACCATGCACGGGTCAGGTCCTCACTTTACGGCTGCATTTTGTCTAAGTCTGTTCTAAAACCATTGCATGTTCATGCATATCATTCGTTTAAACCCCCTACCGGTCTTTGGGTGTACTACAGGCTTCTTAGACATTATCGCATTTCATGTACAAACCAACGAACCACTGCATTTTCGCCTACACACTGACCCCTACCGGTCATTCGGTGTACTACAGGCTTCTCAGACATTATTGCATTTCATGTACAAACCATCGAACCACTGCATTTTCGCCTACATACTGCTATGTATTCACATAGATCTTTTTCGTGAGTTACATTTCATCATTTCATGTATTTACATTTGGTTAAAAAGTTGCTTGGTTAAATAGACAGACCATTTTCATGCTATTTTAAGGTATCACTTATTACATCAAGGGTGTGAAACAAATTAACATTTCTGTATAGACATTGGACTCCCACGCTTACTGGAGTTTTTTTTTTTTTTTATATAATTATCCATTCCATTACAATTAAATCAGCCTACGTTACAGGCCTCATTTCTTTGTTGTTAACCATGACACAAGGATTTAATTCCTTTTCATGCATACTCGGGTTGAATCACACGTACTGATCCAACCAATCATACGTTTCCTGCACAGTAATCGGTTAAACTTTCAAATACTTATTTTACACGATCTTAGGTTGTCTATTTTGTTTCAGTTTGCTTATTATATATATATGGTTTTAATAATAATAGTTATTTTATTTTACAATGCAGATATTACATGTATATTACTGTTATGGTTAGCCTACATTACGGCTCCTTTTTCTGTCATGCTCGTACGACATACCACAAGTTCAAGGACACAGTCCTATTTTCAAAGAGTATAATGGAGATATGATGTTATTACAACCATGTACATTACGATTACATGGCACTAACTATTCAGGCCATTTCTTATCATGCTCATACGATATACCACGAGTATATAAGAACACGGTCCTACCTTCCACAGAGGGTTTCGGGTTGAATCACACGCATTGGTTCAACCACTCATACGTCACGTTACAACATTTTCTGCATAGATTGTCATTTCACATAATTTTACATGGCATTTACAAACTCAGGCCTTTTCTTGACACACTCAGACGACGTAACACGAGTATTCACAAGAACACGGCATATACGTCTCACAAGACTTTCGGTTTTTGAATCACACGTTCTGGTTCATACATTCATACGTCACTTTACAGCAACATTTATGATTCTGCATATTGTCACTTCACATTAAAAAGTCCCTTGCATTCCCAGATCAGTTTAGTGACATGCATATCATCTGATCACCTTCCATATATACACATTACACGGCCAATCCCCTGCTGCCAGGTATCGGACTCAGCGTAACGCTTGTCACCAAGCATGGGCAGTCATGTCACTATCATACTCATAGATTTTACACCTCCCACACATACTGCTAGAAGCCCTAATCCCAGCCTATACATATTACACAGGTCTCACAGGATCCATTCTCACTCTATCCCTTTTTAGGTTTATCCAGGTTTTCATACCTGTCGAATCTCAAAACTTCATACATACTACCAGGTACGTAAGCCTGCTCACGTTGTAGTTCACATACGTTTCATTCTTCTAGGCCATAGAGTACTGGCAAGTTAGGGGTATAGGCCCAAATAGGTACCTCCCTTCTTGGCATTTCTGCCTATCGTTTAGTGGTCCGCGAGGCCAACACCCCGCCTCAACGTTTCGGAGGCAAACGCCATCGGGCCACATGTGAGTTAGCCGCCTCGCAATATTATAGAGAGGGCCTCACCTGTCACTCCCTCCCCCTGTTTTCTTTTACTATCACCGAGAGGCCTGCGATTCCTGCCACTATGACGGGTGGCCTCAATAACCCCTCGCGCCAACTCATAGACAGAGCCTCTCATAGCCACTTGGCAACTAGCAGGGCCTCACCTGTCACAAAACAAGATTAATTTTTCGCCTTTCAGGCCTAGTTAGCCTGCCAGTATCACCCCTGGGGAATCGGTCACCACACCCCTTACCATGGCTGGGTCGGCCGCTGCGACCCCTCCAGCACTGGTTGAGTTGCAATCACTTTCTCCAGCCATCTGTTTCAGGGCACATGCTAAATCTGTGTCCAAATAAAATGTATCCCAAAACTATACCTAACATCAATAAACATTTCTGTACTTACGACATTACTGCCACATCATCCATCTAGACATTTGGTGGAATTCATTATCTCGGGTCTATCAGAAGGATTCACACAGGCCTCATACACATGCCTTCCGGAATCCTGGAATGTCCTAATTTACAATCCGCACAACAAACCCTACAGCGGTGGAGACACTCATAGCCAGAAAGTGGCAGAGGACTTCCTATGGGGGCCCTTCCAGTCCCCTCCGTTCACCACATAGCGGACAAACCCCATCGGTATTGTCACGGGGAAATCTTCTCACAAACAGACTTATCATTGATCTATCAACACCTCACACCTCTGCCACTCCTAGTCTGAACTCCCTCATACCCTCTGAGGAATTTTCACTGCAATATTCCACCATAGATTACGGCTATCATGCAGGCAGGGGCCGGAGCATGGCTCAGTAAGACTGATATCACAATGCTTTCAAGTTACTGCCTATCCACCCTACACTGTGTCACCTGCATGGTATCAAGTGGGCAGGGAACTACTATTTTGCTCACGTTTAACATTTAGGTTCCAAAGTAGGCCTCCACCCACCGCTCAGTGGTGGGGGCCGGGGGGGGACAGTAGGTCCCCCCTTATTGTTTTTATTAGGGCCCCCACCCGCCACACAGGGGTGGGAGCCGGAGAGGGGGAAGACAGTAGGTCCCCCCTCATTATCTTTATGGCCCCCACCCACCACCCAGGAGTGGGGGCCGGGGGGGGCAGTAGGTCCACCCCCCCCCTCATTATCATTATGGCCCCCACCCGCCGCCCAGGGGTGGGGACCGGAGAGGGAGGACAGTAGGTCCCCCCCTCATTATCTTTATGGCTCCCACCCGCCACCCAGGGGTGGGGGCCAGGGGGGGGAACAGTAGGTCCCCCCCTCATTATCATTATGGCCCCCACCCGCCGCCCAGGGGTGGGGGCCGGGGGGGTGAGGACACTAGTGGGTTGGCATAGAACGCCGTAACGGTATTAACGGGTTAAGATAGAATACCAGGCAATTAACCGGATATATTAGCTTATGTGATTTAGAAATGGTAAATCTTAATTAGGAAAGTTTAAATTCTGCAAACATAAAATCTGGTTAGAATTATTCTTATTGGATGGACATAGGAATGGTCACATGATCTAGAATGAGAAATATTGTATTTGTAAAATTGCAATATAAAAGGATAACTTGCCTATGAGAATTGCAGCCAGCAGTGAATGTGTTAATTCAGTGTGATTTGACTGTCATCCAAAGTTTTATTGCTTTACGCTGTGCTGCTGTGAGATGCTGTGTTCTGTGTTAAGTTGATTTAAAAGTGAAGTGTCCTGTCGTAAATCTTGTTGAAAACTGCATACATGTCGATATAATGTTGGTAGATTGAACTGAATTGTGTTAAACCACTGCCATATTGTATACATATGTTATACTTAAATATTCACTGATTGTTGTCATGCATGTTACATATTATTCTTTATTAATTATTGTCACAATAAATTATATTTTTAGAATTAATTTGTGATTAATATATGAAATAAAATCCTCTAATAAAACATACTCCAGGATCTATGAGAATTAAAATAGTGGGTAATTCTCAGCTTTAAATTAATTTAATCAGGGGTACAGTGCCAATATATACATTTTTGATATAATAAAATTATTAAATACATTTTTGATCATTTTTGTGAAAATATTATTTTTAATATTTATCACCCTATAAAAATCCTCACAACATATAAAGAGATAACACGTCACTCGTCACCAAAATATACATGCTTTTCCATTTGATATTCCTTAATGCTCTAATAATATCTGATGTATCTTTTGGATAGGATGGCATTATTTTGACCACATCCTGTAAATGGATATCTATATATTTAGATTGATTGACCGAAATGGAACCAATACCAGATACAATTGGTCTACCTGGTGGACAGGTTCTATTTTTGTGAACCTTTGGTAAGGTATAGTATAGAATTTTGGTATCATAGGGAACTCATTCCTGTGTCTTTTTGGTAGGGTCTCCTTGAAGTTTTTTATACACTACCTCATTATTCAATTGTCGATGGCATTCTTTCAAGTAATCTTTGTTATTTTGCATTACAATACTCCCACCCTTGTCGGCAGGTTTTATGATTATGGTTTTATTCTCCCTTAATTGTTTTAGTGCTGCCCTCTCATGTTGATTAAGGTTTTCTTAATCTTGTCTCTTATTTTTATTCCCTAAATCCTTAAAATCATCAAACATCTCTATTGCCCCTGTTTTATACATGCTTGGATAAAAACTGGACTTATTCCTGTATTGAGTATGTGTATTGTCTATTCTATTTTCAACTTTATTGATACAAAAAAATCTTTTAAGCGTTAAAATCCAAGGAATACTTTAAAATGTCGATATTTGCTGAAAACGAATTAAAATTATTTTTGGGGACAAATTTCAGACCTTTGTTTAAAACTCTGAATTCATTTCTTTCCAACATGTGGTTCTATAAATGGATTATTCCATCCGGTTTAATGTTCCGGAGTTGTGATTTAATTTCTCCCCTACATCCTCTATATTCCTGTATCTTACTTTTTTTCGGGGGGGATGTTACATAATTTATTTTCTATCTCCCCAAAAAAACATCATCACTGTTTCTGGGATAATTATCTGATAGGACGTCAAACTTGTTTCTTATCTGTATTTCATTTATTTTAGGTGTCCAAGATACTTCCTATTTCTATTTACATGCTTGTAACTTGGTCTCACGTCTGTCCATTAATTCCTACGCATATAGCCTGAGCAGTCTCTTTACCTACTCTTTGTTTGTGAGTGTGATAATCTAGCTCTTTTTAACTATTTATAATTGTGTTTGCAATATTATACTATTTTGCTTTTATGTATTTTTTTCATGTGGAAAAATCAACTCTCTATGAACAAAATTTGTGAGTAAACTAGCAAATTTATCTTGCACATTGGTTTTAAGAATTGACTTGCACAAAGCTTATAATGCACTTTTAATATTTATGTACTTTAATGTGGAATGGTGCAATAATATTTGCAGTGTGTTTGCATAGAAATATTGCACAAAATAGTTATGCACTTCGGCGTAAAGAATAAACAAGCAACGTATACCCTTAATGGAAGCGAATTAGGGATAACAACACACGAAAAGGACTTGGGAATTGTTATAGACAACAAACTATGCAACAATGTGCAATGTCAATCAGCAGTGGCTAAGGCCAGTAAAAGGTCATTCATTCTCGGGATGAGAATATAATTTTGCCTCTTTATTAATCACTGGTAAGACCACATATTGAATATGTTGTGCAATTTTGGGCACCTGTTCTAAAGAAGGATATTATGGCACTAGAAAAGGTGCAGTGGCCGGCTACACAATTAATAAAAGGAATGGAACATATCAGCTATTAAGAAAGGTTAAGACATTTAAACCTATTTAGTTTAGAAAAACATCGCCTGAGAGGGGATATTATTACATTATACAAATATATTCGGGGCCAATACAAACCATAATGTGGAAATCTATTCACAAACTGGACTTCACATAGTACACGAGGTCATGCGTTTAGACTGGAAGAAAGAAGATTTCGTCTAAGGCAAAGGAAAGTTTTTTTTCACCTTAAGAACAATAAGGATGTGGAATTCTCTGCCTGAAGAAGTGGGTTTTATCCGAGTCCATACAGATGTTCAAACAGCTACTAGATGCATACTTGCAAAAACAGAATATTCAAGGATATAATCTTTTTTTTTTTTTTTTTTTGATAATCAATTTTTATTAGCAAGTGAATACAGTGAATTTAGGGCTCGCAGGCCCTCATCAACCAAATAATGTAAGAATACAATAAAGTAGCATTATACAAAGACAATATGGATAGGTACAGATTCAAGTGCGCATCCCGAGCCATTTTATAACAGGTAACATTGTACAGTTGTATTTACATCCCATAGTGGGAGTTGCAGAGTGTTGTCGCATCGATATGTCATGGAGCAGAGTGCATCCGATTAGAGTTAGAGCGGTGTGGACACAGTAGCGCCCATAGATACTCTAAGGCTGCGGTTCTACGAGCGATAAGTATCTACAATAGTCGTCGATAAGTGTGGGTTTGTGATTCGTTGTGTAGGGTGACGGCCCAACAAGGGGCTGTGTGTGTATAATGGTATAGTGTCGGCATGATACGAAGTATATAATGTAGGAGTGAGCGGAACAGTGGAATATGATCCGTATGTGTCTAGGATATGGTGCAGTCAATGTCCCCCCCATGATCCGAGCCAGCAAATGGTAACCCCGTCCGTAGGGCAATCGGTTTTGCTCGTCGTGACATTTCTATTGAGGTGTACTTGTTTGGGTGAGCACGTCAGGCTTGTGTCCTCCTCTAGTTTGCATGTTCCCTTCCGGGCTGGGTAGGTTAGCTAGCATCCAAGCTGTTTCTCTAGCTAGATATTACGTTGTCATGATGCAATATGACAGGGTAATGAGTGAGGACAACCGCTAAGCTCCCTGCCTGGGTCAGTGGGGGCGCGGATCGCGCGTGTTCCAAGTTCCCTCGGGAGGGGGTAAAGTGTTGTTGTACGTGTATGGGTTGTGGTGTCTTGAGGCTGCCACACACGTTCATGGTCGGACCGTCAGCGTCGTCTCGCATTTGTGGTGTGTGTCTCATGTCAACGTGTGTCAAACATTCCCCCGCTGTGGCCTCTGGGAGAGTACGGGCTCTGTTCTGATTTGTCCCCCCTTACCTGTGGAATTATTGAAGTTTAGGACTTGCTGTCATATTGGGTGGGGGTCTTGTGTGTCTGTATGTTTGTCAATTTTGAGTTGTGAGCGGAGTACTATGGGCACCGCCTGTACCTGCGAACGCCAGAGGGCTGGCACGGAGTGTAAGTCATATCACATGTATGTTGTGTTGTTCGCACCGTCTCCCAACTCCGAATTCCCCCCGCCCCCGCCCCCCCCACCCCCCCACCCCCCCATGGCCTCGCGTGGAAGGTATACCACGGTGCCCAGGCTTCAGCATATTGTGCCTCCCTGCCAGCCAGTTCCGCCTTCAGTGCTTCAGCTGCCCTAATGTCCTCGACTCGGTGGATCCATTCCTCCTGTGTGGGGATGTCCGGCTTCTTCCAGAACACCGGTATGAGCGATTTTTTTTGTATGTGGACAACAGTCGTGTGGATATGTGTAGTAAGGCTAGTTTGTCTGACCATTCAAGGTCATCTCCCAGGATTATTTGAATGTCCGATTTGATTCGGTCCCAGTATGGGACAATGTGTTTGCATTTCCACCATATGTGTTGCAAAGTTCCCCTGTCTTCCTGGCATCTCCAACACGTTGGTGGCGTAGTGGGAAAAATCCTGTGTAGTAGTACAGGTGTTCTGCACCACATGGAGAGTAGCTTATAGTTCACCTCTTGAAAATGGGAGATAGAGGAGCTTTTATGTTGCCATATCAAGGCCTTGTCCCATTGTGCCGACGTAAATGTTTTGTCCATGGCTCGTTCCCAGTGTCGTTGGAAGGTGTTGTTTTCTGAGGCAGGACTGGTCAGCAAGTATTGGTAGAGATTCGAGATAGCTTTCCCTAATGACGTGCTACGGGAGCAGAGGCTTTCGTACCATGTTAGGTCTCTTTGTAATGTTTCCTTATGTGGGAGTGAGTTATAATAATGTTTCAGTTGCATGTATCGGAAAACCGCCATGTGCGAGCGTGGACGTGACTCCAATAGTGCATCCAGAGTCTTCAGAGCGCCGTCCCGAGTGACCTTATGTATTGGGATGTAGTCTGCTTCACCTAGAAATGTCCAGGCGTCTGGCGGTAGTCCGCCTCCTATGTTGGGGTTGTGTGCGATCGACAGTAATGGGCAGGGAGTCGGAGAAACTTGTGGTGTTACCCTGAGATTTTCCCATGTGAGAAGTGTTTGTGTTACTGGGTCTTCGTCTCCTCTCCTGTTGCCTCTTGTTGCTCGTCTTTTCCAGATTGCCGCGTTCAGTTTTGCAGCATCTCCCTCCCGGTCCAGGATCACCCATTGTTTGGTCGTCTCGAGCTCGTGCTACTCCAGAATCCGTTGCAGTGTCGCTGCCTGGTGGTATTTTTTAAAACCAATCAAAGCTAAGCCCCCCCTATGTCTGGGCATGCATAGTATTTCATGACGTATCCTGGATCTTTCCCCCCTCCATACATACTTGATGACCTCTGATTTCAGGGTCTAGAAGAATATTGCCGGCAGGGCCATCGGTATAGTCTGAAATAGGTAGAGAGCCCTTGGGAATACGTTCATTTTAAGGACCACTATTCGGCCGTGCCAGGTGATGTGTGGGTAGGACCATCTTTTCAGATCGGATTCAATGCTTTGCAGTAATGTCGCGAAGTTGTGCCGGTATATGTCTTGGGGATTCGTGGTGATCCAGATGCCGAGGTATTTCATTGCTCCTGTACACCATCGAAACGGAAAGAGTCGGCCGAGGGATTCGTAGTCTGCCGTGGGCGTGGTGATGTTCAGTGCTTCACATTTTGCTAGATTAAGCTTAAACCCTGAGATTCGGCCGAACCTGTCCATCTCCGAGAGTATACAAGGCAATGTGATCCGCGGCTGGGAAACAAAGAACAGAAGGTCGTCCGCATATGCGGCCACCTTATGCTCCGTGCCCGGCCAGGTGTAGCCGTGTATGTCTTGACGGTCTCGGATTGCCTGTAGGAGCGGCTCCAAAGAGAGTGCAAACAGGAGAGGCAATAGGGGGCATCACTGTCTGGTTCCATTTGCGATTCCAAAGCTTATAGTCAGTGCTCCATTAACGCGTACCGCCGCCCTTGGCGTACTGTATAGGGCAGTAATCCACGCCATGGTTCTCTGCCCAATGCCCATAAACAGGAGTGTTTGAAACATGTATTCCCAGTTGACCCGGTCGAATGCCTTCTCAACATCTGTGGACAATAGTAGGAGGTGTTTCCGAAATTTCCGTGCATGATGTTGTATAGAGAATAGGCGTAACGTGCTGTCTCGTGCTTCTCGACCTGGGATAAACCCCGTCTGGTGCACATGAACAAGGCTTGGTAATGTCCGTTGAAGTCTAGTCGCCAGCACTTTTGTCAGGAGCTTCGTGTCCACATTCAGCAGAGAAATCGGGCGATAACTGCTCCATTGTTCCGGGTCCTTTCCGGGTTTGAGCAGGACCGTGATTGTTGCCGTCAGGGATTCCATGCCGAAGTGCCCTCCCTACACAATTTTCTTGACAGCCTTTGTTAGCCATGGTAGAAGTATCGCAGCACCCCCGTGGAAAACCCGTCCGATCCTGGAGCTCGTCCCGTTTTCGTGTCCTTTAGTGCTGCGGCCAAGTCCTCCGCGCCAATCGGCTTGTCGAGCATAGCTGCTGCTTCAGGGTTCACCCGTTTCCGCACGTTATCTTGTAAGTATGTCCGTATGTGTAGTGATGATTCTCGTCTTTGCGCTGGGTTCTCCGGCGGGCAAAGGTTATAGAGGGAATTGTAGTATTCCCGGAATTCACCTGCTATTTCTCCTGGGTATGGAGATATTCTGCCTGATGATTGGCATAGGTTTCTTACTTGTGTGCGTGGTGTATCTCCTTTCTAGAGGCGGAAGGATATAATCTTTCAATGTAGGGTAATAACTGCTTGATCCAAAGATAAATCTGACTGCCATTCTGTGGTCAAGAAGGATTTTTTTTTCCTAGCTTGTTGCAAAATAGGAAGTGCTTCAAACTGTTTTGTGTTTTTTTTGCCTTCTTTTGGATCAACAGCAAAAAACGAATGTGAGGAAGGCTGAACTTGATGGACGCAAGTCTCTTTTCAGCTATGTAACTATGTAACTGCTTTCCTGCATGAGGAACTATAAGTTTATTCTAAGCACAAGCACTTTGTTGCATTGAATTGTTTTTCTTGCTGGGGTTGATTGTAATCCACAATATTTTTTTGTGAGCACAATCTTTAAAAGCACAGCACACTTTATTTTTTTTTTTTAGAATTGAGTGTTGGAGAGTTAATACACTAATAAGTTGCTGCGAATACAATTTTTTTTTATAATAAGGTGAAAAATGTATTTATTTAGCACCATCTATAGTTTGTTTTATTGTTTTTTTTTTTGGTGGATATAGTTGACTATCTTTTCATGCATAAATGAAAAATAAGTTTGTGAGATTTGTGTATAGTGGCACTTTAAGAAGCGAGAGAGTTAATAGAGCTGCTTCCACCTAACGTGCCGTCCTCTCACAACCTGGCACTTGCAAAATCTGTTAGGTAAATTTACTGAGTGATATACAAGACAAAACCCAGTGTAAGGTAGACCGCTTGAAAATGACTTACCCCCCTTGGAACTCTGGGTAACCTAAGGGGGGAATAAAAAGAGCAATAGTGTAGGATGTTTTTATACAATCGGAGTGAAATAACTCAATAATGCCAATAGGGGAGTGAGAAGAAATAGCAATGCGTCAGAGGGAGCCAGGACCTAAATCACCCTAAACTGTCTGTCTAAAAAGAGCCACTGCTAACTGCTGCTTCGAGGCAGCCTGTCCAAATCCCTCCATACTAAAGAGAAAGGACGCATGGATTGCGTCCAGACAGCCCAAGTGGAAAAGTAACAAAAAAATAAACGAATTAAAGTAAGTGAGAAAGCATAGCGTCGGCTATGGACAGCTCGACGCGCGTTTCGGCGTATTGGGAACGCCTTTGTCAAGAGCAATCTGCTGATTCAAACAAGCCCGCTTAAAAAAGAAGCATGAGCCCGCCCCTCCTCGAGGGCCCGCCAATAAGATTGCGGGGAGTCCGGAGATTGACACATCGTACCTCCGGTGGTTGGACCAATCATGAGCGGTGGGCGGGGTAGTGTCATCCGTACTGACATAAAACGAGTACGGAAAGAGAGGAGGGACATTCTAAATGACTGCGAGGTTCGAGTTACAGAGAAATGAACAGCAATGTGTAACAATGTAATAAGTCAGAACAAGATGCTGACGATCAAATTGAAACACTTGCATTGAATAGTGGTCTGTACAAGAGTGGAGTAACGTTGTTTAATAAAAGAGAGATACAGCAACAACCACATTAAATACAGTTGTAACTTAAAAAGACCCAAAGAGTGGGTAATAATGGGTCTTAAAGTGAAATACCAAGCAGTCAATAGACAGATTGAAAATGAGAATCCAGTTTGAAATTGGCAAAATAAAATAGAGGAATCTTACCAATAATGTGTACTAAAAGTGATCACCAAAATAAATAAATATTAAGCCGATAAAAGAGACAGGTATTATTTAGATGTTGCCGTAGAGTGCAAAAGGACAATGGTGAAAAGCGTCTAGAGGTCAGATGTAGGGGGAGAAGGAGAAACCTTAGTTTAAACCTTTTGGGTTTAGTGTGTTTAATTTGTAAATCCACCTACATTCTCTTTGGCGTAAAATTTTGTCAAAGTCACCACGTCTTTGTTCTCGTCTGACAAGTTCCAGGCCGCAAAAGCGGATATCTTTAGAAGACCCACCATGCTGTTCCTTAAGATGTCTTGAAATGGGAGTATCAAGACGGTTTTTGGGGGATCTAACGTGCTCTTTAATGCGTTCCTTAAAGGGCCGGAATGTTTTTCCAACATACATTAACTTGCAACTACAGGTAAGTAGGTATACTACATCTTAAGGAAAAGCATGGTGGGTCTTCTAAAGATATCCGCTTTTGCGGCCTGGTACTTGTCAGACGAGAACAAAGACGTGGTGACTTTGACAAAATTTTACGCCAAAGAGAATGTAGGTGGATTTACAAATTAAACACACTAAACCCAAAAGGTTTAAACGAAGGTTTCTCCTTCTGCCCCTACATCTGACCTCTAGACGCTTTTCACCATTGTCCTTTTGCACTCTACGGCAACATCTAAATAATACCTGTCTCTTTTATCGGCTTAATATTTATTTATTTTGGTGATCACTTTTAGTACACATTATTGGTAAGATTCCTCTATTTTATTTTGCCAATTTCAAACTGGATTCTCATTTTCGAATCTGTCTATTGACTGCTTGGTATTTCACTTTAAGACCCATTATTACCCACTCTTTGGGTCTTTTTAAGTTACACCTGTATTTAATGTGGTTGTTGTTGTATCTCTATTTTATTAAACAACGTTACTCCACTCTTGTGCTGTCTTGGGCTGTCTGGACGCAATCCATGCGTCCTTTCTCTTTAGTATGGAGGGATTTGGACAGGCTGCCTCGAAGCAGCAGTTAGCAGTGGCTCTTTTTAGACAGACAGTTTAGGGTGATTTAGGTCCTGGCTCCCTCTGACGCATTGCTATTTCTTTTCACTCCCCTATTGGCTCCATTTCACTAATTGCAAGGGGACTAGTTCCCTTATTACTTATAAACCCCATATGGGAGCGAGTGGTATACTATAGGTTAGCCTTTATGTTGTTATTCTAGGCTTACCAGGACCTAGCCCTGCGATTCACCATCTCATTTACTTTTGGTACCATCACCACTGCCATTAATATATATAAAAAATAGTTTTTCCTTCCTTTTCTTAATTTTTGAGACCTTATTTTTGGTCACCTTTCTATTTATTTATATTATATTCTTTAAGGGATGCCATCTAGTGATTACCTCTAATTGTACTCTATACTCCACTATTTTTTGTGCTCCCACTATATATAGTATATTTATTTAAGGTGACCTCTAGGCTTTGCCCAAGCGTTTTATTAGGTGTTAGTTTTCACCTGTTCTACACAATATCCTGGTGTTATTTTCTACTATTTCTAAATAAAGGTTTATCTACCCGAACTTATGTGACATTGTACCTGGGAGGTATTTGCCCAGTGGAAATTGAGTTCCCATTTGCTATATGCTAGGGGTTCTTTCTCCACTTTCTTCTCTTCTGATTATTGTATCTGGGGTTAGGCCCCTTTAATACCTCCTGTAACCCTCCTTGGTTATTGGTGGTGGATTTTTTCCACCTCCTATTCCCTTTCTTTTGCTCTAACTCAATAATGGTTCACTCACGTGGTTCTGAGCCTAAATGGGACAGGCTCAGATCTCTCAGACAGGCGTGTATATAGGGAGACACGGACCCTTTAAATGATGATTCTTTGGATCTTTTCTCTATATTAATATGACAAACACCAGTATCTGGTGTAGTAAGTTTGAAATACCAGTATGTGTGGATAAATAAATAGAACTGCTCACCTTGTATAGAGCCTAAGACTTGGCTCTAAGTTATCCAGCAAATGTGTCTTTGAGAGGACACATACCCTTCTTTAATTGAAGCAGGAGCTTTGGATGCAGACTGTTGAATATCACAGGTAAAGTTGTAGTAAAAAAAGTGGATTTATTAAAAGAATAACAATAAAAACAACAAAATTATTGATAATAAAAAGTCCAATTCTGTGAATAGTTCCGAGACGCGTTTCGCCTAGTCGGCTTTTTCAATCGGTGTCTGCATCTGGGTTCCCGGTCTTCTTTTAAATGGTATCTGTGAGTTTCATTGGTGGACAGTTTCGCGCCCTCTTGCTTCATTACAGCTGTAACCTTGATTTCCTCCCTTCCGTTCCGGTTTCGTCAACCGGAAGTGATCTAACGCTAGTGCCGTCAACCAGAAGTGAAGTGACGCTGTTATATGACATCTTACTTCCTGTTAAGTCCATTGGTGCCATTTTACTTAATGGCAATAAATCTAATAGAGGGATAAGCTCAAGCGCTGGTGAATTATCCCTCCCATAGCCAGTAACCTGTGTTTATTATACATTATCCCTCCCATAGCCAGTAACCTGTGTTTATTATACATTATCCCCCCATAGCCAGTAACATGTGTTTATTATACATTATCCCCCCATAGCCAGTAACCTGTGCTTATTATTCATTATCCTCCCACAGCCAGTAACCGGTGTTTATTATACATTATCCCTCCCATAGCCAGTAACCTGTGTTTATTATACATTATCCCCCCCATAGCCAGTAACCTGTGTTTATTATATATTATCCCCCATAGTCATTTATCGTTGGACCTAGGCAACATGATGTCTTAGGACGGCCCAGAGAGTGAGTGAGTGAGTGAATAATATGATATATATGTTCAGAAACATATTAGTAATATATGTAAATCAGGTTCATGCAAAGAGGGTGAAAAGGTATTAAAGAAAAACACACTTATTGCATCAAATTTACAAAGCCAAACTTTTAAAAGCTTTCCTCATTTCTTTCTCGGGATGAGGAATATATCGGTTGCAGACTGAGGATTTCCATCTGCCCAATCTTTTAATAATATGCACTGGAGTGTCAGTGTTGAAGGAGACCGAAGCTGCCCCTATTCTAAATGAAAGACCCGAGACATGGATACAACCCAATATTAGGAGTAGTCTTCTGATGTAGAAGATGAATTTAGCCGTAGTCAGAGGGATTCAGTGAGAGTAGTGGTGAAATGTGTGTGGCATGACTGAGTGTGGGTAAGTAAGAGTAAAGTATTTTAACTGGGCACTAGTTCTAGGTGGGATAAAGTGGTATAGCGGATGGATGAGTAGTTTGGTTCGTTTTAGAGGTTTGTAGAGAATGTATATAGTGCTCATGATTTTAAGCGATATCCAATATTTTTTTTTTTTATTCTTTATTTTTATTGTGCATGAAATCACAGAAAAACTGACGATGCCACAACAGCATAGTACAAGCTCAATTACGCAGGTTTTTGACATAGGTGGCATTGAGATATAAGCACATTTTTTATATTGGTATGAGGAGAAACAAGCTAGGTTCATACAGCTGATTATAAGCCCCCAGAGTAACAAACATGGACTTCGGTGTGCTTGACTTGGTGGGCATTGTGTACGTGACTGTGTGTTGGTGGTATGTCTAGTCTGGGTAATGCTATACCGCTCACTGGTCTAAAGTTGGCTCGAGGGTGGCATGTTATGTGTCCTGAAGGTTATATTGAGCCTGATTTAAGTGAGGTACGACAGACAAGGGAATTATTACTTAAAGCATTAACTTGCTTGCATATATGTCTGGGTCTAGTTACTGTTAGCATTCAAACGATTTAAACAATGAGTGAGACCCCTCTGTGATCCCCTGTGCGGGCCAACATAATTGTAGGAAATTGGCATTCCGTGAGATCTTTGTTTGTCACATACCAGTTTTCTTAACAAATCGAATCAAGTATCTTGCAGTTTAACTTATGTTTATTCAAACATACACATCATCCATCCGGTAATAACATATGTAATAAGACATAATAACATTGTCTTTGTCCAATACATAGCAGTGTTCCAGGTGTTATCCATTTTTGATGTTAAAGGTATTGGCTACGAATTCTAAACTACAATTAGTTTTATGGGTTTAAAATTCAGTTACAGAGGGGGGTATACATAAGATTGCCTTACTTTAAAATAAGTGGCTATCTTAGAAAAAGGGGTGTGACTTAGCATCATTTGAAATCTATGATTAAAGCCATACGTTATAGTTTTGGCGGTAAGCTACACAAAGGAGTTATATATGCATGGTAAATGAATAGATGCCTTTAGGAATGTAGAAATGTGAGACATCCCAGGGATTCTATCTTGCAAAGCTTAGGTCAAAGGTTATTATAAACAAGCCCTTCAACATCACTCTTAAAGTGAACCAGATGTGGTCTCCATTCCTATACAATGAAAGTCTGTAAAACTATAGGCCAATGTATGGCTTCTCAATTTCAGTGTTCTGGAAGCAATCTGAATAAAACTTATAATATTTATATCAACACATTAAATACATTTAAAGTTCATAAAAATATATATTTCAAGACCCCCTGTGATGCTTATTTTAATGAATTTTAAAATATTGCATCATAATAACTTATACCAATTACTTATGGGATTTTAATTTTGTTCTCTGATATTTGTCTTAGTATCAGTTTACAAAGAAAGGCCTTTTAACACAGCCATTTCCAGTTGTCTGTATTGTTTTTACACTCCAAGAGGAATAAACAAGACATTTTAACCCTTTCATTTCTGAACTCCTAAGAACAACCTTCTTGTTACAATTACCTTTACATTTTTCACTAATTCATTAATTTACCTTGGGCATTGATTTTACCTAACATTAATAATAACAGTATCATAGTTATTATGCTGTGCAATTGTATACAGTTTACATTAACCAGAAAACACAATCGGTTTGATTTAGTCCATGAAATACTGTCCTCTCCAATCGAATCCACAAGCACAGTCTCTTTGAAAGTCCATAATGTCCTTTGAAAGTCCAAACAATTTGTCCTTTTATTTAAAATCATACAGGTTTTTGTCCATGTAAAACAGTATTAGTTCTGTAATGAAAAACAGATGGCAGTTTACTATTCTTATACATTAGTAAATTTCTTATACCTTAGTACATTTCTTATACCTTAGTACATTTCTTATACCTTAGTACATTTATTTTACATTGATCACTAGACACAAGAATTGATTTATTACACTTTGTACCAATGTTTGCTTTTTAACCCTGTAACACAGTTTGTTCTAATTTTTATTCTTAGACCAACATAAGGACCATAAGGACCTTCCCAACTTGTTTTAAATAGACCTGGTGTTTTAAATGATTTTACCATTGCCTTGTAACCTGGCTTAAGCATATCTGCATAATTCCCCTGTGTTACTTCTTTATATTTTTTTAATTTATTTATATAGCGCCATCAGATTCCGTAGCGCTGTACAACTTTAACCCATAGTTTACCATAAGGGACAACATTTAAAGTAGAGTAGTAAACTTCAAATCTAACAGTAGATGTTCCTGTAATACTTTAAACTATTCAGCATGTTCTGCTGTAACTTGGAACAAAAGGTTCATTAGGGAAAGTGATTACATAGTTCTACATGTCACTAACTCATGAGGGGACACTTGAGTTTGGATTTGCAGGATAGACATTAATACTCCTGGTAAATATGTTAACCAATTACTCTTTATCTTAAAGCATTCTTATTTCTATTTTATTTTATTTATTTTAATTTATAAATTAATTTATATAGAGTACCATGGTCTTTTTGCCAAGGGAACTCTCTGCAATTTTGGTTTCTAGTATTTAGGTCTTGGATTATATTGAGCACATATGAGACATTTCTGCAATATATTTATACACTTTTTGTTTTAAATTAGGATGATACCATTTATTTTGCAGGACCTTAAACAGTTTTCCTGTACCCAAATGCCCTGTGTACGATGATTGAATACAAACAGCCCTTGTAATAAGCCACTAGGTACAGATGTTTGTGTTTCATTGTGTTTAACCCTGTACATGCCAGTTTCAGTATCTAGACCCATACTTTCTATACTGAAAGCTACATCCTTCCATTCTCTATCTGATCTTATAGGGTATTTGTTATTTGTCTTTTACTAACAGTTGCACTCATTACATTTTTCCAAGTATTACAACTCCTCAAACAAAGTTTCCTTTAATTCCTGATCTACAAGTCTGTTTCACAACAACAAGTTAAACCTTTATTTTCTTTTTCATAATTAAACAGTTCTGCCAGAATACCTGCATGTTTTAAAGCTTTATCCTGATAATCTACCATTCCTCTTTTCTCCATATTGGGAGGTGAAGTGTTAAAGCTTTAACTACATGGCTGCTGTCACTGATTATATTCACTGGGTCATATATTTCTAGAACTTTCTTTACAGACTCTAACTCCGCTTTCTGAGCAGCCATATGGCGTGGCAGTCTATCTTTGCAATTCTTTTGTTTAATCGTCATATATGACATAACCTGTGTGATGTGATCCATCAACATAAAATCTTGTTCCTCCACATACAAACTAGAAATCCCTTGTATTGTTTGTTTATCAAAAGGAGATCTGGATTATATTTCCATTTCCTTCTGACATCAAATCAGGAATAATATAGCTTTTACTGGTTTCTACCCTGGGTGGTTTATTTTGTAACTGGCTATATACTCCTAACTCAGAACAATTTTGTTACAGTTTTAGATATTTGGGGGGTTTGTAAATTTATCTGTCCAAATCCTGCCATGTGTTGTGTTGCTTCTAAAGCCCATCATACAGCCATGAGCTGTTTTACACAGGAAAACATTCCTCTTTCCACTGGATACATAATTTTAGAAAAATATCCCAGTATACCTTTGCATTAAACTGTTATTAATGAATCGACACCTGCGTAACATTGAACAATATATGGTACTGTTTCAATGGGAGCAGCTAGGACAGGTGCTTGTGTGAGAGCATCTTTTAACAGATTTAACTCTTTTCAAATTCCCCTGTCCAGATGATCTTATCTTTTATATTTTAGCATATTGCACAAGGGTTTTGCTACCCTGCCATATCATATATAAATTCTCTGCTAAAATTTATCAAGCCTATTCTGATTCTTTGGGATCTTATATTGTTTAACTGCAGGGGGTCTAGAACTACGATTACAACTTGCAAATTCACTATCCCACAATCTTGTTTAGACTTAGAGCACACTGTGGGGGATTTTACTTTAAGATATGGTACAACCTCATCATCTTGTTGTATAGAAGATGACACTTCACTCTGTTTTACAGTTATATCATGACTAAACTATCTTAAATTATTAGGTTTAACCACTCAACCTATTTTGCTCTCACCTAAAGCTTGCCATAAAACCAAATTTAATAAATCCACATAGAACTTTTTTTTCCATTAATAACATCCATTCCCATAATAGTACAGTGCGAGGAGGGGTGCAACCATAAATCACCAAAAGATTTTTCCTCCTTCAAACTCAACGTCATTATCAGTGGATAGAGTTGCATGTGCATGTGTTCCATTAAAACTTAGAAGGGATTTGTTGATATGCTTACATTTTTTTAAAGGCAAGCGTGTTTTATTAGAGTCATTCCTGCTCCTGTTTCTAATAAAACTGTTATATTTCCCTCTAGTCTTCCATAAATATATATGGTCGCCCATCTTCACTTCGTTATCAGCAAGATAGATTTGATAATAGCTAGGGGTTACACATCCCTATTTATTGGTGAGTTTAGGCAGTTTTTACTTGTCGATTTGTGACTGCCTCCACCTTTCAATGGCATTTAACATCAGTATACACTCTTCACATGAATTTGATATGTGATGGGGGGTTGGTTGAAGATGTATGCTCTGTTTTTACAGCTGCCACTCTCTGTAGATTCTTATGGTCTGGGAAATTCAATTTTCTTTCCCTTTCACTGGGTAAGTTTTTTTCTTCATATTTAGGACAATATCTCCTAACATAACCTTCTTGGTTGCAATTATAGCATACCATAGAATTACTCTAATAAAACCCTATAATATCTATCTTGGGGTGTGGCCGAATAGTTTTTAGTACACTGGTAATTTTGTTAATTTTGTGGTCTTTCCTTAAACCTCACTCTAAAATTACCATATTCAATTAATAACCTCATATCTCCTTCTACCTTCTTCACTAGACACATTTTTAATAGGGGCCAGTCCTGCTGAAGTATCCCTAGACAAAAGTGTGTCTGTGCAACATTTGCCTGTTGCTTCTGTGTTTTTTCTTTTTAACAATTGCAAGGATTTTATCATTCCCATAGCAACAAATCTACTCTTGGTGCGTCAAAATCTCTTAATTTATCTCATTTGGTAACCCTGATATTATAGAGACAATTCACTAACACTCTGCCTGTGTTGTTCTTTAGACATAGCAGACGGTTTTGTATCATTAATCAAATTCCCTGCCTTATTCCTTAAATTAGCACAAACATGTATATCATAATTTTCTCCATTTAAATTAATCAAGAATAGAAAATTCTAAACTATCCAAACCAGTTGCACACTGTATAACCATTAGCAATATATTTGGAAACAATTCCTGCAACTAAACTCTGGGCTTTTCACATTCCTTATCCTCCAACACATCAATTAGTTAATTTTTAACCCATTCACTTAATGAGGCTGGCAGCCAGATCAAACGACATCTGGTGGCTACCACATCACTAAATTTTCTTTTATTCATTTCACCTTCAAAAACACTCATATTGTAAAAAGGTCCTCTCTGCTCATCATATTTAGAAACATTTTTAATCAATCTGGCTAATCTGAGAGTGTCCATCAGACCCTTTTCCTTGCACAATTTCCCAATTTTTCTATATCTTTTCTTCTCTCCTGCCCTTTTCACACAACTTCTACTTCCAAACTAAAATCCAAATCTTTCAGATTTTTCCACAAAATATCTTTAACATTCCCCAGACTAGAAATGTTTGCAATTTGTCAAGATTAGTAACAAAGTCTAATCTTGGACATGTGAGACATTGTTATATGGGTTCTATTTAACAGATCAGTCTGATTCTTAAGCATTTCTTTCATTATATTAAAATCTTAATTTCCTTGACATTACTTAATCCTTTCAACTGCCGAGAGTCTGAGTTTTTGTTTCAACAAATGTTGCATCCAATGCACTCTCAAAAGAGAGCCATGGGGGGCGATTTCCTTCTTTTAACATTTTTTTAAGGAGATTTACAGGTTAGCTAGGGGCTAGGTAAATTACTAGACCTTGCAACAACACATATATTTTTCAATTGTTTTTAACAGCACATTTCTTTTTTTTTTTTTTTTTTTCTTCGATGTATTACAAACATAACAATTACTGGTCTTTTTAAGTTGACACCATTCCTTTATAGAATCTTTAGTTTCCAGAAAGCCTTTTGCCAGTAATGCAACTTTTTCTTTCCCTTTTAACCACATTGCTTTGCTCAATACCAGTTAATCTGTCTAACCATTTCAATACACAATAGCGTTTTCAGGATTAACTCTTTTACAGACAGATTATTTACATTTGACAGCAGTCTTTTACTGCCAATCCATAATTAACTAAACAGTTAACCCCTTAAGGACCGGCCTGTTTTTGCGATGTTTGTACGTTAAGGACCAGAGCAGTTTTAACACTTTTGTGGTGTTTGTGTTTAGCTGTAATTTTCCGCTCTCTCATTTACGGTTCCCATACAAGTTATATATTGTTTTTTTCACGACAAGAAGGGCTTTCTTTACATACCAGTATTTATATTATGTCATATATTGTATTTAAAAAATAATAATAAAATATGGTGAAAAATAAAAAAAAACATGTTTTTGTACTTTTACTTGAAAAATCTTTTACTTATCTACAAAAGCTAATGAAAAAAACTGCTAAATAGATTGAAAATTTTGTCCCGAGTTTAAAAACACCCAGTGTTTACATGCTGTATTGCTTTTTTTTGCAAGTTATAGGCCTATAAATACAAGTAGGAAATTGCTGTTTCAATATATATATATTTTAAATGTATCAATAGTGACATTGTTACACCGTTATCTGTCATAAATCCCCGAAACACACCTAACATGTACATATTTTTTAAAGTAGACAACCCAGGGTATTCAAAATGGGGTATGTCCAGTCATTTTTAGTAGCCACCTAGTCACAAACACTGGCCAAAGTTAGCATTTATATTTGTTTGTGTGTTAAAAATGCAAAAAATGCTAACTTTGGCCGGTGTTTGTGACTAAGTGGCTACTAAAAAAGGCTGAACATACCCCATTTGCAATACCTTGGGTTGTCTTCTTTTGCAAATGGTATGCCATCATGGGGCTAATTCTCATTCCTTGGCTACCATACGCTCTCAAAGGCAACCTAACCAATCCGATACATTTCAATAAAAAAAAAAAGTTAAATCAAGCCTTATATTTGACCCTGTAACTTTCACAAACACTATAAAACCTCTACATGTGGGGTACTGTTATACTCAGGAGACTTCGCTGAACACAAATATTAGTGTATCAGAACAGTAAAATATATCGCAGCAATAATATCCTCAGTGAAAGAGCTGTTTGTGTGTGAAAAATGCAAAAAACTTCACTTTCACTGACAATATCATCGCTGTGATATGTTTTACTGTTTTTAAACACTAATATTTGTGTTCAGCGACGTCTCCCGAGTAAAACAGTACCCCCATGTACAGGATTTAGGGTGTCATAGAAAGTTACAGGGTTAAACACAGTTCTAGCAAATTAAATTATCTGGACTTTTGGCCTGGGTTGGCAGGCAGGTCCCTCAAATTGCAATCATTAAAATTACTTAATTAGGTAAAAATATTACATAAATATGCACGTAGAATTTTAATATATATAAATATTTTATATATTTGACGTCTGCGTGTATATTTATGAAATTATTTATGTAATTATGTATGTGGACATATGTATATTTCGTATTATTTTTATTTATTTATTTATACATAGATATATATATATCATTACATTCTAAGTGTATTTTGATATAAATATATATATATATCAATATCAAAATACTGTTATAATAAAATTGCATATATATATATTTTTTTTAATTATTAAACATTATTTTTATTTTTTGTTATTTATTTTTATTAACATATTATTTGTATTTTATAATAATATATATATACCATATATATAGTTATTATATATATTGTATATATTCGTGTGTAATTTAAATATAAGTGTATTTTTATATTAATATACGTATATATAAATATAAAAATACACTTAGTATGACATTATATATATGATATATATACATATATTATATATAGGTGTATATATAGATATAATACATGTGTATATATATATACACATATTATTTTTTTTTACACTGATTGTTTTTTTTTTACACTTTATTTTTGATTTTACAGATGCAGGGAGACTGCCTGTCAGCATAGGTTAATACAATTTGTTTAACAACAACAACAATATACATATGAGCAACTTCTACAGACATATTAAAGACACATACCCTTGAAGTATTTGATTTCCACAGGTGTGCGCATCATCAGATGGAAGAATACTTTTTGGAATATGTAGTTATTTCTTGAGAATCCTCCGAAATGCCATCTTCGATCTGCAATTCGTCATAACTTTTATTTCTTCATAAATAAAGTATGGATAAAAGGACCCGGATTGTCCATCTCAATTATCGTCAAATTCTTACTTCAGTACTGAGCATAAATTTCCACGTTCAAACGATTTTTCACCCTGCGCAACTCTATTTTCGCATAGTAAAACTGCCCAGTTTGGATCGGGAGTCCCTTCCCAGTGTCCGTGGGTCCTGCTGAGTGAGATCTCCTGTTGGCTAATTACTGGGTTGTGTGGCTGTATCAGGTTCCCTCCTGATGTGGTGTGCACCCGAGGAGGCCCTGGCCTCTCCAATCCCCTCCACCCTGTTGCCCCGCATGGGTGAGGTGAGTACTGAGCTCTCTGCCTCCCTCTCCTATCTCTGTTAATTGCCGGAGCTGTGGGTTGTTGGGAGGAGAGCGGAGGCTGTCTGGGTGAGTGGTCATCCGTTAGTTGTAGTGCCCCATGTTGCTGCTTGTGCGTAAGGGGGGAGTGATGCAGGGGGAGCCCCCGGGTGAGCCCCTGTTTAGGCTTTGTGCGACTCACCCGTCGAAAGTTAAGGTGCTCAGGCTTGCGACAGGTCTCTGTAAATTCTAGCCAGTGCTGGCAGTTCCACAGGCCGCGTTGTTTGCAGTCCGCACTGTATACTGCTGCTGTGGACATGCAGCTTGTGAGGGTTCCGGTCTCAGCGCCATCCCGCATGGCCTCCGTCATTTTGGTGACCCTGCCTGGAGCATAAGTCTTCACGGTCCTGCTGCTTCGCCTGGTACACCTATAGGCGATCGGGTCTCGAGGGTGTAGACCGGGATCACCCCCCCGGTCCAGAGGGGGGGGGACGGGGCCGGTATCCCCGCGGGTCCGACTTTAAGCCCCGAATAGTAAGCGGCAGGGCAGCGGCCGTCCGCCCCGCTCACCTCCGGAGTAGGCCTTGAGAAGGTCGGGTAGGATTCCTCCTCCAGGGGACTGTAGCCTGTTGGGCCAGCCTCACCCTGGATCCAAGGGCTCTTTACCCGGCGGGGGTCACCGTTGCCGGCAGGTTTTGTGCCAAAATTGTGGAAATATAGTGGTTTTTAGTTTTAGGCTGCAGGAGCTGGTCTCGCATGTGACCAGCCAGCTCGGCGGTCTGGCCCCGCCCCCGATATCCAATATTTTTAAGGTGGTCTCAAACAAACATAAAATGCTATATAAAATTTGTGGAAATATTGAATAGTCGTGTACAGTAAATCAGAGAGGGCTCAGAATATCGAACCATCGATCGGTAACCTGGATGAAGTAGGGGGTCTATCTGTTTTATTAAATACGCAGTAATATGCTTTTAATGGGATAGGACGTTAGGAAAGGTGTGTGATTGGGATAAGAGGTTGTGGCTGTATTTACCTTATCCTGGGACCGACCTTGCTCCTAAGCTTGAGCCGCGAGTGGCTGGATCACTCCTGCCTCCACACAAGCCGCATGCAGCTTGATCTCCTCTTCTGACTTAGCCGCGTGCACTGACCGCAGTGATCGGTCATGTGGCCCGCCTGGCACTAGGAGCACGGCTTGAGTCACGAGCTCGCTCTTAAAGGGGCAGTGGGAGCCAAAAGTTGATTCAGGCTCCCATTGGCCCACGTCATTCCAGCACCCCCACACACGAACATTTTGGGGGGGGAAGGCATGACGTGGGCCAATCAAATGTTAAAGGATATTTAAACTTCACTAGCCCTATCCACTTTGTCCTATCGTGGTTTCTGTGTCAGTACCCTTTAGTGCGTTCCTTGATCTATTTTGTTTTTTTGGTATTGACCATGGCTTTGTTCTTGACTCTGAATTGATATTTAACCCTTTCCTGTCTTGTTTGCCCGTGTGACTGATTACCATCTACCTGACTCTGGCTTGTTCTCGTTTTCGTAGTCTCTCTGTTACCATGACCTCGTCTTGTTTCTGGTTACGTTTTATCTCTGTCGGACGTTTAGTCTGGCCATTCTAAGTCCAGGTAATAAGTTATATCCTAGTCTTGTCCTTTGCTATCCTAAACTCTGCGGGTTGGGGTATTACATCATGACATTATGATAGGACCATGGGCCCTGCAGGTTTAGGACAGCAGATGGCGTCCTATGAGGCAAGATTTTAAGAACAGGATCACCGTAAGGACCAGATTGCCCAGGCCCATCAGACACTTTTGTCCAGAAATGCTTATTCCAGAGGCATCTATCCTGACTAGAGATGTCCCGAATAGTTTGCTGGTGAATGGTTCCTGGCGAACATAGCTTGTTCGCGTTCGCCACGGATGGCGAACATATGCGATGTTCGGTCCACCCCCTATTCATCATTGAGTAAACTTTGACCCTGTACCTCACAGTCAGCAAACACATTCCAGCCAATCAGCAGCAGACCCTACCTCCCAGACCCTCCCACCTCCTGGACAGCATCCATTTTAGATTCATTCGGAAGCTGCATTATTTTTTTTTTTTTTAGACAGAAGTGTGTTATATTTGAGCATGCTAGGCTGAACGTGCGTATATCATGGCTAGTTGCACTGAGGGTATGAGTATATAGCAGTACATTGTTGGGAAAGATGGCTGGGTGTAGCTTGCACGTTATCAACTGTGTATCAGCAGCTCCACCACTAGTTATAAATCAAGTGTGAGTCGCCCCATGAGATGAGACTAGTGAATAACATAATACATGAACGGTTAAGGAAAAGGTATGTAAGGAACTACGACAATAAACTCTTTAGGAGGGAAGGTGATGGAGGTGATGGAAGCTTGTTTTGTCGGGTGGTCGGATCAGTCCCGGCGGTGCTTCACATCAGTTGCGGGATTGTGGTGGCTGAAGGTGGAGGCGAGTGCTTGACCTGGGGCAGGCTCTGCATTTCTGTTTGTGCCTCCGGTCCCGTCTTCGACGCCTTTTGCGTTGGTGGATTTTAATGGGGACTGCTTCGCTTAGCTGTGGTGGAGCTTGCTGGGGCTGTGGTGGAGCTTGTTGGGACTGCTTGTTATTTGCTTCCAAAATTGATTAAAGAGTCTGTCCAGCTTAGACTCAATATCCTGCCATGCTTTGCTGGTACCAGGAGGACACGCGGCTTCCGCCATATTGGAAGAGTCAGCCTGGGCGGCTGTGCTCTGTGCATCCATTAGCTCCAGACAGCCTCTCAAGGGGTGGACCGGGATAACCCCCACCGGTCCGAGGGGGGGGGGGTAACGGAGCTATTGCCGGGAAGTAGCTGCTCCTGGGCATCCCAGGATCGGGAGATCGGCCACCTCTCCCGCCCGGTGAGCACCAGGCCACACTTGCCACGTGGAGGTAAGTAAGACTCTGTCGAGTTGCTGACCGCTATTAAGCATGTCGGGTCGGTCAGGTAGGAGCAACATTGCTGGGTCATCCCCTTCTGGGGTGAAATTCACTTGTTGATAGCTGCTTAAAGTGAGATATTGAGGGAGCTCACACGAAGTGCGTCTTTACTCCATGACAGCTAGGCCCCGCCCCCCGGAAGCTGCATTCTTAGTGAGAGGAGGGACAGTGTAGCTGCTGCTGATTTAATAGGGAAATCGATAGCTAGGCTAGTGTATTCAGTGTCCACTACAGTCCTGAAGGACTCATCAGATCTCTGCTGTAAGGACAGCACCCCAAAAGCCCTTTTTAGGGCTAGAACATCAGTCTGCTTTTTATTTTTTTTTCTGTGTAATCTAATTGCAGTTGCCTGCCTGCCAGCGTGTGTGTCAGGCTCACAGCGTATATTGTGCCCACTTGCCCAGTGCCACTACTCATATCTGGTGTCACAATAGCTTGCATTTAAAAAAAAAAAAAAAAAAAAAACATTTTGACTGTAATATAATAGCAGTCAGTTTCCTTCACACGTGTGCGTTTCAGGGCCTGCCAGGGCACAGTGTCACAACAGTGCAACTCATATCTGGTGTAACAGTAGTGTACATTAAAAAAAACCTAAAAATTTGACTGTGAAATAATAGCAGTCAGTTTCCTTCACACGTGTGCGTTTCAGGGCCTGCCAGGGCACAGTGTCACACCAGTGCAACTCATATCTGGTGTAACAGTAGTGTACATTTTAAAAAAAATACAGGGGGCTTGTTGTCACTTTTCGGGGACCCTTGTTGTTGCACGTGGCTGGGTGGAGGAAGAGACCTTCAATGACATCAGTGGGGACAAGGAACGGGACATGGCTAGCTTGGTATCCAACCTTGTGCAAATGGGGAGTTTGCGGTTGTGCAAATGGACTGTTTGCAGTTGTTTGTGGTGCTTTAAACGGGGAGTTTGGTCTGTCACTGTGAAGCGGGCGTAACCCTTACACTACCTGATCGATACAACATCATACCTGAAGTTTTAAAGCACGTTATTCCAAACAATTTAGGAATGTTAGGTGATTTATGCCCTTTATGGATTAAAACCAGACTCTGCATCAACTATGTAATTTTCCATGGGAGTTTTGCCATGGATCCCTCTCCGGCATGCCACAGGCCAGGTGTTAGTCCCCTTGAAACAACCTTTCCATCACTATTGTGGCCAGAAAGAGTCCCTGTGGGTTTTAAAATTCGCCTGCCTATTGAAGTCTATGGCGGTTCGCCCAGTTCGCCCGTTCGCGAACGGAAAATTTTATGTTCGTGACATCACTATACATGATATGTATGGGTGCCCTTAAAGAGAAAGGGGGGAAATGTGGTGTAAGAAATGCATGGCAAAAATGCCAAAAAGGCCTTGGTCACAAATAAGTAGCAGATTTTTAAAGGATTAAAAAAAAATCTGTGTCTTGTTTTGTTCTTAGTGTATTGCAATGTGATTTAAAATTTTGCTTTAAAATTATTTCCAAGTGTGCGCACTTTATTGTAAATGGAAAGATAATTAAGGCTTTGAAAGGTAAGTTTGTTCCTTAATATTACTTTTCCAGCTTTCTCTTATAGGTAGATTAGATCTTCCCCTTAATGCCTATTAGAGTAAAGGGTAGATATTTAAGGAAATGTAATACTTTAAATGGAGGAGATCGGACACCTATCTCCACGGAGAATGATATAGAGGCCTTTCACAAAGTTTGCACCCAGTTTTGATTTCCTTCCACCCCACAACCTATCACATGGACAATAAGAGGAAAAGGTAGGACAATGTTGTAATTCGGCTTATGGTAGGTCTGGACATTTAAAATCATAGCAGACCTTTTAAACTTTTTCCAGTATTTCTGAGTGTCAATCATTGCGATATAAATTCCATCAGCAGGTAGAAGCCCACAGACCAGTAAGAGAAGATAAAGAGTGTCCAGTTATGTAGTTAGTAGTGACTACTGAATGTCCCTGCTGTACAGACATCAATATGCATGGGAAAAGCAAGTTCACCCATAGAGATTCTGGGATTCAGTCCAATAAATATTTGTGACCCCCATCTATTGATAGATTAGATTTTTAAGGTACTTTATGCACATTTGTTTCTGCATGCATGCATCATTTCTCTAAGGGTATATGAGCCTACAGTAGTGATTGTAATACCAGGACTACCCTGATGCAGTTTTTTGGCAAGGTGGCAAATGTTTTTCATCTTACTTGCATCCTGACCGGCACCAGCATGATTTGGATTCTGACATTCATTTATTGGCTGAAAGCATCTGCTGAGCACTGTCAACCAATGAATTAACCTCTGTACAAAGAAAATGCAAAGAATTAACATTAGTCAGCCCGGAAATATATTTAGGTTGGTGAATGAAGGATTGCGGAGGTGGAGTAACACTTCCATCTGCAACAAATATCTAAGTATGTGTTTCATACTGAAGCACTGTGCATGCAAGGTCCTTGCACCACAACTACTTCAAAACACTGAAGTGGTCATGGTGCTTGGAGTAATCCTTTAATAAATGCATTTGGGATTAATATAAATTGCATATACACCAGCCAAATTGCAATTTATAGACCTGAATTGCAAACTAGAAAAATAATTAAGCGTGGAATTTTTCAAACTGAGTTTGCTGCGATTTTAAATTTATGTAAAATACCCTAGCATTTTTACTGGTCCCCCCAAAAAATGTAATGTCAATTTTACCTGGTATCTATTATGAAGTCTCATAGTAATTGGCTATTCAGGAGTGATAAAAATAAAACTTTGCCTCCTCTTGGCATCTATACGTATAGGACATAAAGTATACATTATTGTTTAATTTTTTTTCAAGATAAGAGAACAAAGGGTTGCTGTAAAACATGCTTTGAGCCTCTTTAAAATTACAGAGTGTAGCACATGGTAATTAAATCTATTACTCTGTCTTATCGTTCTTAACAGTCAGGCTAATAGTTCACCGGCAAGAAGAGCAGCTGGAATATATTTAAGGCTTGAAGCAGCTGGGCTTTAAACAATAAACACCAAAAATACTTATCTCTAACTAATCTCCTTCCATGTAAGATGGTCCTGGACCAAACATGTACACTGAAAATAATTATTTTCACATAACCTTCTTTCAAATAGGAATTTGTTAAATTATAGTTTTTATTTGTGCTTCTGTACTGGAGTTGATCATAGAAAACTCTGTTTCACCTGTCTCTACTGTTTTTTTCCCAAAATTAAATTATTCTAATCTTCTTGTAGGTAGATTATATACTTAGCATGGCTGTCCTCAGAGACATTTTCTGAACTGTACCCGCAATATGCGATAAGAAAAAAATAACTTAATCGCTTAGCTATTTTTTTTTTCTTGATTTCATACTGTACTTTCTCCCTGCAATACTGTTATTTCTGTTTCTTTAATCTTTCCATTTCTCTCTGTCCGCTTCTTTGCTTTATTGCATGCTCTAGAGGAGACTTTCATATTTAACATGAATTACTACACTGAACAAAATTATAAATGCAACACTTTTGTTTTCGCCCCCATATTTCATGAGCTGAACTCAAAGATCTAAGACTTTTTCTATGTAAAAGGCCTATTTCTCTCAAATATTCACAAATCTGTCTAAATCTGTGTTAGTGAGCACTTCTCCTTTGACGAGATAATTCATCCACCTCACATGTGTGGCATATCAAGATGCTGATTAGACAGCATGATTATTGCACAGGTGTGCCTTAGGCTGGCCACAATAAAAGGCCACTCTAGAATGTGCAGTTCTACTGTATTGGGGATTCCAGGAGGGGTCTGAAAACCAGTCAGTATCTGGTGTGACCACCATTTGCCCCACGCAGTGCAATACTCTCCTTCGCATAGAGTTGATCAGGTTGTTGATTGTGGCCTGTGTAATGTTGGTCCACTCCTCTTCAATGGCTGTGCAAAGTTGCTGGATATTGGCAGGACATGGAACACGCTGTCGTATACGCCGATCCAGAACATCCCAAACATGCTCAATGGGTGACATGTCCACTGAGTATGCTGGCCATGCAAAAACGGTGATGTTTTCAGCTTCCAGAAATTTTGTACAGATTCTTGCAACATGGGGCCGTGCATTATAATGCTGCAACATGAGGTGATGGTCGTGGATGAATGGCACAACAATGGGCCTCAGGATCTCGTCAGAGTATCTCTGTGCATTCAATATGCCATCAATAAAATGCACCTGTGTTCATCGCCCATAACATACGCCTGCCCATACCATAACCCCACCACCACCATGGGCCATTCGATCCAAGACGTTGACATCAGCAAACCACTCATCCACTCAATGCCATACATGCAGTTTGACATTTGCCCTGTACAAAACCGGGATTCATCCAGAGTGCCAGATGCCATTGAATGTGAGCATTTGCCCACTCAAGTTGGTTATGGCGAAAAACTGCAGTCAGGTCAAGACCCCGATGAGGACAACGAGCATGCAGATGAGCTTCCCTGAGATGGTTTCTGACAGTTTGTGCATACATTCTTTGGTTATTCAAACCGATTGTTGCAGCAGCTGTCTGGGTGGCTGGTCTCAGATGATCTTGGAGGTCAAGATGCTTGATGTGGAGGTCCTTGGCTGGTGTGGTTACACATGGTTTGCGGTTGTGAGGCCTGTTGGATGAACTGTAAAATTCTCTGAAATGCCTTTGTTGGAGACAGCTTATGGTAGAGAGATGAACATTCAATTCATGGGCAACAACTCTGGTAGACATTCCTGCAGTCAGCATGCCAATTGCACACTCCCTCAAAACTTGCTACATCTGTGGCATTGTACTGCACATTTTAGAATTGCCTTTTATTGTGGCCAGCCTAAGGCACACCTGTGCAATAACCATGCTGTTTAATCAGCATCTTGATATGCTACACCTGCGAGGTGGATGGATTATCTCGACAAAAGAGAAGTGCTCACTAACACAGATTTAGACAGATTTGTGAACAATATTTGAGAGAAATAGACCTTTTGTGTACATAGAAAAAGTCTTAGATCTTTATGTTCAGGTCATGAAAAATAGGGGCAAAAACAAAAGTGATGCTTTTATAATTTTGTTCAGTGCATATTCAAGACTTATAAGGTCATGTAGACACAAAGTCCCCCAGACACAGACTTATTAGAGAATCAGAAAACATATGATTCTCCAATAAATCTATGTCTGGGAAACTTCATCTAATTATATAATGAAACTATCCCCTCTGGGTTCTTCAAGCACTGTGATTATGAGATTCCCCTCCCCGTAGTGTGTAATTTCTCTTAATTGTTTTGTCCTTTATAAGGTCATTGCATTGGAATAGTACATAACTGAATAACAAGTTAACGTTAAACAGTAACGACAATGAACACACAAAATACAAATTGACTGGTACAAAATACGAATAATAAGAATAATCAAAAACATCTGGGCATTACCAAACCCAACAATATCAGCACCATTTAGAATAAAGAATGGAAAATACCCACTCAAATTCCTACTTGCCCAGATGAAGCTACAACAGCATATGTCTTCTTTTTGACCAATCTATTATCACAATTCTAATTTATCTCAGCTACATTGGCCCAATCATTAATTTCAGTGAGTTCCACAACTCACCATATAAGATCAGCAACATGTTCTCTACTTTCCTTTACTAAGGTAGCCCTTTAGGCTATGTAGTTGAAATCTACATGGGAAGTATGGATGAATAAGATACCATTATCTACACTAACAGCAAAACAGCTACTAACACAATATTTCAATATAGTCAAGAGGAAAATAGTGTCACAACTAGACTTAAAAGGACTACTTGTGGCAACCTACTGCTTGGTTTATTTGGAGAGGAATTCACTTGCAGTGGAACAACAACCCCTTCCAAATACAACCTTCTCAAGTGATACAGGAACCTGAAAGATCTGTGAGGTGAATTACAAATGATGCGAGAGATCCAGAAAGTTTCAGGCTGGAGACACAGTCAGGCTTTCAGGACTGACAGCTATGGGGGATAGACAGAATCAAAGTTAAAGGTCAGCAGTCAGGAAATCCACAAACAGGAGCTGGAAAACCAGAGGTCAATTTTTGGAGACTAAGTAGCATAGTCCGAACCAAAGCCAAAGGTCAGATGCCACAAACAAGAACTGGAAAACAGGAGCAGGAAACACAAGAACCATGAATAAATGTACCAGGGGACTAAGGGAAAGCACCAGAACAGCCATGCAAGAACCAAAAACAATGCTTGGTCATTTATAAGAATACTTAGCCCCCATTGACTATAAATGAAGAGCTGGGCAGCATCATAGTCTCTCACACCTGTATTCCAATCATTCCACATGGGGCCACTGTCTTGCCACAGTGGAGCCTCTGCGGAGCGCAGCGCTGATGGTGGAGACTAGAGTCAGACAACTGGGAGCACTGGAGGGACATTGAGAACTGTAGCCCTTGAGGACTTGCCCCCAGGATGCCCTGAGTGTGCTGGAACAGGTGAGAACCAGCAGGCAAAGTGACAACTACACAAAAGCACATGCTGTAGCAACTCACAACTGACTGGCTAACACAAGGCAGCAATATAATCTAACTAGTGACCTCAACTGCCTCCCCACAACATTAGAAGTCCTATCAGGCATTTTAGCCTCCAATATCAATGAGTAATTACATGAGCAATACTCAGAAGGGGAGTGGAAAAAAGACCAGTGGCACAAAAGACCAGCTGCTGGAAGGTCAAGAAGTCACATGGGATTCCAAGGCAAACCAGACCCATCTGTTCACAACATGGATTTACTACAAGTTAGCTTTTGACACAAGGCCACAGACATGAATACAGAAATGCTTGGACCTATACAAGGTCAGCATGATATTAAGAGCCACCATCATGAACTCAATGTACAAGTGAAAAACAACTAGAAAGGATGTGGCAAGCTAAGGCAGTAGTAGTTGTGATATGAACACCTGGGGCTGGTTGGTAGAGTGGCTTCAGCAGATTCCAAGTGGGACATCTTAAATTGCTATTCAGAAGAGTGCAGTTCTAGGAACAGCGAAGATACTGCTCTAAACCAGCATAACCCAAAATATGTGACAACCACTATTGCTTTTTGCTGAAAGGTGCCTAAAGCCAAGCACATTAAATAACAATAATAGGCCTGGATCGGGTCAAATCTGATCCCAGAGGTTGCTTAGATCCAAAATGTTGGTCAGTCCTGCGTGGAGTAAATAATGATGGCCAAATCATCTTGTTTACTTGCATTTTTAGAGAATCCACAGAGAAAATTTGTTTTTATAGCTTTTTTTCGAGAACTAATTTCCTATAGTCCGCAATGTAATGAACAAAGGTTTCATTCCTGAGCAAAAAATGATTTCCATTGAAAACCTAAATTAATAATTACCAATACAAAATGAAAGCATAACAAATACATATATGTTGTATTAACATTAAAGAAAGATATACCATATTGAAATCGTCATCAAATCATTATCAGTTATCTTCCTCCTCAATGACATGTTGCACTTGTTGAATGGGGCACCACACTTGTTTCTTGTTCATTTGAGACACTCCATGTGTCTCATGCACCCCCCCCCAACGTCTCCATGTGTCTCATCCCCCCTTCAAGCCCCCCATCCCCCAAATCCCTCCATATGTCTCATCCCCCCTTCCCAGCCCCATGCATGTGTTCCATGTCCCGCTCCTGTCCCCATCCATGTGTCATATTTCCCCCCTCCCCTCCCTGTCCATGTGTCTGCTCCCCCTCCCCTCCTGTACCTGTTCATGTATCTCTCCCCCTCCCTTCCTCTACCTGCCCATGCTTCTCTCCCTTCTCTACTCCTGTACCTGACCATGTGTCTCTCCCCCTTTTCCTTCCTGTAAATGCCCATGTGTCTCTCCCTTCCCTCCTCTTGTACCTGCCCATGTGTCTTACCCTTCTCCCATCCTGTACTTGCCAATGTGTCTCTCCTCCATCCCCTCCTGTACCTGCCCATGTGCTTCTCATCCCTCTCTGCTTTCAGGTGTCTCCCCCCCCTCTCCCTTCCTCTACCTGCCCATGTGTCTCTCCCTTCTCCCCTTCTGTAGCTGCTAATGTGTCTCTCCCTTCTCCCCTCCTGTAGCTGCCAATGTGTCTCTCCCCCCTCCTCTTCTGTACCTGACCATGTGCCTCTCCTCCCTCCCCTCCTCTCAGATGTCTCTCCCCCCTCCCGTCCTCACCATGGTACATTACCCGGTCTGATAGGAAGTGCTCTCTAAGTGAGCACTCCCTGGCAGACTTCAGTACGCTCAGCCATACTACAACAGCGACAGGAGGGGAGCAGCACAGCACAGCGCTCCCCTCCTTCTGATCATTACAAACTTTGCACCTCGGTCCGCATCCATGGAGCGCCGACACAAAATGGTGGCGTGTCCGGGGAGCGTTCGTAAAGGCGGGCAAAAGTAAAGCGGGAGTACAAAAAACGGGAAATGCCTGTATATTTTAAAATTAATATTGTAGCAGTTATTAACTAAACTGTCCAGATGGACAAAATCAGTAGTAAGTTACCAAATATTGACTGTATTGGCAATCTTTAAATTTACTAAAGCCAATAAAAAAAATATATATATGCTTATATAATAAATGCAGATTTTTTTAATTGCTCCTGTTCTTTCCTCTGTTTACTTTTTCTCACTTGGTCTATGAGCAATATGGTAGGAAAATGCTCCTATCAGTGTACTGCAAAATATATACATGCTATTATGTGTATATTTTGCAGCACACTGATTTCACCATTTTCGCTTTTTTGTTCTGCTGATTTGTATTCTGAATTGTAAACCAAACTTCTGCCAAGCCATGTCAATGTTTTGGGGTCAAGCTAAATTATTTCACCGTGCACAACTTTAGGTGGATACTCACTAGCAGGTTATTACTTAAGTGAGAATTCAAAGTAAATTCAAAATGAATTTTAAATGTAAGGTCAAAATAGCTAAACTGGAAACATTGTCTAAGTTAGCTCTGCTTTCTGTTTGGCTGCTTTGAACTGAATTTATGTGTAAATACACAAGTTTACATTACGAGTCTGTGTATTGTGCTGAAGATTGCACAGATAAATGTGATTGCACAGACTTTGTTTATGGGAAAATATGCCTTATCCAAGATCTGTTGTACTGAAAGACAAGGATCCCCTTCTTGGATCAGTTATTGGGCTTTAGTAATAGACAGGGTTGAGTGGGTTGCCCTTTTGATGAGGAGTGGTACCTTATTAAAGCCACAATAAGAGGCTGTAGCCAGACTTGTGGGCAGGTAACTTTTGTTTATTCTTAGTTGTTTGCTTTTGCTGTTTTTTTCTTTTCATAGCATACATATATTTAGGGTATTTGGTTATGTAACCCCAGCATCCACCAGGTTCTTCTTCTCTACTTAAAACCAATAAAATGTTTGAAAAAAACCCCAACAAAAAAGCCATGATATCTCCATAGACAAACTTTGGCAGTACAATAGGTCATACCAAAGATCTCTTTTAACAGGGCACTGTCACAGGATGCAACCTTTACATAGTGTATGCAAATCTGGTGCATCCTCACTACAGTGTTCCAAATTGTCTGTGGAGGCAACATTAGAACAATAACTGTGAGTTAGGGACTTTAGGAAATAATTCCCCATGGTTGAGCTGCTGAACACAAGTCACACATCTACATGCATAATGTCAAGCATCTGCTGGAGTGTTGTTAAGCACACCACCAAAGGAATGTTTTTCTCTGGATTGATGAACCAAGCTTCAATATCTGTCAGTCTAGTCCAATGGAAGAATATATGTGTGATAGATGCCAGAAGAATGCTACCTATCAAAATGCATAGTGCCTATTGTAAAATTTGCTAAATTAAGGATACCGTTTTAGACTCTCCTTTAAGAGTTTGGGCTAGTTTATGCACTACTTCATGTGAAGGGTACAAAGTCTTGGGTTACTTTGGGCACTTCCAAATTTGAGGCAACAGTTTGGTTAAAGTCCTTTCATGTTTGAGCAAGACTGTGCATGGTGAGAGAACAAAGATCCATGAAGACATGTTTGATAAATATGGTGCAGAACTAGAGTGGCCTGCACAGAACCCTGACTTCAGTACCACTGAACACCTTAGTGATGCATTGGAACTCCAATTTCAAGCCAGATCTTCTCATCCAACAACAGTGCCTGACCTCATAATTGTTCTTTTGGCTGCATGGGCGCACATTTCCACAGTCACAATCCACAATCTTGTGGGAAACCTTCCAGAAAAGTGGGCTAATTTAACCACCATATAGGATTGGGGTGTATAAATAGCATGAATTATAGAGAATTATGCATCAATATTGTTGCAATATTCATGACGTGATAGAACCCCCCTACTGGGGCCACCAGAACAAGAAGTGAACCTGGCATGGTAATATGTGGTAAAACAACCAGGGCTTTTCATTCTCCCCTCCTGTAGCTGCCAATGTGTCTCTCCCCCCTTCTCTTCTGAACCTGACCATGTGCCTCTCCTCCCTCCCCTCCTTTCAGGTGTCTCTCCCCCTCCCGTCCTCACCATGGTACATTACCTGGTCTGATAGGAAGTGCTCTCTTACAATGCACTGGACTCTGACGGGAGCCACCCCACACATGGGAGTCAATAAGTCCCTTTTCTTTGTATTCCTCCTGTCAGTCCACTGGAATAGGAGGTGTACCTATTTCATATCAATGTCTTCAAAAGGAAAGTCTAAATACCTCTTTCATAAAAATGTGTGCTAATTTGTAAAGTGGACAGTTTAGACAAAGATGTGAAGTGTACCATTTTGTAAATGTGGTCCACTAAAACTAATATCACTGTATTTACTTAAAGGGCAGTAGGGCCATAGATATTTGCAACAAATGGACAGAAGGTACAGGTAGGGGTTGTAGCAGGCTGCATGACACTTAGAGATATCCCGTTTTAATCATGGATGTGATAGGTGCAATAACCTGTGATGCTACATGTATAAGCCTTTTGTAACTGACAAAGTCAACAAATCTTTGTATAGACCACAATCCCTGGAGTAAGAACCATTGAAGGTTAGTGGTCAACTTATTGGGGTCCATTTTGAAGTCTTTGTTAGGTATGCCATTGATATATAATTTCAGTTTGAGCAATCATTTTTTTTTTTTTATTTAAAGTTTTGATTATGTTTAAATGAATGGTTCTAATGTGGCTATGATATGTTTGGAGATCTGGGGTTTTTCACAAATTGTGGAAGCTTCCAAATAATAACATAAAACATTGCTTATCAGCTCTTGGAAGACAGTTGCTGTATTGCACAACCTGAAGGGCACCACTTTGGGAGTTGAATGATTTCTTCCACTCATCTCTCTGCTTAATCCAAACTGAATTGTATGCACCCCTTAGATCGAGCTATGAAAAATATTGACCATACTCAAGTCTGTTAAATAGTTCTGTTATAAGAGAAATATGGTATATTATTAAATATTATTTTTTTAAGCCCTTGATAGTCAATACAGGAGTGCAAATCCTCTTGCTTATTGGGTACAAAAAAGAAACCCACACCAGCAGGAGAGGATGAATATACTGTTTTTTTACAGGATTCTTGAATGTATTCTTTCATGATTTAGTTTTCTTTTTGGTATAAAGGATAAACATGGCCTTTAGGGTCCTGGTAGCAAACTGATGGCACAATAAGAATTCTTGTGTAGAGGGAGATGTTCCACTTTTCTTTATCAAAAACATAAATCATGATACTGGGTAGGGACTTCACTGGACAAAGGAGGTGCCATGAAAGTGTTGACAGAAATAACTGGATTTACTGGGATAAGACAAGAGTATTTAAAGGCAAGGTCCCAAGAAACCAGTTGTCTCTCTGTAGTTTATAAGTAAGTTATGCTTGGACAATAAAGAGAAACCCAGTACAATGGAGCAGGAAATGACCCAAAAAGTTCTCCTCACTGTGAAATTCAGTTAACTGCACAGCAACAGTATCCTGGGTGATGCTGAGAGGACCTCTACAGCCAAGCATGCCATTTTCTCATACAAAGGTAAAGAGATGGAGATGCATAGCTGGTATCAATACCATTCTTACCTGAGCCTGTGCTGTAGTGTTATTGGTGACAGGTTCCCAACTCATAGAGACAAGATGGAGAAAATCAAATAGAAGCATTTTCGGGGACAAAGACATCACACCCAAGGCTGGTCCCGTAGACAGACTTAGGTGCAACAGTTTTCCAGGCAATTGGGAAAATCCTTCCCAATTGACCTCTGTACATTAGTAATCCATCCTTTTACCTCCTTTCACCTATAGAGTTTTTCAGCTTCAAACAATTTAGTAGTATTGAGCTACATGGGTTTTTGGTATTCAATTCTTTTTATTAAGTTTCATAATAATAAAGGACAAAACTAAGAGGAGACAACAAAAAAGGTACAATACAGTAACCGAGAGAGGTATTACAAAAGAACAACCTTTCTCGGATAGGACAACATCACATAGGGTATAGCAACTTAAGTCATGTATAACAGGCTATAACTCTTCAAGTGCATATAGGTTTGAAATACATTATCGATAATGTAGATAGCTTTTTATACGTAGATAGTTAAATATTTCTCTAGAGGGTAAATCCAGCATATTTTTAAGAACTTCAAAACTTTTAATTGTTGTTCATTATAAAGATCTTTTAACTTATAATTAGGATTTGTATACCAGTTTTCCAGATTAATCTCCAACATATAGTGTTCTAAGGAACTTAAACTCAAATTCTCATAAAGTTTTTTTGTTAATTTTTAGTTTTTTCTTTATAATATTCCATTCTTTAAGTGTTTGTAATGAGGAGATAGTAAATTGAGATGGAATCTCAAGCATTTGATTATTCTGACTTGCTTCTCTCCACAAGAGAAGTTCAAGATTATCTAGTCCAATTCTAGCTGATTCAATCTTATACCAAGCTTGATTTTTAGAATCACTTACCGTATATACTCGAGTATAAGCCGAGTTTTTCAGCACATTTTTTGTGCTGAAAAACCTCAACTCGGCTTATACTCGAGTCAATAGTCTGTATTATGGCAATTTGCATTGCCATAATACAGACAGGGGCTGTGGGGGCTGTGAGAGAGCGTTACTTACCTCTCCTGCAGCTCCTGTCAGCTCCCTTCTCCTCCGTGCCGTCCGTTCAGCACCTCGGTCAGCTCCCAGTGTAAGTCTCGCGAGAGACGCGGCTCTCGCGAGACTTACAGTGGGAGCTGACAGAAGAGCTGACCGGACGGCGCGGAGGAGGAGGGAGCTGACAGGAGCTGCAGGAGAGGTAAGTAACGCTCTCTCACAGCCCCCACAGCCCCCCACTGAACTGCCAATGCTGGACCACCAGGGAAGGAGAGCCCCCCTCCCTGCCATGTATCAAGCAGGGAGGGGGGACGAAAAAAAATAAAAAAAATAATAATAATTAAATAAAATATAATAAGAAGAAATAATAATGAAAAAAATATATAAAAAAAATAAAAAAAATAATAATAAATAAAAAAATAATAAAATTGCCCACCCCCCCACCACTGCAACACACACACACACACACACACACATACACACACACTGCGCGCACACACACACACACACTGCACACATACACACACTGCACTCATATACACACTGCATTCATACACACACACACACTGCACTCATACACACACACACTGCACACATACACACTGCACACACACACACACTGCACACACACTGCACACATACACACACGCTGCACTCATACACACGCTGCACTCATACACACGCTGCACTCATACACACGCTGCACTCATACACACGCTGCACTCATACACACGCTGCACTCATACACACACTGCATTCATATACACACGCTGCATTCATACACACGCTGCACTCATACACACACGCTGCACTCATACACACACGCTGTACTCATACACACACTGCATTCATATACACATGCTGCATTCATACACACGCTGCATTCATACACACACTGCATTCATACACACACACTGCATTCATTATACACACACTGTAAATAAATATTCAATTAATATATTTTTTTTAAGATCTAATTTTATTTGGAAATTTACCAGTAGCTGCTGCATTTCCCACCCTAGTCTTATACTCGAGTCAATAAGTTTTCCCAGTTTTTTTGGGTAAAAGTAGGGGCCTCGGCTTATATTCGGGTCGGCTTATACTCGAGTATATACGGTAATTGGAGATTATTGGCATGTTCCAGCATATTGGCCTGATATATTTGGGAAATTAAAGGGTATCCTAATCCCCCCTGTTGGGCCTTCCTAGATAGGGTATACGTATTAATTCTTGGTCTCTTCCCTCTCCAAATATAAGATGTAATACTACTTTGTAGCATACTTAACCAATGTGTAGATATCGAGAGAGGGAGCATCCCAAAGAGATAAGCCCATTTTGGGATTATATAGGTTTTAATGGTGTTGATCCTTCCCCACCAGGAGATTTCATGCACTCTCCATTCTTTTTATAGGGCATTCGTTTCTTTTAACAATTTCAAAAAATTAATTTCCATAGTCCTTTTTGTATCTGCAGATATAATCACCCCTAAATATGGGAACTCTTTTTCCGTCCATTTAAAATCAAAATCTTTCTTTAATAATATTAGTTTGTCTCTTTGTATGTTAATAGACATAGCTATTGTTTTGTTCATATTTAAGCTATAGTTTGAGACACTACTATAGTTATCAAATTCTTGCATTAAATATGGGAGAGAAACATGGGGCTCTGTAATAGATATTAAGATATCATCTGCATACAAACATATCTTCCATTTATCATCTTGTGTACCCATTCCTCTAATACTATCATTTTGTCTGATATTATTCGCCAAAGGTTCTATTGATAACACATATAGTAGGGGAGAAAGAGGGCACCCCTGCCTTGTCCCATTATTAATACTGAACCAGTCTAAACATAGATCACGGGTTACTATACGAGCTGAAGGGTTCGAGTATATAGCCCCAACCGCATCCATGAACCACCCCTCAAAACCGAATTGTGAGAGAGTTCTCCTCAAAAACCCCCACCCAACCCTGTCGAATGCCTTTTCAGCATCCACCGACAGGGTCAGGAGGGGGGTTCCCTCAGCCCGAGCCCACTCCAGCAGATTCAGAACTCTACGCGTATTATTAAATGAGTACCTGCCCAACATAAAACCTATCTGATCCTGATGGATAAGTGACGGCAGTACTATTTGTAATCGTTCCGCTAAAATTGCGGCATAAAGTTTAACGTCAACATTGACCAAAGAAATAAGATGATAATTACTTATTTCATAGGGGATTTTACCTTGTTTCAAAATCGGAGTGATATGTGCCCTTAATAGATCTAAAGAGGCAGCCCCTTTAGTCGCCATTTCATTAAAGGTGTCCGTTAACAACGGGAGGAGTTGTTTTTTAAAAACCCTATAGAACAGGTTTGAATACCCGTCCAGACCAGGGCCTTTTCTATTAACAAGCTTATCAATTGCTAATTCAACTTCATTCTGAGATATACTTCTATTAAGTCTTTCCTTTTGGTCATGCAATATCTTTAGCAGATTAGATTTTTCTAAGTATTTCTCCAACAGACCTGTATCAGGAGACTTTTTCAAATTATACAATTTTTCCTAAAAATATCTAAATTTACTGGCAATTTCATTTGGTTTGTAAATAAAGTTGGTATCATCTCCTAATTTGGAGATCTTTTGCTCAGTCCTTTTTTCTTTAATTTATTTGTTAACATTAAATCAACACTATTATTCTTATAATAGTAATTAATATTAAGCTTGTTTAAATTACGTTCTATCCTGTTTTTAATCTGTACATTTATCTTTTCTTGACAGATTTTAATAGCTGATGCTCTCGTCTCAGAAAAAAAATGTTTATTAGCTTTGGCAAGATTATAAAATTCTATATAAAGATCGGATAAACTATTGTCTATATTCTTTTTTTGATGGCTTGCTAGTTTGATCCAGTGTCCCCTAATAACTACTTTACAAGAACACCATAGACATTCCTTAGATAACTCCTCAGAAGTATTCTCCTTAATAAAAAAAATCAATTAACTCTATATGTTCTACATTTGTTTTATCTTTTAACAGATAATCTGCCAATCTCCAAATCATGGGGGGTCTTCTAGTTCCCACCATATCTGCAATTACCATATCGTGATCTGACCAAGTGTTTTCAACAATAGAAATTACAGATATCGCCCGAACCAAATTTAAATTACCCATGATCATATCTATCCTAGCTGCTGAGTTATGAGGGATTGATCTATGCGTGAAATTCTTTTCATTAGGGTGGAACAATCTCCAGCAATCAAATAAATCCGCTTTCTTTATCACTCTACTTAATGACGTTACCTGTCTTTTCAGGGTATTGTCTATTTTTAGATTCTTAGCCTGTTGTTTGTCCAATGAAGTGTCCAGAATACAGTTAAAGTCACCCGCAATCATAACTATGCCATTTTTTACTTGTTCCACCAGATCCAAAATTTTAATCAATGTTTTAATTGGGTCATTGTTAGGTAGGTACACATTGACCAAAGTATAATCCATCCCGGTCATTTGACCCACCAGGATGATAAACCTCCCTTCTGGATCTAAATAATTAAAACAACAATCAAAGGTAACTTCCCCAGAGAAAATTATTGAGACACCACATTTCTTTTTTCCTTGTAAGGAAGCAGAATAAATCAAAGGGTATTTTTTATAGAACCAAAATTTCTTAGAGTCTGCCATCCAGTGGGTTTCCTGAATGAACCCTACTTGTATATGTTGATTAACAAGGGTGTTATATAGATAACCTCGTTTAACAGGAGAATTAAGACCTTGGGCATTAATAGTTAAAACTCTTACCATATCTCAATCTAATTTTCTCTTTTTTTTCCTTCTCTTCCTTGGGCTCCCTGACCATATCTGCAATATAACTGACCAGTTGAACATGTTACACAACTGACAAAACAACATAAAAACATTCATATTTACATATAAACCTGGAACAAAAAAAAGTATTCCACGCACTGGGAGTCCCATAGAGTCCCACAGGGAGGGGTATATAGGTTCGGAATATCTTTTTGGGAGAGAGAGAGAAAGAGAGAGAGAAGAGAGAAAAAAATGTAAAGTAACACAGTGCAGCTAAGCTATTGAAACTGAAAAAAAAATTATAATAACCTAAACAAACCCATATGCCATAATTTTCAAAAACACTACAACACTCCAAATAATTTACTATTTTACTTGTTAATTTTCCTATTATCCTATTTAGAAATTTGAGAATAAACTCTCAGCGTCTCCACTGTATAAGTGTAGAGTTGATTATCATATCGTAATTAGTAACAATATTAAGTGAGGGATTGGTTATCATGTCATCGTTAAAAAATAAAAAGTGGGTTGACTGAAAATCCTAAGTCATTGCATCAATATAGTTATAAAGTGAAGTGACAAAGTGAAGCTAAACTAATAAGACTAAAAATGTTATATAATATCCCAAACCATCCCGTATATCCTTAACTCCTCAAAAACGAAACACCCATCTGGAACGTTTACTATTTGAATTATCATAATTAGTTTTGCTGGTTTACTATTTGAATTATCATAATTTGTTTCGCTGCTTCATTCTAATTCCCTTACATATTACTTTTCCTAGTATCCCTTTAAGAGGATAGTATAAAAAACAAAACAAACAAAAAAAAACAATCAATGACATCACACCCAGCAAACTAAAGTGATAATAACATGACTACATATCATTATCTTTCAACCAGGCATGGGCAAGCTCCGCTGTCTTAAAATACTTCCATAAGTCTTTATAACAAATTAATAAAGCTGATTGCGAGTTCCATTTGAACTTTAATTTATATTTCTTCAAGTATGGAAAAATCGTAGAAAAGAGGTTTCTTCTTTGCCTCATTATATAGGAAACGTCTGTTAAGACTCTTATTTCTTTATATTTTTCAGCATTTATCCTGATCTTCCTTGCTGCTTGGAGAATCTGTGTCCTGAATTCAAACGTAATAAACGCCACAATTACATCTCGTGGGTATAATTGATCCTGCTTTCTTTGGGAAAGACGATGATAACGTACCATCTTGAGATCTTGCTGTGTAATGGAAATCCCCAAGCAGTTAATATATTTTATTAAAAAATCATGTAGTTGGGCATCTAATATCTCCTCTGGTATGTGCCTAAATCTCAAGTCCATTCTTCTTGATCTGTCTTCAAGGTCACATACTTTATATTCCAATTCTTTCAATTTCAATGCCATCTTAGTTTGGTTCTCCTTCGTCTCTTGAAGCTGAAATTCTAAAGCCTCTTCTTTTTCTTCTATTTTCTGGATACGTCCATTTAGCGTGGCTAAATCCGTTTTCAGATCTGAAAATTTGTCACTCAGCTCCATTTTAATATCATTAGAGATATCTTCCAAGCATTTCTCTAAAAAAGTAGGAGTAACTTCTTCTTTGTCTAGAGCCTTGGTAGGGGAGGATAGAACCCCTGTATGTAACGGCTCCAAAGACGATTGTTCCAAACCTTCTTGATTGTCCTGTGGAACAAAAAAAGCCCTTTTTATCCGCCTTTGTTAAGGTTTTATCTGATATTTTTTTTTATGCCATTTCTCTTTTAGAAATAGATATATATTCTAATGATAAATAATTTTTCAGAGTAACTAAAATTGAGTTAGATTAATTTAAAGCATAGGGCAATATCTGGATCCCTTCAGTGAAGGCAGATGTCCAAAGCACACATGAAAGTTTAACATATGATCCACTGATTACAGTCACCTCCATATATAGATTCAGAAGTAACTGAATCTACATAATGTCTACAGAAAGACTAGTTATTAGTGCCAGTAAATTGAAAGGAAAATAGGTCAAAATCCAGACTTGGTTTAATTCTTTGTGGTACATCCCATTCCCCAACGGAAGAGGGAACTTGGAGTAGTCCGGTACAGATCCGGTAATATAATATCGTAATATCGCTATCTCAGCGTCTCCGCGTCTCTGCGTCTCAACAGCGTATCAGCACACCCTCCTGAGGCTCAGAGCCTGTCTGGGTTCTGGATAGGTGAGTGTCTTCTGGGCGCCTTCAGGGTCTCTCCTCAATCTCCTCAATCTCTCTCATCTCCTCATGGCAGTGACAGCATTGGCGTCTCGGCTTCCGAACTCAGCCCCTCCCCTCCCGGCGTGAGCGTCATTACGTCATCACGCTGAAACAGCCATCACGCTGAAACAGCCTACAGAGTCAATTTAACTCCTCTTTGCTGTCCCCCATTTCGATCATCTGCGCATAGCTACATGGGTTTTTGACCTGGCAAAGGAAAGGGCTTCAGGAACAGGAAACGGATGGGTGGTTTCTTAAGTTTCTCCTTACTACTGTGCCCCTGTCTAACCTGGTTGTCAGTATCCCCCATGAACTGAATGAGTTACTCTAGCTCCTCAGGAAGGTCCCTAGCAGAAATGTTATCCTGAAAGGATTCAGAGAAGGACGGATTTACTTGTCACATTCCTTTAAGCACATAACTCTATACCTTTTAATATGGTAGATAAATGGTAGATAAATTGTTTGATTATATTTTTATCAGTTAAAGATAATGTTAGAAGGGATTAGGGTAAAAGTGGGTTTAAGAGGGAATAACATGACAGTTAGTTTACATAGGGTATTTCAAGTTTAGAGGATTACAAGAATGAGAGGGGTTATAGTTGTGGGATTAAGGGTGTTTAAGATCATTGGGTTTACGGTTCAGTTTAGTATTGGGGTACATAGGGTGCTTAGTTTTTAAGACAAGTTAACCTTATGAATAAGGTAAAGGGTTTTTCAGGTCAGGTTTTGAGTGCTCAAATGTGGGACAAAGGAAAATGTTTGTTTACGTTTTGGGAGAGGTTACATTTAGAATTATTAAGAATGGGTGTGTAGGGCATGTTGAGTTTGAAGGGCTATTTGTAAAGTACTCACCCTCCTATGACTTTTGTAGTCCAGTCACCCTCTATGATTGATTGTTGAGCCACAGAGCTGTCATACTGTGTACACTGAGTGTCACTGTGTGGGAGGCAGATGGGAAGTAATTATTTACACTTCCTGTCCAGCCTCACACACAGACACTGGAGGAGCTGGGAAAACATTAAGTTTTACACCCTGTATAACTCTCTGCAGAGGACACTGGCCAAGGCTCCTGGTATATATATCTCCCCATCAACTCACTTAAGCTCCAAAAAGGCACATTATGATTGCTAAAAACAGGCACCCCCTACAAGAAATCTGGCCCTGAATTCAGAAAGACCCTCAACAAAAGCCTGTAATTAAGGCACTGTTCCATGTTAACTTCTGATGTAAGTGTACGTAACTTGATGGCATACTCTTCTACTGACCTAATACCTTGTTTAATATGCACTTTTTCTGCTTGGAGGACTGACCGTAGAAATCTCTGATTGTTATATACCAAAGGGTCAATATTTTCCCACAAGACATGAGGTCAAAGCTTTCACTTCTAACAGTCAACTTTGGTAACAATAGAACACAATCTAAAATTCCTACAAAAACATAAATAGGGACAGGCCAAGGTCAAGGAGTACAGAGATACAAATAAATGAGAAACAGAGCCAAGGTCTAGAATTCCAGAGATCATAATAGTTTAGCAACAGAGCCCCTTGGTTGTCTTGGGCAAAGAGAAGTGGTCAAAGTGCTTTTAAATAGCCCTAAGGTTCATTAACATAGGTCTGCATCAATAATAAGGATATATATATATAGTACACATTGGAGCGAATCATCACCAGGATGTCCAGAAGAACCTGACATGCTTATAGTTTTGCAATGCAATGTACAAGGCAAACCTTGAAATTGAAGAGGAGAAAAAGAACCATTATTTCAATTATTCTCTTCTCTGTATGCTTTACCTATGTTTACTTTCAGGCGCAAGGAACATAGCTCATAATAACGACTTACATAGAGTGAAGATGGAGTCACCCTTTTGCAGGATAAAGATTTCTACTTTTTTTGTTTTTGTTTATTTTATACCTCTCAAATGAATATTTGGTAAATATGGGGATAACTAAGCATACTGTTCTTTTTGGTCATAATATGGTCAGTCACAAAGGAAAATGTATTTAGCTACTTACTTTATCACCGTTACTTCATGAAGCTATGTTTTATTACACTATAATGAACAGGAATTGTTGATAATCTTATTATACATTTAGAAAAGAATTGCATTGCCTGTGCTCTTGTTATATAATTATTAAATGCTAGCTGAATGAAACTGAATAACTACAGAGAACGGTTTTTAATGCATTATCTTCAAAACAGGAATACGACAATGCTCAATTTGAAATTAATTATTTTTTCCAGCTCTATTGATTTAATCTCCTCATACATTCTTATCCTTATCGAGTTGTCTAAAGTTGATGAGAAATAGATAGAAGATTATTTAATATCATATGGCATTTTGTTCCTTTTTGGATTTCACACAGCCCTATTAAACCACGTAAAAGAAAAACTTCAAAAGCCAATAAATCTTTGGCACATTCTCTAGTTAAATTTTTTTTCCAATTGAAAAATGTAAAGCCAAACATGAATGTAGAGTGGATTATTTTATACAGAACTCATGCATTTACATTCAGTCCGTATTGGGTTCAAAAATGTGTATTTTCTTTCCAAAGCACTAATATTTATTTTAATTTTTTATTTTTTCTGTTTGGTACCTGAATTATCCTATTGTTTTCTCATCAGAAATGTGACATATATATAAGCAAAATATATAAGGTTGAGTTGATTTTTTTTGTCCTCTTCTGAATTTCTATTTAGACCTGACAATAAATTACCTAAAAGAGGTAAAAATATATTGCATATGTCTGAGTACATTATAGAATGAATGCTCTAACCATGAACAAAGTATATATCATAACCTTGAAATATTACTGATGTGCCAACTGTCTAATCCCATCATCATGCTCAGTCAGTGTTTGGATTTTCCATGTCACTCCTTGTCTTTGGCATGACAACAGCAAAGATGTTTCTCAATTATACACAAACACTTTGTTTTCTCCACTATTTAAATCTGTGTTCATATTTTGAGGAAATGGAGGTTCAACACACAAGTAGCATTTCTAAGAAAAATGTCCAAAATTGGACCAAAAAGCAAAAACATTATACTGTTCTAAGGCAACTGTGTTACTTTGGAAACAATATCTAACTCATTGTTAAATTGAGTTTTTTAATATTCTTTAATTGAATGTTGACAATATATCAGCCTTTAAGATCTGGGTCCAGCATCAAGAATGTATAAACCTTATGTGACAATTGTTCCTTTACCTAAATACAGTTCTTCTACGTACCAAAGTAAGATAAAGGCACATAGCCAGATCTTATAAGGCCATGCTTAATGCTCAGCAAGAAAAGGGAGATACAGACAAATAAATCACAGTGCTAAGAACATAGTTGGTAAAACTGAGTACAAACTCTGGAGTTAGGCTGAGCGCCTAAGAAAAAAGCTAATTAGGGCATTATGGGAACGATAGGAAAAACCAAATAACCTAGTATATAGAAAAATCTAAAGAATATACACATTCACCATATCTCTTCAGTTATAGCACAGTCAGGTGCTGGAATATCATACTTTTACACAATATCACAATGTAGCAGGGTATCTAATGTTTATTGCTGCATTGTGATATTGTGTAAAATTGTAACATTTAAGCCACTGACTGTGTTATAATATAATTGAAGGGATAAGGTGACTATGTATTTTCTTTTGAAAACACAGTACTCGTCATGTTAGCATACCTGATATAAGAATAGTCAGAATCCAAAGCTGGGGCTAACAACTTTGTAGATTAAGACGATAACATTTTTACAAGTACAGATATTCCAAAATCGGAAGCGTTTAAATAGGTTGAGTAATTCCTGCATCAAAACGTCCACGTGTCAAATGTTGATGCACATCAACGTCTCTAGAATGATGCGCGTAAGGGATTCTATTAGATGGCATAACTGGACAGAGTCTGGCAACAGAACTGATGCCATTTTGAGTACAGATGTCAAAGAAGTATGAAGCTGAGACACGTGTCAATTCTAAGGCCCCAATAAGCCAAAGTCTATTCGTAGATCAGCTGTACAGTGTGGTACAACCTAGAAGCTTGCTACCTCTACCCTTTAGTCTCTAACTTAGGTTATAACTATATCCAAAACCCATAATGTGAATAACAAGTTTTTATTACAGTCACTGGCCAGGTCAATTATTTTTCATGGCTTGCACCTCATCACTACAATGGACAATTACAGAGGGTCCTAGTCTGTGAAGCCAGTTACTGTCTTGTTAAGTGAAAGTCTTGCCATTTCACGGTCTGGTCAAGACCTGTTTCTGTCAAGTCCAATTTGATCAATGTTCTGCCGAGCTTAGTCCTGCTCTACTTCTGTCCAGCAAGTCATCTACTGCACCTTGCCATGTCATAATCTCTCAGTATTACAGGCAGCAAAGTCACCGGTGACCCTTAAAGAGTAGACTGCACTTGCAAGTCAGTCTCTAGATAGGAATCCATGTCACTGCTTCACTTCAATCCATAATACTCTTGAAATACATTCATGAAAATAGAACTGAAAATTTATTTAGGTGGAAAGTGGAAACAAACAGACATGACTCTCTATTTAAGTTTATCATGTGATTTTCATGAATGGTTTGAAAAACCAACCCTAGATTCCAAAATCCTAGTCTGAATTCTTTTTCCATTTATCCCACATATTATTATATACCTGTAGCGTGTGCCATGTAATCAGTTTAACATTTGCTTTTGCTGACAGAAAATAGTGGTCTGATTGTTATAACCCATTATTATTGGAGCTTTCAATGTAAAAGCTAATGTAACTATACAGCACGTTTCGAAACATGCTCATTTGCCTGTCGTTACGTTTAATCCATGCAGTAGATGTTTTATGTCCTTTGCCAGTCTAACAGATAATAAGCTCCTTCTACGGCGCTGCCATTTGTGTGCAACGAAAATGTACCTATTGATACGTGTGAGTGTTTATTGTTTTCCATACATATGAAGATAAGGATGGTTTGCATTATGTAAATCTTGTAATGGTTTTGGGACAGTTAATTTTAAGAACACATTTTAACAAACCGTATGTGAATGGCCATATTATTTCGCTTATCTCAACGTTTTCTCATTTCTTTAGGCTGCTCCAATCTGCTGGTGACTTACATCCACTGACAATTGGCATTGAGATGTCACAATCTTCAAATTACAGAAACATGATGGAGAGACGTATTTATTTTGTGACTGGAAAAAAAAACAGTAAATCAGTTCAGTAAATACAAAAACGTGTTCAATTTCTCCTTTTACCCTTTACAATCTCAGCAAGCTTTACCCTCCGAATATGCCTGCTCGCCTCTAGTTGCTTAGCAACATCCCTGCTACGCGGACGGGTTTTTATCCTTTAAAGTGACAGATAAAGGAGACTCGAAGGGCAATTACACAGTATCAGAAATAGGAAGCCTAAACTTTCTTTATATTGTTGATCTTATTGTTGGGTAGAAATTATATTCATCAAAATCCTCAAATCTGAGAGGAAGGAAATCATGTTTTGTGTTGGTTTTTTTCCAACTCAAAAACAGAGAAACAAGCTGAATCTTGCAGCTGCAGATTTAAAAATGCAATTTCTGAGTGTTGACAATTAAACCAGAATAAGTAGCTTTTTTTTTAAAGATAGGTAACATTTATTCACTACATTTTCAGAATGGTGTAATATTTAGTATATTGGTATTGGTATTTAACTCTTAACAGGACAATTCACTAAACAATGGATTTTGTCCAAATCATCAACATCTGGTGAAAACGGCCAATATTCTGCCAGGAATGGCAGTTCTCATATTTACTAAAGATGATTATGGTCAGAATTTTGTCTACCTGGCCAGGTCTGCATCAACTAACCAGGATGCATTCGGTGTCCATTTTAAAATCAGGGCTTTTCACATGAACCCTATACAATATATAGGATTTAGAATATTCAGAAGGCATCAGTTTAAAAAAAAAAGAAATAAATCAGGTATGAATGTAATCAGTAGAACCAACATTCAAAAAGTATCATTTGCTTTTTTTTGCAAGCAAATGATAATATTAAGTACTATTTGCCTGCTGGTAGTGGTAGCGCTGGCCAAATAGTTAGCTCTTAGCTACGCAATAGTAAATCTTGTGGAAGCTAGGTGTGCGCTGTGAGTGACATTAAGACCCTCCTGGTTATTTTAATTATAAGGGGGTTCTGAAGAAGGACAAGGTCTTCCCCTTTTTAATAATTAGTTTCCCATCTGCTGACCACCATTGGAGGCAGTGGGGAGGCATTAGAATGCCCCCCCTATTGTTATTGTTAATTTACTTGCCCTCATGCATTGGCCAAGGTCGGGGGCAGGTTCTCTGCAAAATTGTTAATGCTATTTAACAATGTCCGGATTTTGCATTTGAAGTTTAGTGAAGTCTTTAGATTTATTCTCTACGCTGTGTGTGATTGGTTGACAGTGAACCTGCACATTTCAGAACGAATTACCCAAATAGGAAAGAACATAACATCCGCAATGAAGATTTTTTTTTCCCATCAGGTAGTTTAATTTAATTTAGCTCCATTTGGTACGGGACCACTTGGATTTGACTAAAGTAGGCATCAGAGTGGGAAACGCGCGTGGCTTAATGGGTTAAGTTTGCATCTTAACCCCTTCACTAGCAAGCTTTACGGCAAATTTTTAATTGCAATTCTGTATTTTAACTTATTTTTATTTTTCACTATTTGTTCTTCCTTTATAAAACAAATTGCAAATTGAAAAGCTTTAGACAGTATACAGTGTCCTTTATCTTGCAATATTTCACACAGGGTCTGAAATGTTGGCAAAAAAAGAGCAAAGATGACATTTTTCTCACATATACCAGATGTGACAAAAATATATAAATACAAATGCTGAAATAGCTTGTATACATGTATTAGCAAGGATCTGAAGGCATTACTAGTAGCATACCTACTACAATTGCAAATGTAAAAAGAATGTCTGCATTTGATCAATTCCCATATACCGTAAACACAGTTAAATCATGTATTTCTAAAATAAAGATATTTAAAACAGCTATAATCATAAATAATGTAATGTAACATAATGCTGATAGTTAAATGGCATAGTCCCTTGTACTCCTTCCCACTCCCCGACTGGATGAATAATAAGACTGTTGTAGTCGTGGCTTAAATATGAATATTAAACTATATATATATATATATATATATATATATATATATATATATATATATTTAGTTATTAAGCAATAAGTAACAACATTAATATTTTTTATAGTTTGTGGTATTATGGTTGAATATGTGTATAGAAAATACACAAAACGTTGTAATGTTAAATGTATAATTAATATAATTATACTAACAAGTAAACAATGCTAGCGGAATGTAAATTCACTACAATAATTATACAATATAAAACTACAACATATCCCTTACAAAAGGCTATAACAGTTGCTAAATGTTTCACTTGATTCATATTACTTACAAGACCCTAGCCCTTTGGCTGAGGTTAAAGGACCACTTTAGGCACCCGGACCACTTCAGCTTAATGGTCCATCTAGGATTAACCCTGCCTGCTGTAAACATAGCAGTTTCAGAGAAACTGCTATGTTTACTTTAGGGTTAATCCAGCCTCTAGTGGCTGTCTCATTGACAGCGGCTAGAGGTGCTTCAGCGCTTCTCACTGTGAGAAGACGCTAGCGTCCATAGGAAAGCATTGAGAATGCTTTTCTTTGGACTGGCTGAATGTGCGCGCGGCTCTTGCTGCGCATGCGCATTCAGCCGATGATATCAGAAGAGAGAGGAGAGTCCCCAGTGCCGAGGTAGCCTGGCGCTTTAGAAAGGTGAGTGTTTAACCCCCTTCCTCCCCCTTCGGCCCGGCAGGAGCGGGACCCTGAGGACGGGGGCACCCTCAGGGCACTATAGTGCCAGGAAAACGAGTTTGTTTTCCTGGCACTATAGTGGTCCTTTAAGCCAGAGCTGGTACTACATCATATGCCAGAATCACATGGCTTAAGGATTCCTAAACACTGCCCCTAGTGGTGCCTCTAAAGCATTAAACTCATTATCAGGGCCGTCTTTAGCGCGGGGCAAACGGGGCAGCTGCCCCGGGCCCAGTTGCTCCTGGGGTGCCCCAGAGCAGCTGCCCCATGGGCCCCGCGATTTGAGCAGCCCCCATGTACCCGGCGGTGCGGCTGCACAGAGCCGCACCGGCCCGCCAACTAAGGATCCCCCCTGGGTGGTCCATGCACTAAGGGCCACCCGGTAAGCATGTGTGAGCAGGGGCCCGGTCGGGCGCTGTGACGCTTAAACAGCGCGACCAGGCCCCTTCCTGTACCGGCTGGGAGGAAGTGAGTGCCGCTCGTCACTTCCTCCCACCGGAGATAATAGCCGAGCGGGAGGAGAAAGGCAGGAGGAGGGGAGTTCCAGAGGAGAACTCCCATCTGCCTCAGCCTGCCACTGGACCCCAGGGAAACCACCCTCCAGGAGAAGGTAAGAACCTGGAGGGTGGCTAAATGTGTGTGTGTGTGTGTCAGTAGTATGTCTGTTTGTGTCAGTATATTTGTGTGTGTCAGTATGTCTGTGTGTGTATGTCAGTATGTCTGTGTGTATGTCAGTGTATGTGTGTGTATGTCAGTATGTCTGTGTGTGTATGTCAGTATGTCTGTGTGTGTATGTCAGTGTCTGTGTGTGTGTCAGTATGTTTGTGTGTGTCAGTATGTCTGTGTGTTTATGTCAGTATGTCTGTGTGTGTATGTCAGTGTCTGTGAGTGTGTCAATATGTTTGTGTGGGTCAGCATGTCTGTGTGTGTATGTCAGTGTGTGTGTGTGTGTGTGTGTGTATGTCAGTGTTTGTGTGTGTGTGTGTGTGTGTCAGTATGTGTGTGTGTGTGTATGTCAGTATGTTTGTGTGTGTGTGTCAGTATGTATGTGTGTGTATGTCAGTGTCTGAGTGTGTGTGTCAGTATGTCTGTGTGTGTGTATGTCAGTATATGTGTGTGTGTGTGTCAGTATGTCTGTGTGTGTGTATGTCAGTATATGTGTGTATGTCAGTATATGTGTGTGTGTCAGTATGTCTGTGTGTGTGTGTGTGTGTGTATGTCAGTGTGTGTGTGTGTGTGTGTGTGTCAGTATGTCTATGTGTGTGTGTGTGTGTGTGTGTGTCAGTGTGTGTGTGTGTGTGTATGTCAGTATGTCTGTGTGTGTGTATGTCAGTATGTTTGTGTGTATGTCAATATGTCTGTGTGTGTCAGCATGTTTGTGTGTATGTCAGTATGTTTGTTTGTGTGTATGTCATTATGTATGTGTATGTTTGTGTGTATGTCAGTATGTTTGTTTGTGTGTATGTCAGTATGTTTGTCTGTGTGTATGTCATTATGTATGTGTGTGTATGTCAGTGTGTGTGTCAGTATGTTTGTGTGTGTATGTCAGTGTGTGTGTGTGTGTGTGTGTCAGCATGCCTGTCGGTGTGTATGTTAGTATGCCTGTGTGTGTCAGAATGTCTGTGTGTGTGTCAGAATGTCTGTGTGTGTCAGAATGTCTGTGTGTGTGTGTCAGAATGTCTGTGCGTGTCAATACATCTGTCTGTGTGTGTTTCAGTATATATGTCTGTGTGTGTTTCAGTATATCTGTCAGTGTATGTGTATGTGTGTGTCAGTATGTCTGAATGTATATACGTATATATTTGTGTGTCAGTGTATGTGTGTCAGTATGTATCTGCAAATGTTTTAATATATCTGTCTGTGTGTGTATGTATGTGTCAGAAAGTCTGTCAGTGTGATTGGGGGTTGTGCGTAATTGGGGGGGGGGAGGGGCAGGGCCTAGGGGGCCCAAGAAAATGCTTTGCCCAGGGTCCTATTCATATTATAGACGGCCCTGCTCATTGTGCTTTATTTTATGACATAACTCATTATATTAATACCGTTACAGAGACCCATTGAAATTTCCTTCACTGTTTGAAAGCAGGAGATGAGATTACATTTTCAGCAAATTTACAGGCAGTATACTAGTGACAAGTAGGGACCTCTGGCAGACAAACATTCATCTAAAGGCTGGTAATCATAACAAGAGTAAATGAGGGTAAGTGAGGTTTTACAGTGTTTATACGGCAAAATACATGAACATAAAATGTTTATATTTTGGGTATTGAAGGGATTAGAAATACAAATCACTTAAAGATACAGTCCACGATAACTCGTGAGTTTAAAAAAAAAAAAAAAAAAAACATGCTTGGAATACATGCTACACAAAAGTGTTTATGTAACATAGAAAAGCCTATTGATATTTGCCTAGAGACATATGGACAGTGTATTATTGGCACTGCTCTATTTGTTGCAAATAAATAAAAAGTCCATTCCTTCAAATCACTATAGCTTACAGGGACACTGTAGGCACCCAGAACACTTTAGCTCATAGAATCCTGAGTAGGTAATTATTGCAATTTTTAATTAACTGAAATACTTACCTGTTACGGTTAACTACTCCTCCTCTAGTGGTTGTCTGCCAGACAGCAACTAGAGGGACTTCTGGGCTGTTCGGCGGCCTTTGGTTATCGAACAGACGCTGGATGTCCTCATGGGGGACGGCCAGCGTCGCCTAAAGCCTTATAGGAAAGCATTGAGTAATGCTTCCCTATGGAGAAAACCTAATATGAGTGCATTATGCGAGGGACATCGGTGATGGACCCAGGTAAGTAACAGAAGGGGTTTATAACCCCTTTTTCACCATGGGGGGCAGGGTATTGACAGAGGGGGAAACAAACAAGTTTGTTTTCATGGCACTATAGTTTCCCTTTGATGTACCAAATTTTTATGGAAGGATGAATGAAAATCAAAGTATATTAAATTGGTTAGAATTAGCAATTGCTATTTTGCTGCAAATAAAGCATGGCTAATATATTTCCGGTGAATAGGTCCGGTGAATAAATGAAAGCAGGTAAAATTGTCAAGATCCCTTGAAAAGATCATCGAGAGGCATGCAATTGAACCTGGAGAGACACAAGTGGCAGCTTTTATTAGGAGGTTGAAGAACAAACTGAAAGGGCGCAAGTAGGGACGTATTAGCCGCAAGGCAAACAAGGCATTTGCCTTGGGCGGCATTTTCCAGGGGGCGGCAAAAAAAGCTGCCCACAAATGACCAGGGCAAATTTCTTGTTAGCCTTGCGGCTAACAGTACAGGCAGGCAGGCGGCTAGGTAAAAATCCGTGCGGGCGGCGCTGGCGAGGGAGCACTTTCCCCTGAGCTCTCTGCTCAGCTCCCTCGCGCGCCGCCCACAGAGTGATGCCGGGAGCCAAAATATGACTTCATATTTCGGCTCCAGGTGTCACTCTGCGGGCGGCGCGCAATGGAGCTGAGCAGAGAGCTCAGGGGAAAGTGCTCCTTCGCCAGCGCCGCCCGACCGACCAGCAGCCCAGCAGCCACAGGACCCCCAGGGAGAGGAAGAACCCTTCCCCTCCCCCAGCATTCCCAAAGGTAAGGAGGCTGGGGGGGGGGGGTTACATTTTTAAAAGAAAAAGTGAGTGTGTTAATGTTTGTGTGTGTATGTGTGTATTAGTGTGTGTGTGTGTGTCTGTTAGTGAGTGTGTGTGTCTGTTAGTGAGTGTGTGTGTGTGTGTGTGTGTGTGTGTTAGTGAGTGTGTGTGTCTGTTAGTGTGTGTGTCTGTTAGTGTGTCTGTTAGTGAGTGTATGTCAGGGAGTGAATGTGTGTGTGTGTCTGCTAGTGACTGTATGTGTCTGTTAGTGAGTGTGTATGTCTGTTAGCTAGTGTATGCATGTCTGTCAGTGAATGTGTGTGTGTGCATTTAGAAGGCAGGGAAGGGGGGGGATGTGAGGGAGGGTGCACCTGAGTTTTGGCATGCCTAGGGCAGCATAAAACCAGGATACACCACTGGGCGCATGAAATTATGACCACTATACGTTATGATAATGGAGAAGCAGCACTAGTTGGCAATGGGAGAGAATAATATTCAAACAGCTAGTGAGGCTGGTTAGGTTTAGGTTGGTTGTGCAAATATTGCTGTCATGCCCACCCACAAATGTTTTGAGCGAGTCTTCTGAGTTACTGGCAAACTTTCACTATATTTAGTTGAGAAAATTAAAAATATATATTTTAAATACCATTTTATTGAGGATGTCAAATTTGAAAATACTGCAGATAATGAAACAATTGACGAATCATGTTTTTTTTACAGTTGTTGATAATAATGGCATATAGTAAATCATTGCAAATGACATTCTCTTTCCTCTTTAAGGTAAGGGAAAAAAGTGAACAAAGCAAAACTATCACCCCCTCGTCCGTCTAGGTAAAGAGACTTAGTCTTTAGATAGGGATGACAAAGACAGGTAAGGCGACAGGTATTAGCTGAGTGCAGTTGGTGCAATACAGCTCTTCAAAGGCAAGTACATCATTAACACGCTTAATGACAACTAAAATAAACATGAAAACATTGTCAGTTCACTGGTCAGCTCACTTCAGTCTTGCAAAAGTCTTGTAAAAAAACAAATGAAAATGTTTGGAATGTCAAATTTAATAGTATTGAGGTGTTGCAAAGGTCTGCAGACCACCACCTCTGAGGAGAACCAAGCTGTGTATTCCAATGTAGTCTTGATTCTTTGCTGAAAAGAATATAAGGTTTACAGGAATATAAGGTTTCCACATGTGGAGAAAATGATTGGATAAGGATTCCTTTAGAGTGTTTAGTCAATCCATTTTGAATAAGAAATTAAGTTTGTTGAGGAATAAATGTAAAGGTGGTATACCCAACTAGTTCCAGACCTGATCTATGTTGTTGTTACCCACATAAGCTAAAATGGTGAAAAAAAAAAATTTGTGTGAGAAATTAGGAAACCAGGGATGGATGGTAATGGAGGCATCAAGTGGGACTTGAGATAAGATTGCATTCCCCTCCAAAAGGTTTGGAAAAAGGGACAGTCCAAGAGAGAATGATATAGATCTACTTTTGGATGTGTGCATTTAAACAAAAATGCAGGGTGGCCTTCCAGTCCATAAGATAAAGTCGGTGGGGAAGTGGTAGGTGTAGTGGGTTGTTTTCAGGAACATGTCCATGCAGAAACTATTGGGATTAACTGAGTTTGAAATGATTAGCTAATATGTCACTCCCATAGCTATGGTGTCTCCCATAGCAGTTAAGGATCAGCGGATCACGCTTATCATCAATAAAGTTTGTTCCGCTGGTTAATATAGGCATTTGGAAGAAGGGTTGACTCACTAATTGTGATGGGAAATACCAATGCCCAGTGAATAGTAGGGAAGGTGTAGCAGTTAGTGTTAATGTGACTGGTCATAATCAGAGATGTTGAAGGATAACTGTAGAGTTATTGTCAGGATAACAGAACTCTCACGTGCAGAACATCATAGTATAGAAAAATAGTACAGCAAGGTCCTTAGAATGGCTGGGCTGAAAGCTGGTAAAGAGACGAACATGTGCAAATTCTATGTCATAAAAATGTTGCAGACGCTCTCACATCATTATTGACACAAGCATTGGTAGCATTATAAATAGGAGCAGAACGGTAGTATTCCACATATTAATGCATGTGGGTAGAGAATGACATAGAGATGTGACACAGATTTGATGAGGATAAAAAAAACAGTGCCAAAAAATTACACACTGTTGGCATCACAGTGACATGTAACATTGATATTGACAAAATGTAGCTGTCAGTGGTCATTGTCTCTGGGAGATGTGGGGCCTCTGGTAGATCTGTCATGAAAAGAACAGCATTGAGATTTCCACTGATAATGTCAATAACTCTTTTGAAAGCAACATTAAACGCGTGGTATAAAGCAGAGCAGCAGAGTAGTTAAGTGCATAGACATTTGCAATACAATAGCAGATATAATGCAGACATAAAATGACAGCGATATTGAAGATCAACATCACTACTATATATCACATACGGAAATGGAGACTTAGACTTAGTTGAACTTTGCTGAAATAAAGGCTGGAATACAAAGGGTTTTAAATTGAGAAGCACAGGATTTTCACTTTCTTGCAGGAGAGTTATGTAAGGCCGACAGGGGGAAGAGGTAAGCATTTGCTTAAAAATTTCCTTTTGAAAGAGCATTTGCTCCTTAATAAGCTTGAAAATAGTGTACCTAAAAAAAGGGGGTTGGGAGGGAGCAACGTGTGCCTGTGCTACATGATAACCAAAAAATATATGTGAGTCTGAAGTCACGAGTTAAAAGACCAAAGGTCAAAAAACAAAAAAGAATTTATTGTATACTAAATAGTATCATAAAAATAACAATAACCCAAATGTGCTAAATCCAAAATACAGAGTGAGAAAGTAAAACAAAAAAGTAAATAAATACGAAATTATAATCTGGTACATATATCGGTGAGACACATGATACATGTATCAATAAAATGATATAAGATTCGATGAATGTATCAAAAATAAAATATGTAAGAGCAGTATAATGATCTGCGAGGTTAACTCTAATGTCTAAATAGTATAAGAGTAATAAGCAACAGCGCACATCTGTGCTGCTTGGGAAAACGTTAGCTAATGATAGCCATAATAATGATGGGGGAGTAAATGGAGTACAGGAGAATAGTCTAAATTAGCAAAATAAGTAGGGGTGGCGTGTAATGCAGGCGTGTGCCAAATACTTCCAAAGATCGCAAAAATTCTACTGCTTAAAGCTAAAATAACGATATGGAGGTTATAAGTCTAGACTTATTGTTATGGCAAGTTGATCCTGCTAATATGGTAGTATAGACTATGAGCATATGAATACTTATAGCTCGAAAAAACTGTCTTTGGTAACATATGGTTTGTTGGATTTTAAAGATAGCAAGGATAATGCCTATCGATGGTAGTGCAGTCCTGCATATATAACAGTAAAGACTACAAGCGCATGAATGCTGGATACTGTTAGATGTTTCAGAGGTAGATTGATTAGTGCCACCTAAGTATGCTGCAGACCGTAGGTGATGTATGGACTATAAGTCCTAGCATATAGTGATTGACATATGAGTAATATATAATAATAACTAAGCCAAATATGAAAAAAAATGAAAAAAATGATAGCCAAAGAAAGCAAAAACAACCCAAAGCATTTTTTAAGTACTTAAATTCTAAAAAAACAAAAAATGAAAGTGTAGCTACACTAAAAACTGAAATGGGGGTATTAGTTAATGAAGAACAGGAAAAGGCAGGAATTTTAAATAACTATTTCTCCTCCGTATATATTAAGGAAGAACCCATGGCAATAGATGTGCAAATTATTGCTACTAAAAACTTGCAGAATAATTGTAATTGGTTAACTCAAGATAAGGTGCTGCAGCAGCTAAATAAAGTTAATATAAAACAAAGCTCCAGGGCCTGATGGTATCCATCCATGAGTACTTAAGGAACTAAGTGTAGAAATAAGTCAACCTCTGTTTTTAATCTTTCAAGATTCTTTTCTTTCAGGAAGTGTTCCGGAGGATTGGAGGTAGGCAGATGTGGTTCCTATATTCAAAAAGGGTTAAAAATCCTTCCCTGGAAATTATAGACCTGTGAGCTTAACCTCTGTGGCTGGGAAAATATTTGAAAGGTTAATAAGGGATAATATTCAATAATTCCTTTATAACCAAGAACATGGTTATCAGCAAAAATCAGCATGGTTTTATGAAGCACAGGTCATGTCAAACTAACTTGATTGAGTTCTACGAAGAAGTAAGTAGAAGTATAGATCAGGGTGTTGCAGTGGATGTGATCGATTTGGATTTTGCCAAGGCATTTTATACAGTTCCACAGAATAGATTAGTGTTCAAATTCAAGAAAATCGATCTAGATGAAAATGCTTGTTCTTGGGTAGAATATTGGCTTAAAAATAGTACAAAGAGTTGTCATTAATGGTAAATTTTCAAGCTGGACTGAGGTGGCAAGTAGTGTCCCTCAGGGTTCTGTTCTGGGACCCCTTCTATTTAACATGTGTATAAATGATCTTGAAAAAAGCATTGAAAGTTATGTTTCAGTGTTTGCAGATGACACAAAACTCTGTAAAATAATACAATGTGAGCAAGATATTACTTTGCTACAGATGGCTTTAGATAGACTGGGGGACTGGGCACTCAAATGGCAGATGAAATTTAATGTTGAAAAATGCAAAGTTATGCATTTCGGCGTAATGAACACACAAGCAACGTATACCCTTAATGGAAGCGAATTAGGGATAACAACACACAAAAAGGACTTGGGAATTGTTATAGACAACAAACTATGCAACAATGTGCAATGTCAATCAGCAGTGGCTAAGGCCAGTAAGGTATTGTCATGCATGAAAAAAGGCATTCATTCTCAGGATGAGAATATAATTTTGCCTCTTCATAAATCACTGGTAAGACCACATATTGAAAATGCTGTGCAGTTTTGGGCACCTGTTCTAAAAAAGGATATTATGGCACTAGAAAAAGTGCAGAGGTGGGCTACAAAATTAATAAAAGGAATGGAACATATCAGCTATGAAGAAAGCTTAACAAATTTAAACCTATTTAGTTTAGAAAAACGTCGCCTGAGAGGGGAAATGATAACATTATACAAATATATTCGGGGCCAATTCAAATCATTGTGTGGAAATCTATTCACAAACCAGACTTTATATATGACATGAGGTCATGCGTTTAGACTGGAAGAAAGAAGATTTAGTCTAAGGCAAAGTAAAGGTTTTTGTTACTGTAAGAACAATCAGGATGTGGAATTCTCTGCCTGAAGAAGTGGTTTTATCCGAGTCCATACAGATGTTCAAACAACTACTAGATGAATACTTTCAAAAACAGAATATTCAAGAATATAATCTTTCAATGTAGGGTGATAACTGCTTGATCCAAGGCTAAATCTGAAAGCCATTCTGCAGTCAAGATGGATTTTTTTCCTAGCTTGTTGCAAAATTGGAAGTGCTTCCAACTGGGTTTTTATGCCTTTTTTGGATCAACAGCAAAAAGCAAATGTGAGGAAGGCTGAACTTGATGGACGCAAGTATCTTTTCATGTAACTATGTAATAGCCAATTTTTTTTGCTCTAATTTTGTGAGCATACCTCCTTTTATTTTGCTTTTACAACAACAAAACAGAGAGCACTATGTTTCTGTTTTTATTCTAATTGTATGTATTTGGTGAATATCTGTGACACTGCAATCTGGAGGGAAATACCCGTGAACACTTGACACTCTGACACTTGACCCTGACCTACCATCTACAAGGAACCAAGCTGAGCGACATATCCACAGGCAGGGATCATATCACCCAGGTGCATATATCTGGAGCTGGACATAAGCTCCAGAAAATTGTAATTTTTCTTATTTTACTTCACCACCTATAGCATATACTACACCATATTCTGTTTTCTGTCTTCATATTTTCCATACTGACTCACCACCATACAAGTTTAACGACACCCAGAAGGTGCTGCTTCCCGGTAATCTTAATCCTGACCTATACCTAGTTACTGCCAGATAGAAGAGACTCTGGTTTGGGAAGTACTGCAATACCTAGATCTAACAAGCGCTAGGAACCTCACCATTAACAACAAATGAGACAGATTATTAATAATTATTAATAATTTTGATAGGAATATTAAGTGGATGAGGACCATTCTCAAATTATGGGTATCTTCTTATTGTGCTCATTGTATTGTGCTTATTGTATCTCTGTATCTCCATTTTCCACTCAGCTCTGTCTGTTGCATGGGTATTTCTGTAGTCTAGAATGCTCTGTATATGTTATGGGTATATTTGTGCTGAGCTGAGCTCTTTGTATTATAAGGGATCTCCTTGTACCGGGATATTTGCATGGATGCATCTGGATTGTATCCCTTCACACAGACACACACTACACACTGCACACACATGTTGACTATATGTGTCACTCTAAGTGTTAAAAAAAAGTAGCTGGCATTATGCTGTGGTATATGCTGTGCTGTGGAGATAGTTTGAAGTTCAGGGTTTATAGGAGGATGTAAGTATTTGGCCCGGGCATTTCTAAGTCACAGCGGCCCGCTGAGAATGGGGCGGGCCAGAGACTGGGTGTTTTGTCATCACCAATGACAAGTAGTCAAAGTGAGCATGTTGGTTCAATGCTCTTGAAGTGTGTGTGTGGGGGGAGGGGGGGTGCAGTGTGAGGGGTGCACTGTGTGTGTGAGGGGTACACCGTGTGTGAAGGCTGCAGTGTGTATGAAAGGTACAGTGTGTATGAACAGTGCAGTGTGTGTATGAAAGGTGCAGTGTGTATGTGTGTGTGAAGGGTGCAGTGTGTGGGTGCAGTGTGTCTGTGTGGATGAAGTGTGTGAGGAGTGCAGTGTGTGAAGGGTGTGGTTAATGTGTGTGTGTGTGTGTGTGTGTGGTGTGCAGTAGGGGGAAGATACGTTTTGTGTTTGTGTGTGTGTGTGTGTGTGAGAGGGGTGCAGTGTGTGTGAGGAGTGCAGTGTTTATGAGGTGTGTGTAAAAGGTGCAGTGTGTATGAAGGGTGCAGTAGTTAGTTTGTGTGTGTTTTTTTGGTGTGCAGTGTGTGTGTGTGTGCGGGGTGCAGTGTGAGGTTGTGTGTAAGAGGTGCACGTGTATGTATACGGGGTGCATGTGTGTGTAAGGGGTGCAGTGTGTGTGTGTGTGAGGGGTGCAGTGGGTGTGTGAAAGGTGCAGTGTTTATGTGTGTGTGTCTGTGTGAAGGGTGCCGTGTGTGAGTGAAGGGAGCAGTGTGTCATTAGTGAAGTTTGTGAAGGATGTAGTTAGTGTGTGTGTGTGTGTTTGGTGTGCAGTGTGGGGAAGATGAAAGTAGTAGATAAATGTTTGTTTGTTTTTTTTATTTAAAAAAATAAATACATCTGGGGCAGGGCTTGACAGCCAAGATGGCCGGTGGTGTATTCAGAGGACTCCAGCACCAGAGAGCAACAAACGTTATAGCTATCGATACGGAGCAACGCTAATGGCTCAAGGTGCCTGGAAAGAGACACATGAGGGTCCGAGGAACGGGGTGACACCCGCCCGAACCCGTTATGCAGCCCTATTGCAAGTACCGACCATGCGGCCTAATCTAGAGTGAAGCCTGATATATGGGGGAGGCAGCCAATCTCCCAACAGGGGACAAGCTCACAAGCGAGAATCGAACGCAGCCCTGCTACCCCCCCTTTCCCCCCGGACCGGCGGGGGATATACCAGTCCTCGCTGGGGATGAATAATCCCACAAAACAGCCTGAAATCCTGCAGACTCGGAGTGTCCCTGGGAATACCACTACTTACCTGCCCCAGGGAGAGCACGGATTCATCGGCCGTCCACTGCACAGCGCACGCCGACTATACGGCAAGGCTGGGTGCAATCTTTGAAGCGTTTTGGCTTAAACTTGAAAGGTGCTTGCAACTACGCGCCAAAATTAAATATGGCGACCGACCAGCTAAAACACCACGAGGGGGGCACCACCCCACACAAAGACACCACCCCACACAAAGTACCGCGGACATGGCCGCCATCAGGGGGTGACAACCATAACGGTTGTCACGGGCCCGGCGGCCCTGGGGGGCCCGGCCGCCCAGGCCCCACGTGTGGGGCCCATCGGGTGGCCCACACACTTAGGGCCACCCGATGGGCCCCCTCCTTCAGGGGCCCGGTCAGCGCTGTGGCCGTGGTATAGCGCGACCGGGCCCCTTTAAAAAAAAAAAAGCAGCCGCAGCAAGTGCTGCTGGGAGGAAGTGGTCACCCAGCCGTGAAGAGGGAGAGCCAGGCAGTGAAGAGGGAGCCGCGCCGACTCCCATCATCCCCAGCCACCCTCCTGCAAAGAAAAGGTAAGAGACAGGAGGGTGGCTGGAAAATGAGCTGTGTGTGTCTGTATGCATGTATGTGTATGTATGTCTGTCTGTCTGTATGTATGTCTGTCTATGTATGTACGTCTATGTACGTCTGGATGCATGCATGTCTGTGTATGTATGTATGTCTGTGTGTCTGTCTGTATGCAAGTATGTGTATGTCTGTATGTCTGTCTGTGTATTTATGTATGTCTGTGTGTCTGTCTGCCTGTATGCGTGTATGTGTATGTATGTCTGTGTGTGTGTCTGTATACATGTATGTGTATGTATGTCTGTATAAATAAAAAATCACCGTAAAAGTATGTGAACTCCAGGAGCTGGCTAGTGACTAATAGCTAAAAATCTGGTGAATAAACCTAATTGGTATAAAATATAGTGGAAAAGCATTGAGTGATTACTATGCCTATGCCTAAAAATGTCGAGAATAAGAAATGAATAAAAATAAGGATAGGAATAAAATAGGAATGAATATAAAAATAAGAAGAAAATTAGTAAACAAAATGTGAAATAAGTAAAAAATAAGTGCTGTACCTATAAGTACTAAAATATTGCTGTAAGGAATAAAGGGGCAGTGATAGAGGTAGATGTAAAGTGGGTAATAGAAAAGAGGAAAGGGTGGGTGAAGATACAGGTCTGAGATATAAGTAATCCTTTCATGTATGTCTGTCTGTGTATGTCTATGTATGTATGTGTATGTATGTCTGCATGCATGCATGCATGTATGTCTGTATGTATGTATGTATGTATGTATGTCTGTATGCATGCATGTATGTCTATATATGTATGTCTGTCTGTATGTATGTCTGTATGTATATGTATGTCTGTCTGTCTGTATGTATGTCTGTCTGTCTGCATGTATGTCTATGTATGTCTGTCTGGATGCATGCCTGTATGTCTATGTATGTCTGTCTGTATGCATGCATGCATGTATGTCTGTGTGTATATGTATGTATGTGTGTATGTATGTCTATGTATGTCTGTCTGGATGCATGTCTGTGTGTATGTATGTATATATGTGTGTGTATGTCTGTGTGTATGTCTATGTATGTATGTATGTCTGTCTGACTGCATGCATGTATATGCATGTCTGTCTGTATGTATGTCTGCATACATGTATGTCTATCTGTATGTTTGTCTATTTATGTATATATGTATGTCTGTATGTCATTATATATGTATATATGTATGTCTGTATGTCAGTATGAATGTATGTCTGCATATCATTATGAATGTGTGTATGGATGTCTGTATGCATGTATGTCTGTCAGTATGTCTGTATGTATGTCTGTGTGCCATTCTGAATGTATGTCTGTATGCCATTATGAATGTATGTGTGTATGGATGTCAGTGTCTGTATGTCTATCAGTATGAATGTATGTGTGTGTGTGTACGTATGTATGTGTGTGTGTGTGTGTGTGTGTATGTATGTCGGTGTCTGTATGTATGTATGTTTTTTATGTCCTCATGCATGTGTGTCTGTATGTATGTTAGTATGTGTCTGTCTGTCACTATGTATGCCTGTGTGTATGTCTCAGTATGTGTGTGTCAGTATGTATGCCTGTATGCATGTGTGTCTGATTCAGTATGTGTGTCTGTTGGTATGTATCTGTGTCCTTTTGTATCAGTGTGTGTGTTTGTGTCTGTGTGTGTGTTCCTGTGGGCGGTATTTGGAGGCGGGGCCCAGACCCCGAGCTGAGTTAGGGGCCCCAAAATTTCTGGTGGCGGCCCTGACCGCGGAATCAAGCGACTGCCCGGAGCAAAAAAACTAATTCTGGGCAGAGAGTCCTACAGGATCAATATCCGACCCATTGTCCACACATGCGGGGGGGGCTTCAGGAGAGTGGAGCTCCGGAGGGGACACGGTCCCACCGCATATGGTACAGGGACCCGAGGACACAGGGAAGTGACCCCCGCAACAGCCCGGGCTGGAGGCTCTGAGCAGGCCCGTCACCGCCACGTCAGCCTCCCACAACACCCACTGGGACATAAACAACCACAGAACCGCCAACTGGAAGACAGACGATACCGGAGATACCATTATCATGGCCCGCAAGTGGGGTGAGCTGAGCAACACAAGACGCAACCGCACGCCACAGAGGCAGAGCATGGAGACAGCCCGTGCATTCACAAACCCAGACGCTTGAAAACCTCCTGGCAAGCTACTTGAAAATACGTACACTTTGCCCCTAACTACCATGTGCCTCTTGTTGATGTTTGTAATTACTGTGTGATTATCATCGCTACGACCCTAACCTTGCCGTAACACCTACAAATGTACTAGAACTAACCAATGCCTGCAAGTGAGATAAACTTGTCTTTTCTAATATGTACTGCCTCGCATGTGAAACACACACGCACTCTTAGTTCAATTTTCAGATCTGTTGCTGGTATACAAAATGCATATCCCTCATCTAGGCACAATTGAGTATAAACATACTGCTCCTTTTAGCTAAGTCTGGCATGTTTATATTTAGCAAGTAGTGCCATAACCACTGCAGTGGATCGGAATTTCTATGCCATGTTGGCATACAGCCTGCAATAATTTTCCTTTTTGTGCTAGGCAGGATTTTGAAGTTTTTGTTTCTCATCTCAGAAAACTATCACTCAGGCTAGCTTGTGTTTCCTGACTGTTATTATAAAAAAGTGTGCTGTTCAAGTATGCCATACAAGTGTTTCCATATGTTAACTAACTTACGATATGTTTAGTAGTGATGTACCGAACTGTCCACCGGCGAACAGTTCCCGGCGAAATTAGCGTGTTCGCGTTCGCCGCGGCGGGCGGACACATGCGCAGATCGATCCGCCCCCTATTCGTCATCATTGGGCAAACTTTGACCCTGTGCCTCTCGGTCAGCAGACACATTCCAGCCAATCAGCAGCACTCCCTCCCTTCCACACCCTCCAACCTCCCTCCCAGCATCCATTTTCGATTCATTCGGAAGATGCATGCTTAGTGAGAGGAGGGAAAGTTTAGCTGCTGCTGATTAGATAGGGAAATTGATAGCTAGGCTAGGGTATTTAGTGTCCACTACAATCCTGAAGGACTCATCTGATCTCTGCTGTAAGGACAGCACCCCAAAAAGCCCTTTTTAGGGCTATAACATCAGGCTGCTTTTTTTTTTTTTTCCTGTGTAATGTAATTGCAGGTGCCTGCCTGCCAGCTTCTGTGTGATGTTCACATTGGATACTGTGCCTACTTTCCCAGTGCCACCACTCATATCTGTTTTAACAATAGGTTAAGCTTTACATTTAAAATAAATATATTTTTTTTCACTGTAATAGAAGAGCAGTTGCCTGCCTGCCAGCTTCTGTGTGAGGTTCACATTGGATACTGTGCCCACTTGCCCAGTGCCACCACTCATATCTGTTTTAACAATAGCTTAAGCTTTAGATTTTAAAGAAATCATTTTTTTTTCACTGTAATAGAAGATCAGTTAGTTGTCTGCAAGCGTCTGGGTGTCAGGCCTACTTCAGCGTGTGCTCTGCAGACCTGTGCCAGCGTGCTTTGACAGTTGCCAATCATATCTGGTGTCTCTTTAGCGTGCTTTTACGAAGAAAAAAGGTTTCCAGTGTAAGCTAATAGCAGACAGTCAGTGTCCTTCAAGCGGCTCTGTCAGGCCTTCCTTCAGCGTGTGCCCTGCACAACCCTGCCAGCGTACTTTGACAGTTGCCACTCATATCTGGTGTCTCTATAGCGTGCTTTTACAACCAAAATTTTGTTTCCACTGTAATAGAAGAGCAGTTGCCTGCCTGCCAGCTTCTGTGTGAGGTTCACATTGGATACTGTGCCTACTTGCCCAGTGCCACCACTCATATCTGTTTTAACAATTGGTTAAGCTTTACATTTAAAATAAATATTTTTTTTCACTGTAATAGAAGAGCAGTTAGTTGTCTGCAAGCGTCTGGGTGTCAGGCCTACTTCAGCGTGTGCTCTGCAGACCTGTGCCAGCGTGCTTTGACAGTTGCCACTCATATCTGGTGTCTCTATAGCGTGCTTTTACAACCAAAATTTTGTTTCCACTGTAATAGAAGAGCAGTTGCCTGCCTGCCAGCTTCTGTGTGAGGTTCACATTGGATACTGTGCCTACTTGCCCAGTGCCACCACTCATATCTGTTTTAACAATTGGTTAAGCTTTACATTTAAAATAAATAATTTGTTTTCACTGTAATAGAAGAGCAGTTGCCTGCCTGCCAGCTTCTGTGTCAGGTTGGATGCCTTGCCCATTTGCACAGTCAGTGCCACCACTCATATCTGTTTTAACAATAGCTTAAGATTTAGATTTTAAAGAAATCATTTTTTTTCCACTGTAATAGAAGATCAGTTAGTTGTCTGCAAGCGTCTGGGTGTCAGGCCTACTTCAGCGTGTGCTCTGTAGACCTGTTCTAGCGTGCTTTGACAGTTGCCAATCATATTTGGTGTCTCTATAGCGTGCTTTTAAAACCAAAATTTGTTTTTCACTGTTATAGATTGAATAGCAGTTACTTGTCTTCAAGCGGGTGTCTCAGGCCTACAGTATGTGCTCTGCAGAACTGTTCCAGTGCACATTGCCAATCATATCTGGTGTCTCTATAGCGTGCTTTTAAAACCAAAATTTGTTTTTCACTGTTATAGATTGAATAGCAGTTACTTGTCTTCAAGCGGGTGTCTCAGGCCTACAGTGTGTGCTCTGCAGAACTGTTCCAGTGCACATTGCCAATCATATCTGGTGTCTCTATAGCGTGCTTTTAAAACCAAAATTTGTTTTTCACTGTTATAGATTGAATAGCAGTTACTTGTCTTCAAGCGGCTCTGTCAGTCCTTCCTTCAGCGTGTGCTCTGCAGAACTGTTACAGTTCACATTGCCAATCATATCTGGTCTCACAGTAGCTTGCACGCATAGTACCACTAATCCCCCAAAAAATGACAGGCAGAGGCAGGCCACCCCGCAGGGGCCGTCGTGGTCGTGGTGCTGTGATTCCCTTTTGCCCTAGAATAATGCCCAGTTTTCAGAAGCCACGTACCCTGAACTTTTGAAAAGTTCTGAGGACTTAGTTGACTGGCTAACACAGGACACCCAATCTTGTACAGCCTCCGCTCGGAACCTTGACGCACCATCCTCCTCCAGCTTAGCTTCAGGCACCTCTCAAGATAGCACTCACCCGCCTGCCGCCACCACCAAAACTAGCACCACAGGCGCTTTACTTGGTATGTCAGAGGAGTTATTCACACACCCGTTTGAAGAAATGAGTGATGCGCAACCATTATTGCTAGAAGATGTAGATAACAGGGATATGTCTCAGGCAGCATTAAACACATGGAGGTGTGATGATGATGATGATGTTGTACCCGCTGCTGCTTCCTTTTCTGAGTTGTCAGATACAAGCGAAGCGGTTGATGATGACGATGCGTCCATGGATGTCACGTGGGTGCCCGCTCCGCAAGAAGAAGAACAGGGCGAAAGTTCAGATGGGGAGACAGAGAGGAGGAGGAGACGAGTTGGAAGCATGGGGGGGTCGTCACAAGGAGCTAGTGGCACAGTCAGACAGCATGCATCGGCACCCAGGGTCAGCCCGACAGCACGCCAATCAACGCATGCTGTGTCCACCACCAGAATGCCGTCATTGCAGAGCTCAGCAGTGTGGCATTTTTTTTGTGTGTCTGCCTCTGACAACAGCGATGCCATTTGCAACCTGTGCCAAAGGAAACTGAGTCGTGGGAGGTCCAACACCCACCTAGGTACAACTGCTTTGCGTAGGCACATGATCTCACATCACAAACGCCTATGGGATCAACACATGAGTACAAGCAGCACGCCTACTCTAAGCCGCCATCCTCCTCCTGGTCCAGCATCTTCAGCCACATCAACCACTGCTGTCCTTGCCCCCTCTCAACCATCCGCCACTCCGTCTCCCGCCTTGAGCAGTTCCCGCTCATCTGCCCACAGTCATGTGTCTGTCAAGGACATGTTTGAGCGTAAGAAGCCAATGGCTTGTCCGAACTATTAGCCCGCCAGCTTTTACCATACAATCTGGTTGAGTCTGAGGCGTTCAAAAAATTTGTAGCTATTGGGACACCGCAGTGGAAGGTACCCGGCCGGAATTTCTTTTCACAAAAGGCAATCCCCAACTTGTACTCGATTGTGCAAAAGGAAGTCATGGCATGTCTGGCACACAGTGTTGCGGCAAGGGTCCATCTGACCACTGATACCTGGTCTGCAAAGCATGGTCAGGGCAGGTATATCACCTACACTGCGCATTGGGTAAACCTGCTGACGGCTGACAAGCAAGGAATGCGTGGTATTGCAGAGGAGTTGGTGACACCGCCACGAATTGCAGGCAGTCCTGCTGCCACCTCCTCTACTCCTTCTACTCCATCCTCTTCCATAACCTCCTCGGCTGAGTCCTCTTGTGCCGCTGCTTCTTGCTCCACATCAACGGCACCCCCCTAGCTCCCCAGGTACTATTCCACATCCCGGATACGGCAGTGTCACGCCGTCTTGGGTTTGACTTGCTTGAAAGCAGAGAGTCACACCGGACAAGCACTCCTGTCCGCCCTGAACGCACAGGTGGAAAAGTGGCTGACTCCGCAGCAACTGGATATCGGCAAAGTGGTGTGTGACAACGGAAAAAATTTGATAGCGGCATTGAAGTTGGGCAAGTTGACACATGTGCCGTGCATGGCACATGTGTGTAATCTGATCGTACAACGCTTTGTGCATAAGTACACAGGCTTACAGGACGTCCTGAAGCAGGCCAGGAAGGTGTGTGGCCATTTCAGGCGTTCCTACACGGCCATGGCTCACTTTGCCGATATCCAGCGGCGAAACAACATGCCAGTGAGGCGCTTGATTTGCGACAGCCCTACACGTTGGAATTCAACACTCCTAATGTTCGACCGCCTGCTCCAACAAGAAAAAGCTGTTAATGAATATTTGTATGACCGGGGTGCTAGGACAGCCTCTGGGGAGCTGGGAATTTTTTTGCCACGTTACTGGACGCTCATGCGCAATGCCTGTAGGCTCATGCGTCCTTTTTTTTTTTTTTTTTTTTCCAACGTATATTAAAATTTTTAGTATACAAATGTAAAAACATATCCCATGCTTTACCCATTTTACAGTACAACTTTGCCAAAGTGCATGTATTTGTAGCCCAGATATAACAGTGGCTATAATTAACCTATGTAAACTTGTCACATCTGGTACACTTATACATTACTAAACACAGAATAGTAGTGAACTAAAAAACAAATTAAAAAATTCTGGTATTTGAAGAATATATTCAAATCATTCGTTTTCTGCCTACATTTTGTCATTCAGTTTTCAATTCAGTACAAATAGATGTTCAGTGAATAAACAGCTTAATATGGGGTTGTTGCTTGCTAAAAACAGACAGTTATGCTTTCTTCAGAAAACAATTATTGAACATTTGAAACTCCCATAGAAAGTATGGCTTTCAACTTACTGAGACAAATTAAAATTTCAGCTTTGATGTTCAGCACATTACATGTATTTTTTTCAATATTTCGCTAAAACATAACAGTTAAAAAAAAACAAAAAACGTAAATATAACAAAACTACAACATTTATGCAAAAGGTTGAGGTCCTGCAGTAAAATGTTGATCAGATAAGAAGTTAGGTGGTATTATTTGTGAAAGCGGGTAAGAGAAGAGATTGGCTGGGTCAATGGACAATGGATTTACTGCATGAGTAGGGGGCAACATACCATGCCAGCCAGGGTAGGCTGCTTCTGGATACAATGGAAAAGATGGATATGGGAGACCTGCTGGAACAGTATTTGGCACATGGAGAGGTGGCATAATATTAGCACCCTGACTCTCTCCTATAATTACAGAGAATTCTCCTGGGAACTGAAGGCCATTGCTCAAATTTTGGAGCATATTCATGATCTCAGGCATGCCAACTTCCTCTCCTGTATCCTCAGAATTCTGATTCCACTGCTCAAAATTTGGGAAACCTGGAGGAAGGAGCCCTTGCTCGGCCATTTGTCTCTCCTCTCGTTCAACATCTGCTAATATGTCAGAGAAAATATCATCTGGGATATCCAAACCTTCTTTATGTTTCTTGGAAGATTTTTTGGGATAAGCTGTCCAGGAAGGATGGCTTGGAAGAAGCAAGATCAGAAGCAGAATAGGATGGTTGTCTTCCAAACCTGGACCTCCCAAAGGACGCAATCTTTGAGGGATGGGTTGGCCGGCAGGTAGAGGCACTAGGAACGCCTCCATGCCATGACTTCTGATGATTGCATATCTCAGCTTCCGATTAAGATAAGAATACAGCCGAGCATATGAAACTGCATCACTTGACGTTCTTTGATTCAGTCGGATCACACACATGTCCTTGGTGCACTCTGGCCAGATACGATCCACATATTCCCAAACAGACTCTTGCAAAATGCATCCTTCGGATGTTAACACTTTTGGTAAATCCTGGCAAAGATGACTGCTATAACCAGACTCTGGCGTGGCTGTAACTTTAAACTGCTTTATAGAGAACATGTGAAGGAATCCCTTCCACACACTTGAGTCTGCTGGATCTGTGAGTCTAGTATCTGGATCATACAATTTCTTGTTCTTCTTTTCAATGCATGAAGAATGTTGATTGCCATTAGTTATATGGTGTTTCCATATTTTCTCTGGTTTCTTGGTAATTACCCATTGGCTTAAGTCAGCATCACCTGGGGGGTTTATCAGCCCTTTGCATATAAGGCAGTCCTGATCTAAAAGGTGGCTCTTGTGTTGGGATGTTGTGTCCCTTTTCTCTGAGATGCAATCCTGCTGAGAATCCTGAGGCTGCCACACAGAATCAGACAGATCCTCTAGGGTCAAGTTCTGATCGGGCACGGTATCAATTTCAATTAACCCCTTGTGTGTCAGCTTTGTCATCTGAATCTGGTATGGCTGTCTTTCCTCTTTCTTGATTAGTTCCAGTGCATGTTTTCTCTTTTGAATTCTCCAGTTGGCCAGCTCCTGTGCAGCCATTTACGTTGCACTCATTAGAACCAAACACTGTGGGGTGATTTCACCAAGGACCACACGACGGAACAGGATCTGATTTTTAGGGTCCTTCAAATTGAAAAGGAGGATCCGGTATTTATTCTTATATCTGCTGTCAGTACACAGGAAAAGTTTAAATATTTCTTGTTCTACGTTCTCTGCAACTCCACGCACCGACTCATCCAATACGTGAAGATCTGGGGTTTCTCTGACTCTCCTCAGTAGTGTATCAAACAGAGTCTGCACTGTGGTAACACGGACATCTTCAGGACATAACTCAACTATTTGCAGATAGGCAGTCTGCAGCTTCTCTTTTTCACCTGTTCTCTTCTTTCTCTTATGCGTATTCTTGTCTATATGCAGGTGGTCTCTTGCCTTTCAATTAAACCAATTCGTTCCTTCCATATGGTTTCAAAAGATCTCTGGCATCATTACTTTCAACGCAAATAACGTCATCATAGTTAGTCTCCTCATTATTCACCGGGAAGAGAGTGTTTGCACTGACTACCCACAGCATGCTCTTGCCATTGCCTACTCCACCTTCAACGACAGGGTGCAAGTCCCAAGGAGAAGGATCATTCACTTTATTATCTGTCTTTATTTCACAAGTAGTGCCTGGAACATCCTCATGGGTCACTAGATGTAAATCTGGACTAATGTCAACCACAGGGTCTGGAAAATCATCAATTTGAAATTTTTCGAATAATCCCAGTGGGCTGCCACATTCTTCCTCCTCTGATGGTATTAAAGTTTGCAGAGATTCACTATGGGGTGGTGTCAAGCATTTTGGAGAACAATTAAGCATCTCCATCCCAATACGTTTCAGATGTCCTATCAGCTCTTCCACCCTATGCGATACTATGGGCAGGCTACCCGTGACGTCATTACTCACGGCCCTATTTCACGCGGACACTCTGTGTCAGTGTGTATCATGGTCTCTGTGGACAGGGAACAGTCTCTATTCTGCTCTGTGTCAGTGTGTATCAGGGGTTTTGAGGACAGGTGTCAATCCATATCTGCCAAGTGACCCTATGTAGGGGGAACAGTCCCTATTCTGCTCTGTGTCAGTGTGTATCAGGGGTTTTGAGGACAGGTGTCAATCCATATCTGCCAAGTGACCCTATGCAGGGGGAACAGTCCCTATTCTGCTCTGTGTCAGTGTGTATCAGGGGTTTTGAGGACAGGTGTCAATCCATATCTGCCAAGTGACCCTATGTAGGGGGAACAGTCCCTATTCTGCTCTGTGTCAGTGTGTATCAGGGGTTTTGAGGACAGGTGTCAATCCATATCTGCCAAGTGACCCTATGTAGGGGGAACAGTCCCTATTCTGCTCTGTGTCAGTGTGTATCAGGGGTTTTGAGGACAGGTGTCAATCCATATCTGCCAAGTGACCCTATGTAGGGGGAACAGTCCCTATTCTGCTCTGTGTCAGTGTGTATCAGGGGTTTTGAGGACAGGTGTCAATCCATATCTGCCAAGTGACCCTATGTAGGGGGAACAGTCTCTATTCTGCTCTGTGTCAGTGTGTATCATGGTCTCTGTGGACGGTGAACAGTCTCTATTCTGCTCTGTGTCAGTGTGTATCATGGACTCTGTGGACAGGGAACAGTCCCTATTCTGCTCTGTGTCAGTGTGTATCAGGGGTTTTGAGGACAGGTGTCAATCCATATCTGCCAAGTGACCCTATGTAGGAGGAACAGTCCCTATTCTGCTCTGTGTCAGTGTGTATCAGGGGCTTTGTGGACAGGTGTCAATCCATACCTGCCAAGTGACCCTATGTAGGGGGGACAGTCTCTATTCTGCTCTGTGTCAGTGTGTATCATGGTCTCTGTGGACGGTGAACAGTCTCTATTCTGCTCTGTGTCAGTGTGTATCATGGTCTCTGTGGACAGGTGTCAATCCATATCTGCCAAGTGACCCTATGTAGGGGGAACAGTCCCTATTCTGCTCTGTGTCAGTGTGTATCAGGGGTTTTGAGGACAGGTGTCAATCCATATCTGCCAAGTGACCCTATGTAGGGGGAACAGTCTCTATTCTGCTCTGTGTCAGTGTGTATCAGGGATCATTAGGATAGGTGTCAATCCATATCTGCCAAGTGACCCTATGTAGGGGGAACAGTCCCTATTCTGCTCTGTGTCAGTGTGTATCAGGGATTTGACTATCTTTATTCAGATTGAAAAATTACAATTCCAGGAAAAATTTAACAAACATTTACAAGAACATGTTATGCACATCATAGAAACAACGTAAACCTCTTTAAAGCCACAAACTTAAGACAAAAAATACGTACACACAATGTGTAAGGGTTTGAAAGAATATTCTGAATCCTTACACGTTTACTTTATCGTTTGTTTGATTTTTGTGAACCATATATAAACTACAAGCAGCGTGAAAACTATAAAAACTCAAGTGGCCATGCTGATCAAATTAAATAGTATGCTTTACACAGCGTATAAGGGTGATGTCACAGCACAACGGGAATCTAACAGGGGAAGAGGTGAAAGTCATCCTCCCCTCCCACGACCCGCCATATCTGCCAAGTGACCCTATGTAGGGGTAACAGTCTCTATTCTGCTCTGTGTCAGTGTGTATCATGGTCTCTGTGGACAGGGAACAGTCTCTATTCTGCTCTGTGTCAGTGTGTATCAGGGGTTTTGAGGACAGGTGTCAATCCATATCTGCCAAGTGACCCTATGTAGGGGGAACAGTCCCTATTCTGCTCTGTGTCAGTGTGTATCAGGGGTTTTGAGGACAGGTGTCAATCCATACCTGCCAAGTGACCCTATGTAGGGGGGACAGTCTCTATTCTGCTCTGTGTCAGTGTGTATCATGGTCTCTGTGGACGGTGAACAGTCTCTATTCTGCTCTGTGTCAGTGTGTATCATGGTCTCTGTGGACAGGTGTCAATCCATATCTGCCAAGTGACCCTATGTAGGGGGAACAGTCCCTATTCTGCTCTGTGTCAGTGTGTATCAGGGGTTTTGAGGACAGGTGTCAATCCATATCTGCCAAGTGACCCTATGTAGGGGGAACAGTCTCTATTCTGCTCTGTGTCAGTGTGTATCATGGTCTCTGTGGACGGTGAACAGTCTCTATTCTGCTCTGTGTCAGTGTGTATCATGGACTCTGTGGACAGGGAACAGTCCCTATTCTGCTCTGTGTCAGTGTGTATCAGGGGTTTTGAGGACAGGTGTCAATCCATATCTGCCAAGTGACCCTATGTAGGAGGAACAGTCCCTATTCTGCTCTGTGTCAGTGTGTATCAGGGGCTTTGAGGACAGGTGTCAATCCATACCTGCCAAGTGACCCTATGTAGGGGGGACAGTCTCTATTCTGCTCTGTGTCAGTGTGTATCATGGTCTCTGTGGACGGTGAACAGTCTCTATTCTGCTCTGTGTCAGTGTGTATCATGGTCTCTGTGGACAGGTGTCAATCCATATCTGCCAAGTGACCCTATGTAGGGGGAACAGTCCCTATTCTGCTCTGTGTCAGTGTGTATCAGGGGTTTTGAGGACAGGTGTCAATCCATATCTGCCAAGTGACCCTATATAGGGGGAACAGTCTCTATTCTGCTCTGTGTCAGTGTGTATCAGGGCTGGGCTTTGAGGACAGGTGTCAATGTTAGGTGATTTCTGCCCTTTATGGATTAAAAGCAGACTCTGCATCAACTGTGCAATTTTCCATGGGCGTTTTGCCATGGATCCCTCTCTGGCATGCCACAGTCCAGGTGTTAGTCCCCTTGAAACAACTTTTCCATCACTATTGTGGCCAGAAAGAGTCCCTGTTGTTTTTAAAATTCGCCTGCCCATTGAAGTCAATGGCTGTTCGCGCTGTTCGCCGGTTCGCGAACATTTGCGGAAGTTCGCGTTCGCCGTTCGCGAACCGAAAATTTCGGGTTCGCGACAACACTAATGTTTAGCTTGTATCTCTTGCTAGCAACTAACAAAAGTAAGAAAAATGTGCATAGGATCTTGACTACCCCATTGTTATTATTGTTGAAAATTAACGTGAGGAATGCCATTGGGGTACCTCGCGAATGTTGTTAGATCTCTCTGCACGACAAAATTATTATTATTATTTTTTTTTTTAAACAGAAAAAAAAAAGGGAGAAAAAAAAAGTCATGTTGTTCAGACAGAATGCTCTGATCATACTGATCACGGACATGGCCTGGTGATCATAACGCAGGAAAGGGTTAAAACAAAGTAATACTGGACAATGTTAGTATTAATTGGCTGTGACATTATATCTGTGATCGCGATGACTGGCTGTCCCCTTGATCAAGTGATTCTGACCGAAGCAAGTCGATCCTGGGGGTCTACCTTGCTTGTCAGGTTAGTTCCCATATCGGATCTGAGATGCTGTAAGCATCAAAACAACTTTAGCTTAATAAAGCAGCTTTGGTGTATAAATCATGCCCCTATAATGTCGCTGCTCAATTCTCTGTTTTATACACAGTCACATGAAATTGCATTGCTCACGATAGAATGTTTAGTAAATAAGATTTTGGGTTTGTTTTCTTTTATCATGCAATAAAATAGATATTAATATAAAAAATAAATAAAAAATCTATACTTTATATTCCCCCCTCCCTTCTTATCTTTGCCTGGGAGAGGGGGCATAGAGGTGTCGCGAGATCATAGCATTACTATGGTAACCGTGGCAATGCTCCGACCTAGCGAGGGGAACCCGGTGGAGCTGCAAGATAGAGATATCTGAGAAGTAATTTACATTCAGAATATTTGAAAACAGAAAAATATTTGAAAACAGAGACAAGAGGTGAAGAAGACCCTGCTCGAACAAGCTTACAGTCTATGGGTAATGACACACATGAGAAATAACCGAATGTCAGAAGGTAGGAGAGATTGATGGATAAGGTGTATATGTTGAAATAAGCTGTTAAAAGTGGTCTGCGGAAGAACGGAACAGTGTCACTTTTGCACTTCAACTTTCTTAATCCGACAGACAATCACCCGATACAAAATTTTCAATAAAAGACAAATATTGAACAGCCGGGATTGCATTCTTATCCTTCACTCAATATTAATTCTCTGATACCATCTGAAGAATTCTTAGTTCAATATTAGTTCAATTAGTTCAATGACATTCAGGTAATTTGCAAGTCCGCCTCTGTGCTTGCTAAAGCGAACATTTTGATGCCTTTAAGCTGTTGCCCATGTACCTATCCCTGTGGCACATACATTGTGTTAAGTATTTTTTATATAATTTAGACTGGCTATTAAATTAATGCCTTTGGTAGGTTTCCTTGGTTGCTTACTTACTACAGAACCTCCTTGCTATACAAACAAGCCTGACTAAAAGACATAATTCCTTTCATGACATTGACATTTGCATGGCAAGTAATAAAATATTTGCACTTTGCATAACATTGCACTCACTTCCAGGGCCGGATTAAGAGCCCAGTGGGCCTGGTGCTGATAATTATGATGGGCCTAATTACAAAATCTTATTGACCAAAAACACTAAAACAGTCCTACCTCCTAAGCGTCATGTATCTGATGGAGATGGTGCTGGAGGGAAACTCATAGGATGCAACTATGAGAAAACACATACCCTTTGCTAATCTCACGCTTTCATCTTTTAAGTCAACCCATATCCCCTAACAGCAGTGTTCAGTAAAGCAGGAAGTCTATGGATGCGGTAAAAGGGTGGGCCACTGACACAAATCACATAACCAGAACAGCCGAAAGGGCGAACATACACAAAAAGGGGGAATGTCTGTGTCCCCATGTCTCTCTAGTGTCTGTGTCCCCATGTCACTAGGACACTAGGGGACATTGAGAGACATGGGGACACTGGGAGACATGGAGGCACAGATGCTAGGGAACACTGCAAGACCTGGGGACACTGAGACTCTTGCGGACATTGGGAGACATGGGGACACTGGGTGACAGACACAAGGGGACACTGGGAGACATGGGGCACTGAGACACTGTGATATAGGGGACACTGGAGACTTGATAAAGACCTAGGTACAGGTCAAAATGTTGCGGTGTCCAATAAACCTGGCTAAATCTATCACAGTGAGTGCCTGAGATTTTTTTATTTTATACTAGGTGACACAGAGACACTACGGGCACAGAGACACTACGGGCACAGAGAGACATGGTGCACTGAGAGACATGGTGCACTGAGACACTCTGATACATAGGGGACACTGATACATAGGGAACATTGGAGACTTGATAAAGACCTGGGTACAGGTAGAAATGTTGCAGTGTCCAATAAACCTGCCTAAATCTATCACTGTGAGTGCCTGAGATTTTTTCTTTTATACTAGGGGACACTGAGACACTAGGAGACATGGGGGCACTGGGAGACATTGGGAGACTAGGGGACTTTGGGAGACTAGGAAACATTAAAACACTAGGGACACTGGCACACTACAGACACTGAGAGACACCAGGGACACATGGGGATACTGAGATACTATGGACACTGGCTGGGAGACATGGGGACACTGGGAGTGCCCCATGTTTCCTAGGTCTCAAAGTCGCCCAGTGTCCCCATGTCTCCCGGTGTCCCCCAGTGTCTCCATGTCTCTCAGTGTACCCTAGTGTCTCAGTGTGTCTGTGTCCCCATGTCTCCCAGTGTCCCAATTTCACTAAGACACTAGGGGACACTTAGAGACATTGGGAGACATGGGGCCACTGAGACACTAGGGACAGTGGCTGGGAGACATGGGGACACAGACTAGGGGCCACTGGAAGACATGGGTCCCTAGTGTCTCAGGGTCCCCATGTTCCCCAGTGTCCCAATGTCTCAGCGTCCCCATGTCTCGGAGCTGCTGTCTGGACTCTCAGTGAGTAGAGAGAGGCAGGGAGGGAGATGCCGTAACTTCTTATCACTGCCTCTCTCCACACAAACAGCGACCCCTACTGGCCGGCATTGGTATTGCAGAACAATCTCTGTGTATACTGAGACAGACATTTGTATTGCCGGTATTACTGCAATACAGGCACCGGCTAGGCAGCCTCAAATACCTGAGAAATACTTCTGAGAAATACCTGGAAACCCTAAGAAATACATGAGAAATACCTGGCAACCCTAAGAGTAGTGTGTAAAAAAAAAAATATATATATATATATATTTTTTTTTTTAAATCAATGGGCCTATTTCATGGGCCTGGGCCTGGAGCTGCAGCTCCATCAGCCCCTATGTTAATCTGGCCCTGCTCACTTCTTTGGAAACGTCTTTGGATATGGTAACACTAGTATCCATTTTATTCCATGACAAGTTGCTTGAGAAACAAGACATTTTGAAGAGGTTTACTTCAGCCTAGACTTATTCAAATTAGCAAATGCAGTTTCTCGTCAGGTTGTTGAATTTTGTAATGCTCATTATTCCGAAGTGAGGTCATTTTTCTCTAGTTCATTGGTACCTTTTTTCTAATTCCCCAAATTCCGATTTTTTTCATAGACAGTTCAGCTAGGACAAAATTGAATACATGGTTCTGACAACCTGGAATGGGCATCCTTTGATAATCCTAAAGTATCAATTAACTCTCATAGGATGCTTTCAGATGGTGGCACAACATTTTACTGCCAAATACCTACCTCAATGGATTACCAATACCTGGTTTCTAGAAGAGTGCAAGATTCACAAGATTGCATCACTATTTAAAATCTACCCAATTGTAGCTACTGCAACTATATACATTTCACCACTGATAACCTTGCCTCTCTCCACATACTAAATAAGTTATTTTTCACATAAAATACCTGTACATCTATTGAACTTGTTCAACATTATTTGTTTTGCTATATGTTCCCAGTCTATCAAGCAACTCCATCAAATTATATTCAGGCATACACCATGATGCTTATGCACCTGGACAGAGACGCTCTTCAATAGTTATACTCTGTTAAAATGCCGCTCGAACATTTACAGACAGCCTTACCAAAAAAAGGAATTATAAAAATCCTTATGAAATGTTTATATCCTCATCTCTAACAAACAAAGACTACCAAAGTGCAACCTCATTTAGACACAAACATCATGATGGATTTTAGACCACCACTAATTTTACCTCTCTTGCCTTTGAAACAGCATTCAGCTGATTGTCCCTGACCACAATAAACATTGACAATATTCTCATCGGTAAATTTAAGCTAAAAAAGAAAGTGATATCAGAAATGAAAAATCTGGGCACAAAGACCGAGTACTCGTCGAAACAAAAATGACAAGATTTAAAAGCAAACATTTACTGTATGAAAAAGAAAGCAGCCATCTGTAAATCCAGTTATATTCCTAATGATCCAATTGATTTACCTAATGGGGCCTGACAATACACTTTTAGAAATACATTATGTAATAATTATTTTCATTCATGCTCACTTGAAGAAGAAAACATTCGAATTCTAAATATTATTCCTAAAAGAACTTGGATTTGTGGCAACAATAATAATTAGCTGGTAAAGGTGTGGTGACTATACCAGTCTTATTAACTCACAGAGGAATCATATGCAATGATTTAAGAGAAAGCTGGACTAAACAAAAGAGTAAAACAAAAAAAAAGATGAACTACACTAATAGTGTATCAATAATCTGCATCAATAGACCAAACCAATCTAATGAAGTTGCTGTGATGGAAAAAAAAGTTTCAGGCACCATTTTACATTATGGCGTTAAACTGCTAATACAAAATAAAGAAATAGTAATTTTTTTCTGAATTGGGAGCTACTGATGACACTATCAGTAACGCACAGTCCAAGACTTCCTGATTAATGCTTTGGATAGTCAGAGAAAGTGGTGGGACAGAATGATCGGGTGCCGGTTTGCAGACTTTGGGGTTAAATCGTTTGTTAACTGCTTAACAAATAAGGTAAGATGTCCCACAGGAGCTCCACATACCAAAACCATTTTATTGTCATTAAGTTGTTATAGTGCCTGGAGTGCTAGAAAGCTCTCTGAAACAGAACGTGTTTGAGCTGGGTTGGTAGTATTATATTTAACAAGGATGTACTGTATTGCAAAAGTGATTATTCCTGATTATTAAAATAATGCAAATTAAACGAAGAAAGGTAAGAGATTGGGATTAGGGTAATATCCTCCCACGTCCAATCTATTAACTTCAGGATGGTCACCTAGACTGGGTAATAGGGCATATGCCCAAAATATACAATAAGAGAAAAATGAAATAATCCCAATACTCACTTCCAAAAAATTGACTAATAGGATAGAATCCAAGTCCAATCCGGAAATCGCATTTAAAATAACAAAACTTTATGATTATCACACAAAAAAAATCCTGAAGGGCGAACTTCTATCCTACAGAGGTAAGGATAAACTCTGGGTAAAAAGGTATCCCTGTATATGTACATGTGGCAACCTGAGTGGGAAGTAAGAGCCTACCTAGACTAGAAAATTCCAACAGCTAGGTAAAGAGAAGCCTAAAAATACAAAATACCCCAACAGGTCTTGCAAGAGGATAAGGGATATTAGATACTGATAAGCTAGCAAACTATGATGAAATTCCCAGCGTAGGGGATAAGCCATACGAGTGGATATCAGCAAAAAAACATGCTTATCCCTATTTACCTCGGCACCGCACCGAGTTAGTGCCTACCTGAACCAAAAGTTCCTTAACCAAAACAAACAAACAAACAATTAAATTAAAGTTCTCCCTACATGTGTAAGAAAGAAAAATAAAAGAGCACCTGATAAATAAAAAACATCTAGTTCTGGACAAAGCCCACTATATTTGTATGGTTGAATGTTTGCTAACAATAAAGACACCTATCGGGTCCTTGCAAAAGATGCCACAATGCAATTCTCAGTCTCACTAAACAGATGCTGTACCTTTTGGTCAACCTCACACTCCCTGGAAATGCCATACTGTGCAGCTTGGATGTCAAGGCCCTGTACAGCTCAATCCATCACCAATTAGGGATCGAACATGTACACACATTCCTCCAGCTAGAGTTGAAACTACCAGAAACCTATGTGGATTTCATTTCAGACTTGTTGAGAGTCATCCTAACTCGCAATGTATTTCTATTCAATGGGAAAATGTATCAGCAAACTACAAGAAGTGCGATGGAGACGTCCTGTGCACCGCTAATTTACTCCTTGGCTGGCGGGAGAATTGCATTAGGGCGAACCCAAATCTCAAACCCTATATGAACCAGATTTTTTATTGGAAGAGCTATATTGACGATATCTTTGTGATTTTGCTAGATATACATGATAAGTTTCATGAATTTGTACAACTTCTGAACATTAATACCTTTAACCTACGATTTACAAGTGAAATAGGAGGTTCTCACCTCTGTTTCCTAGAACTGTTATTACAAATAGGAATAGGGGGTAAAACTGAAACAACACTATACAGGAAAAAGACCACCTCCAACAACTTGTTATGTTGGTAAAGCCATCACCCGACACCACTTAAATCTGGTATCCCTATAGGACAGTACCTAAGACTGCGCCGCAATTGCTCATCCATTGAAGAGTTCAAACTTAAAGCCAACGACCTGCATCATTCATTCAGGGAAAAGGGGTATCCGAATCGGGTCCTTAAGAGGACTTATCTGAGAGCAATACACACGTGACTCACTTATTAGTGATGTCGGCCGAAACGAGGAGGGTGACCCAATACGGTGTATTGGCACTTTTGATGCAGAATGGGATACCATGAAAGTTATTTTTCATAAATCTTGGCCCATACTTACCTCTGATAGACATCTGAAAGAGGTATTAACTCCATCTCTCTCTCTATTACAGCAGGCAGAGGTAAGAGTTTGATGGATCTATTAGTGCCTAGTGATTTTTCCACCACCTCCCCATCAGGGTATTTCAAACAATATCTACCAGTAGGTACGTTCCAATGTGGAATTGCAGTGCATGTCCCTTCATTAATAGACAATCCTACTGCTTCTCAAACAGTAAGTCCCAAACCACATTCTTTTTTCAATTTCTGCTCGATATGGGTAGTTTATCTACTTACCTGTTCCTGCCGATTAAAATATGTAGGTAAGACCTTTCGTGCCTTTAAACTCAGAGAAAATCGGTCTCTCTTCCCAGCGGCAGCAAGCATCACTCGGGGTGGAAATGGTTGGCCTCACTACCCAGCAACAGACAGCGTTACCAAGACTGGAGACAGCCAGTGTCATCCCCCAGCGGCAGTACATACAACAGGGAGCAGATAGTTTCTTCATCCCTCCCCCAACAACAACGTGGTGCATCAGAAGTGGATTTTAGTAGTTGTTCTTCCCAGAAAGACCCGGGACGTATAAACTGGAGCTTGGGGCAGGAGACCCTCCTGATCACTGCACCTTTTATAAAAGGTCACCAGATTAACACAGGTCACCATGTTATTGTAGGTCTGGGGTCTGGTTAGTCTCCCAAGGAGGGGGAAGATATGTGACAAACGCTCCTTACCCTGGACGTTTGTCATGACTTCCTGGAGGAGCCTGCTAGATAGCCTCCTGCCCAAGGACTATCGACCACATACAAAGACCCTGTTCGTGAGTTAAATCTCCCCAGCAGCAATTAGCAGCTTCCCCTGGGTGCCCCTGATTCGGCACTTTCCCCTTGATTCGAATGGAACCGAACATTAGCTCCCTGGCGACCGTTAGCATGAAGAAACTAATGGACTGTCCTCAGCGGTACTTAGCCGTGATTGTTATGGAACTACATTCGGCGTGAGGACTTTGTGGGTTCCTGGTCACCTCAGCGGGACTTAGCCGCGAATGTTATGGAACTGTTTTCGGCATGAGGTGCCCATGCGGCTCCCGGACAACCTGGTCGGGTGTTTTGAATGACTTTGAAAGCAGCCAGGAGAGCGCTTTTTGGAGGGAAGGTGCCTGTGACTAAGTTGAACAAACACTACCTGAGACCCAGGCGGAGAAACCGTATTGCGGCCACAGGAGCTCCCACTGCATGGATCTGAGCTATTTAGAGATCAGGGCTATTTAAGGATGTAATTTTTGTGGGGTTATTACATATTTTTATGATGTTTTTGGGCACTTTTATGTTTTACGCATAGTCATTCTGACTCAGAAATTCATTGGCATGTTGTGGGAGGGTTCTGGGCGTGTTTTACTGTATCTTTGCTGTGGATATAAGTGGGCCATCTGGCCATAATAAAGGCAGTCTTCTTGTACCCTTCATCAAGTCTAGGCTGATGTTTAATCACTTAGCTCTTTTAAGAGCTAGTTCTTGATACGCTCTCCTGGAGGAAGAGGTCTTTCCCACACGTTCCTGGAAGACAGAAGCTGATCCAGGGTGGGCAGAAGACGGCGAGATTCCAGTTCAGTTACGGCGGTTGTGGATTCTGTGGTGGTTGTGGGGTCAGCGGTGTGTGCAGCCAAGTTCATGGAACTGAAATCGGCTGCACATTTCCATGAACATCGCTGACCCTTACCTTCTCCCCCACTGAGTAGTCCCGTTCGGCTATTTGAACTCACTGCTATACTAAGCTAAATGCACGTTCGTGCATTCGAATGGAACTTAGCCAACCCCTGGATGGAATTGCCTGAATTTTGGATATGTTTGTATTTGAAGTGTTCGAATATGTAATTTTTATGGAGATTGTATGTATATTTTTAAAGTTATAGAATATGTGTAAAAACTGTATTTTTCCTGCCAGTGATAATTACTTTAACCCATTGTGCTCAGTAATTATATCACAGGCAGAGGGGAGGGTTTTGTGGGAATGAATGGGAGTATTTAACTGTGTTGTAATGTTTTGATTGGTTGTTAAATGTACAGCTCCAGTGCCCCACAAGGTCCACGTGGGTGGTAACTTTGCTGGGAAACTTGTATATAAGCAGGAATAAACGCTCATTGGAGTTAGTTCCTCTTGACCCTCAACACGTAGTCTTGTTTCGTGATTGGAGGGGACAGCTATACTCACACTGGGGATTGCTATGCTCTGCATACTCCCTTGAGCTTTAATCACCTAGCTCTTTTAAGAGCTTGTTCCTGATACGCTCTCTTGGAGGAGAGGTCTTCCCCACACGGTCCTGGAGGACAGAAGCTGATCCAGGGTGGACAGAAGACGGCGAGTCTCCAGTTGAGCTACGGCGGTTGTGGAGTCTGTGGTGGTTGTGGTGTCCAGTGCGGTGCTTGTGGTCCAAGGCACAGGCTAGGAAGCGTCCATCAACGGAAGGTACTCGGTCGGAGTTCGGGGAGTTCCGTTACATGTGTATTGTACTATTTCCCTTTTCCATAATCAAATACCTTCAACAAATGTCATATGATTGAGATGTTCATTTCTCAGATGCATTATATCTCATAAATAACCCATCCAACCAACTAAAGTTAATTTTTTTCATATAGATTTTAATTACAATCCAGCTCCTACAAGTAATTTCTATGTTCTTCGTTCCCGTTACAATCTCTGTTTAGACTACAGGGTCCTATTGGATTTTTTTCCCTGTTTAATGATTCAGTACCTTTATTGCCCAGTATTTCTAAAAAGATGCAAGGAATGAATGAACACATTCAGGAATCTGACCAGATTGAGGACTTGAGGCCAATAAAGCTTTGCTCAGTACTTTGATACTGGAAGGTAGACATCTATTAAAAGTCTGTTCACACACAGCATGTCTTAAACTGCCTGCAGGTCATTGACATATCTCTGTATTTTTCATAATTATTCATTTTTTACATGTGTATTAGTTTGGGGAACGGCATCTTCTCATTTCAAGCATTATAATGCCAATCTAGAGAAAAAATAGCAGTGTTACTTAGGGAGAAAGGTTTAGGGTTCACATTTTATGTAATTTTTAAAAATATGGAATTTATTTTTCTTACTTAGTTAAAATTATGTTATTTGCTGTTTTACATTGGCATACTTTAGAGTTGAACATACTGTATATTTGAATTGAAACAAATAAAGTAAATGACTGTCTTTTTGCATTAAGTGCATATAACAATTTGTGGCACTGTTGAGGACTTTAAAATTGCAAAATCACTATTTAGTGATATGTATGTGGACAGTCACCCTCTTCTCAATACTATTCAATCTCCCCTTAGGTGTGTAGCGAAGTCCTTCCCCTCCCTCTCTCCATCATTCTAGCTCTGACTACATACATTTCTCTCTTTGGCCACTAAATTTAAAACATATTTGCCCAAACTTATAAAATAGCATTGTATGATTCATATGATGGCTTTGAAATGTCATTCTCTATTGAGATTGTTATTTTTTGATGCATTTCATAAACAAAGAATTTAATTTAAAAATATATAAAATGATGATTATAACACACTGGTGTATATATGTGTTAATATCTCTAACATGTTTGAGACCACCTATCTCATCTGCAAAGATGCTTAATTCACGAAGAGTTGTATATACATTACACATAGTGATTAAACTAATGAGGCCTTTATAGCAGTTTCAAGAAAAAAAAGCCATTGGATAGTAATGGAATGATATTGTGCACAGTCCATAAACCAGCTCAGTGATGATCACAGTAAATGATAATTCTCAGATTGATTCTGGGTGAAAAAAAACAACATGGGACTTGCTAAGAGAATGTTTTACTGGGAGAAATGTGACTTAATAGCACATGGATGTATTTTATGCATATTACTAAAAAAAATGCAGCAACTGACAAAAGGCAGTGTAAAATGGGACAATAAACACTGAAATTGATTTCTCTTATATTAGATCAGACAAATGTTATCATATATTGGGTCTTCACTGCACAGACACTTTGATTGATTAATTATTGACAGGGTCATTAAGTTCTATGCATATTGCTTATATAAACATTTGCACAATTAGAATTGTTTTATTACAATTTTCACATTACACATTTGCATACGAATATATATTATGTATGAGAAATGTAATCCTTCCTTTTTTAATTCAACAGTTCAATAGTCTTCAGTGGCTAGTGTCAAACCTTGGTGAGCTTAACCTCCCTGGCGGTATGATTATGTCAGGAATTTTGTACCAAAAGCGGTACCATTTTTTTGCATTTGAATTACCCGCCCAGTTCCGCCTCCATGTCAGGCATGTCAATCAAATTGTAATTAATCAAATCACATAATTACGTTAAAAGATTATTTAAATATACATGTAGAATTTTAATATATATGCATTTATAGGTATTTAAATTCTACGTGTATACTAATGTAATTTTTTATGTAATTGTATGTATTTATCTCTATATATATATTTGCAGTTATTTGTATTTTATATATATATATATATATATATAGATATATATAGAATGTCATTCTAAGTGTATTTTGTTACCGATATATATATATAAATAACAAAATACAGTTAGAATGAAATTACATATGCATATATAATTTATATTACATTTTGTTTCAATATTTTATTTATTTATTATTTTAATTATACGTATTTATATATAATATATATATGTACATCTATTATATATATATATAATATATATACATATTATATATATGTTTTTTTTTTTGTTTTTTTTTTTTAATAAATTTTTATTGAAACATTTTCCTTTTTCACAGTAAAAGACAATTATGCTGGGTCTTAAGAGATTCAATTCATATACAGTGTTACAAACAAATAAATGAATATTTGAATAAATTATTTGAATAAGTTATTACACATTATTTGGCATTGTACAGAAAGATAATGTCACAATGATCCCGTATGAACCAGCATAAATAACAAAAATACAATAAATTAAAGAAAAAAAACCATCACCAAATTTTGGAGCAGATAATTTAGAGCACATAATCATATATTAAGATCCACATCTATTTTATATTCTGTTTGATTTATCCCTTAGTAAGGCCAACAAATACTTCACAAATGTAATAAACTATCTAGCTAGAAGAGTGCCCGAATAAGCCCTTGTATTTTTTTAACCAATCTTTGTACCATTGTTGCTTCTTCGACATAAAAGTCGAATTGTTGATCAGCGCATATTCCATTGACATTTGGAACATGATCTGGTCAATCAATAGTCGCTTGTCAAACGGCTTTGATGATTTCCAATGTCGCGCAATAATAATTTTAACAGCGACTAGGCAATGAATGGCAAAACAAACATCCTTCTGGGAATTGAAAGTCAGGTTTAGATGTAAGAGGGCCGCAGCGGCATTTTCCTCAATTCTATTTGTCGTCATGGCAGTAAAGATATTAAACGCCCATATCCACAAATATTTAACCGCAGGACAGGTCCACCATATATGTGTATAAGTACCTGGCTGACTTCCACATCTCCAACACGTTGGATCAGTAGAATCATATATTCTGGCCAATCTGGCTGGAGTATAGTACCATCTATATAAAACTTTAAAATGGCACTCAGACAGGTTAAGGCAGTGTATGTATTTATTTACCATAGTTAGAGAGGAGTTCCACTCCTCTACAGAAATCTGCAAATCCAATTCTAGTTCCCACCTTTTAATCAATCTGTGAGGGGATTCTTTAAGCAGCTCCAACAAGGACGCTGCCACAGACGAAATCTTTCTGATGGCTTGGCTTCGAAAAATAAATTCCAATTTCTTTGCAAATATATTAGATGAATTAATAACATTTTTGTGGATGAAATTTTTTAAGCGAAGGTAAGTAAAGATTTCTCCACCTGGAATATGGCAAGTATCTATAATGCTTTGGAAAGGTACGATCTTATCTCCCTGCATTATGTCTGCAATCCTCAGTTTGTCAACATTATTCCAGTGCTTTAACGAGAAATCTTCTATCATTAATTCCAATATATCAAGCGTACATGTTTTCGGTATGGAATTATTTATGTTTAGTTTTTCCTTAATGTTTAGCCATTCTCCCAGCATCTGGGATAATATCAACGAGCTAGTTAAGGGAGAGTTTTTAAGGGAAGTCTTTGTAGTTGTCCACAAAGAATGTTGTAATTTGTCCAAATGAGCCACTTTGGATTCTATAATATACCAGGGCTCAGAAACCTGTTTAGGATCCTGGAGAAGATAAATATGCCTAATAATATTCGCTTGGTAACTATATACAATGCTAGGGAAATTTAGACCGCCATTGCTCAACTTTTTAGTTAGGATCTTTTGAGTAATTCTGGGTTTTTTATAGTTCCAGATAAAATTGTTAAAACTAGATTGGACCATTGCCAACCAGGGTACAGGGACTGTAAGTGGTATCATGGAGAACAAGTATAGCCATTTAGGTAAAATGTATGAGTTTATAATGTTGATTTTGCCCTGCCATGAAGTTTCTAAATTTCTCCATTTTTTAAGTTTAAGATTCATGTTGCGAATGCAAATCAAAATATTCCTCTCCATTATTCCAGCTGGGTTAGCAGTTATAACTAGTCCCAAATAATTTATTTCTGAATCTGTCCATATAAATTTGTAAGTGTCGGCTAGGGTTGTGACTTGTTCACTGCTCATATTCATGAACATTACTGTGGATTTATTAATATTTAATTTAAAATTTGAGATAATGGAATATCTGTCAATTTCAGACATTAAGGATTTCAGAGACGACTCTGGAGAGGAGAGCGTAAGTAACGCATCGTCCGCATAAAGAGATATTTTGACATCCAGAGTATCCATTTGAACACCTCTAATTCGTGGATTGTTCCTGATATTAATAGCCAAAGGCTCAATGGACAAAATATACAACAAGGGAGAGAGTGGACACCCTTGTCGCGTACCATTTTTAAGAGCAAACCACCCTGCAGTAATGTTGGGGCCCACAGTGCGTGCAGAAGGAGCAGAGTACAAAGCCATAATGGCATTGTGTATCCAACCTGTAAGCCCGAAAGCAGTAAGAACTTCAGCTAAGTAACCCCACCCGACCCTGTCAAATGCTTTTTCGGCATCTAAAGACAGGGCCAGGAGGGGCAACTGGTCTCTATTGGCCAAATCTACAATATCTATTATTCTCCTAGTGTTACTGGATGCTAACCTACCCGGTACAAACCCAATCTGGTCCGGATGGATCAGGGTCGTAATTATAGACTTGATTCTCTCCGCGATTATAGCCGCGTATAGCTTCATGTCTACATTAATTAACGCTATAGGTCTGTAATTGCTGGGATCGGTACTACTTTTATTTTGTTTTAGTATAGGAATGATATTTGCTTGTAGTAGTTCGGTTGGAAAAGACTCGTTTATGGCTATTTGATTGAACATATCCGTTAGAGGTTTAATCAATAGAGACTGCATATGTTTATAATATAAATTTGTAAAAACATCCGGACCCGGGGTTTTATTTATGGGTAATCTATTTATTTGGAACTGAACTTCGTCCTCCGAAATGGTTTTATTTAAATTTAATAAATCCTGATACGTAACTTTTGGTATTTGCGTGTCAAGTAAATACTTTTTAATATCATTAACCTTAGGGGACAGTTTTAAATTATACAAATCCTCATAGAATTGGTTAAATCTTTCCCCTATTGAAGAAGGGGTCGAATAAACCTTTTGACCGTCTGTCAATTGTTCGACTCTATTTTTTGCGTTGGAATTTTGTAGTCGTTTAGACAGATTTTTATTTGCTCTGTTCCCCGTATAGTAATTATTTAGTTTTAATTTATGAATATTTGTTATAATTTTCTGTTCAACCTTTAGATTTATTTGTTTTTGTAACCCTTTTAACTTTGTGTTTATTTCTGCAGAGGGATTCTGTTTATTAAGTTTCGATAAATTATAAAACTCAATATACAGATCACTTAAGGTCTTTCCAGTATTGATCTTCATAATGTGGGCTAATTTAATTAAATATCCGCGCATAACTGATTTATGTGTACACCAATTGTTTGCTGGAGATGTATCGGAGGAGCTGTTCTCCTGCCAAAAATATTTTAATAATTGGGTTAGTTCCTCCTTGGTCTTTGGATCATTAATAAGAGCATCATTCAGTCTCCAAGTATTTCGGACTGGGGGAGATTTATTTCCGAGCTCCATTAATATAAAACTATGATCTGACCAAATACTGTCTTTAATTTCACTTGTGTTGCATAAAGAAATCGAATTTGCATCCAATAGACAGAAATCAATCCTAGAATGTGATCCATGTACGCAAGATTGATGAGAGTAGTCTTTGTCGGTTGGATGCAATATTCTCCATATATCATGCAGATTGTATTGTTTGCAGATAGTATGAAGTTTTTTAGCCTGCTTAATAGTTCTTTTATCAGTTAGAGTGCCCAATGTATACAACTTATCCATTTTAGGGTCACTGACACAGTTAAAGTCCCCAGCTATAATTAGATGACCTTTTTGCACTTTATCAACTTGGCTCATTATAGACAAAAATGTAGCCATAGGATCTACATTCGGCAGATACACGTTGACTAAAGTATAGACCGTATTATCAATGGCACAGACAATAATTATAAATCTAGCTTCTGTATCCAGTTCAATATACTTAATTTCAACATTGAGATTACTATTAAAGATAACTGCAACCCCTCTTTTTTTATTATTCGTTAATGAAGCATGAACAATGGTGGGAAACTTGTCCCCTCCCCATTTCTGGGTACAATCCTTTAACCAATGAGTTTCTTGTATAAATGCCAGTTGTATATTATGTTCCACTAACGAGGCATACAATCTTCTCCTCTTTCTATTTGTATTTAAGCCTTGTACATTTAACGACATAAACTTAATCATATTTTTCATGTGGAGTTTTCAAAAGTATTTGTTGTACTTGGACCCCGCGTCTAAAGTCAAAGAATTGGACAGCTACCATCATCAAGGGTTTCTCCAAAATATCATATGCTCCAAAATAAAAACGGAAAAAACTAATCAAATACAAAGATATACCACCCATAATAAAACAAAATTGGATCAAAATTGATCCAATAGCCACAGACAACATATAACAAATATAGAAGAACCTAGTTCCCTAGTTCTTCCCGTTTCCTCCTTGTCCCTCTTTTCTCTCTTACACTGTGAATTTCAGATGGTACTAGAAATTGACAGAAACGATGTAGTATCACTACACCAAGAGGGGCAACCTCCCAGAGAAGACTAACAACAGCCTCTTAGAGTCTTACGTCCACTATTTCCATTTAAGTCGGGGAAAGCAGGGTACCCTTAAACTAGTCCCGCCTAACGTATTCTGTGTGTTTTAATGTCAATACAGTTAACCAGACAGGGTCATTATATAAATGCAAAGAGGGGAAAAATTTGATATGCCTATCAATTATCTGTATACAGAGAAAGAGATAAGGGTATGATTGGGTCTGGTATGATTTCCAACAACAAGGGCATCGGCCATAGGAGATAAAGTTTACCCGTAGCATTTATCGGGTTCTACTGTGGGGCTAGTTGATTCAGATAAGCCTCCTATGACCAACGCTTATCCAGAGTCGACTTATCCCTTCACAATATATATCACCATTAGGTAATCGTGCCATGATTTCTCAACTTCATATTCTAATCGGCTGCTTACCCGTCTACCCCCACATCTTAATAGAGTAAGATAACAATGGGTATAAATTACATGCTTCAAAAAAAAAAAAAAAATATGTTATTTTACCTTAATTCATGTATCCCCACCAGCATTGCCATTTTAAAGACTAGAATTATCATACAAATATAATACCATTGTGCCCATGCAGATTATTTGTGGACATTTATATGAGTGTACATAGCAGATTTCTATCTAATCTGTCCCCGCGAACAACCTTCCATATTTATTTCCAAATAGTGATAAATTTAAACTTTGACAAATTAAGATTCTTTTCCCTTTACCCATTTTCATATTTACACAGAGTGTTGTCTTGTGGTAGTAAAACAAAATTCAATGACTATAACAATTGTTTGTATTATATAATACCGTGTCTAAATATATTTAGGCCATAGCAGTTTAATTTGCAAATGGCTTATAGAGTTACTAATGTATATCAACTTGACTATACCAATATACCGTGACTTCTTAAGTTTATCTGTGAGTTTACAATTTCTAATGTGAATCTGCATTAGCAGAGTAATTATTAATCTGCACATACAGACAAATAATGAAAAAATAGATAGTGAATCTATATTGAATCATACATTTAAATCATACTTTTCTTCTAATCTAGTGAATCGTCTTAAACACGTAGAATCCCAATCACCTTATCATCCCCCCTGTTTATAGCTATTGAGTAACCATGGCTAATTGTGATAGCTTTATAGTCTGGTCCCCTATGGGGCCGTCAGCCTAGACGTTCTAATAATAGTGAGTATAGGTAAGTAAACGTATCATACAGTATTATCTAATGGTAGTGAAACAGACTACCATAAGTATATCATTTATAATATATATAGGCTGTTATATTCGGGGAGTGGGATATTATCCGTATTGTAATACCATTGAGCAATTGTTTAAGGGAGTTTTTTCTTTTTTCTTTTTTTTTTTTTTTTTTTTTCCCTTGTTGCCCTTATCCCCTCTCCCCCCCCTTCGCCCCCCTTCCCCAGCGTTACACTTCATTTCTCCCCATATGCGTTGTATTCTTAACCTCTTAATGGGGCTACTGCATTAATTTCTTGCCCTTAAGCCATTCGACCAAGTCCATATTGGTATCAAAAGTCTCTCTTTTGTCTTCATATGTCAGCGAGAGTTTCAAGGGGTGTAGCCACCTGTATCTTATATTGTGATATCTAAGTATTTGGGTTGCAGAGCTAAATATTTTCCTTTTCTGTCTGGTTTCAAAGGAGAGATCCCGAAGCACCTGTACATTTTGATAACAGCCAGAATTGATTTGATTTGTTCGAGCTGACCGCAGAATAGATTCCTTAAATTCATATGAAACAAAACTAGCAATGATGTCCCGTGGAAGATTTTTCTGAATTGATTGTGGTTTAGATAATCTATGGCAACTGTCTATTGTTTGATCGTGTGGATCAAACACAATACCCAGAAATTCTACGAAATCCAGCAAGGTTTTTTTTAGATCTTCTTGTGAGTCTTTCTCAGGTATATTCCTGAAACGTAGGTTTTTGCGCCGACTGCGATCTTCCAAGTCAATTATTTTGAGTTCTAATGCCGAAATCTTGGTTTGGGCATTCGTACTTTCTTGCATAAGACTTTTAACTTGAAAATCCATTGCTTTGAATTGATCCTCTATTCTGTGCATATTGGCAGCAAGAGCATTTATTTCTTGTTTAATTTCTGTTTTAATTGCTGCTGCAGTTGTAGCTAATTCGGTCTTTATTTCATCCAAATTCGCTCTAAGGGTAGTTTGTAATATAGTAAGTGTAACTTGATCTGTTTCAACTGATTTTCTGCCCTCATCCTCGGGAATATCAAGGCTAGTATCTGTATCATTCACTGTCAATTTAGGCTTTTTATTCTGTTGCGGCGAAAAATAAGTGCTCATTGATTTGTCTTGAGAAAGATCTTTTTTATCTTTTCTTGATGAGACCTTGGTGTCATTAGGTTTTCTTGAAGCCATATTGAAGAAAAATAAATCCGGGTTAAAGTTGCACACCAGTAAATATGGTTGCTCTTTAATTATGATTGTATAGACAAACTTAGCGTTGCACTTGAAATTACACAGTGGTATACAATTACCCCGTTTATATATATACGTTGGCACACAAAAATATGTATGTAAAAAATGTGTAATATGCCCCACACACTCAGATGTATGAAATAATTTGGCTGACTTTGGTGGTGGGGTTTAGTTGTACACTAATACACTAATAGTGTGCATTCCCATTCAGGATGTATCAGTAGACAAATAGAGAAAATAGAGAAAAATATAAATCCTTGGTCAGAGGAGCAGTGTTTCCCATGTGGGAGGCGGCCACCGGAACCTTATGAAGGCATATAGGGAGAGTGTTTCCTCCGGTAAATTACCTTTATCTTTTAGTTAAAAAAAGGAGCGGATAGTTCTCTGTCAAAGCTGGAGACAGGGGGGAATCAGGCAGAGTTTATTCCCCGTCGGCAAACCGTAATGACTCCTCAAAGCTGCAGCGGGAGCACGGACGGCTCATCTCGGAACGGCCGCCTCGCCACCCGCCATCTCTGGTGGCTGCCCCTCCTCCTCCGTCACAACGACGCCGCACGCAAAGTACGTCAGCACGTCATAGCGTCCGTATATAATAATATATATACATATTATATATATGTAACGTCATTCTAAGTGTATTTTAATATTAATATATATACTTATATTAATATTAAAATACACTTTGTATGACGTTACATATATATAATATGTATATATATTATTATATAATATATATACATATTATATATATATATAAAAATATATTTAATTTATTTTTACACTTGTCTTTTATTTATTTTTTTATACTTCCCACCAGCAGGGGGACTGTCTGATATTTCAAACAGTCCCCCTGCTGGCAGATCCACAGCCAGCTATAGAGGGCCATGTGATCGCTCTTTGAGAGCGATCACATGGGCCCCGGGGGCCTGATTTGCCGTGGGAGGGCTGCCTGGGCTGTGAGGCAGTCCTCCCGAAGCGGATCGCGGCGGAGGTAAGTACATCTTATCTACCCCGAGCGTGACTCGGGGTTACCGCTTCTGGCAGCGAAAATTAACCCCGAGTCACGCTCGGGAATACCGCTAGAGAGGTTAAGCATCTGGGGCGAAAATACTAATCATGGAGAGCATTCAGAAAATGCTGGTGCTGACTTCATGTCTTTCCATCCACATATAGATTGACCCAGGCCTCCTAGTTTGGGAGATATGAAGTTGCAAAGTCCTGAAAGAAGTAGACCTGTCCAGGAAGGGCCAGGCTACAGAGGGGGCATGTCTGCTTGGCATGAACGCACAACTAGTTGACTAGCAGCCTCCTGGCTGACCCCACTCAGGGAAGACTACGCAGCAAGTGCTGCGGTAAAGCTCTCTGCATAGTCCAAGTGCACTTGTCTAATAATGCACTTGTGCTGTGCCACGTAGGGAAATAATCTGAAATAGGGATTGTCCCACTGAAATTGGACATCTGAGAGGTATGAAGTCAGGGCAGGCATAGGTGGGCCTACAAAGGGACATGTCCATTAAGTGTATATCATTGGAGATGTCTAAACCATCCAAAATAAAGAGGGTCTCACCAAGGAAGGATTCATGATCCTGATATGAATGCATGGCAGGCTGACGGACATTCTCACCAGTGGCTATTTCAATGGGAATAGCCCTTTGGGTCATAATAGCAGTTATATGTTAATTCTAGCTAGCAGGAGGTACTGGTATATGTTGTTTACATGTCGTACAGCGCTGCAAAAAAAGTCAGCACTTAAGAAATAAAAAGTAAAACATTAATAATAACACTTTTCACATCAGTATTACAAGCTCTGAATTCAAAAGATGCCCCAAGGTGAGGCTTGGAAGGCAAAGGTTACCAAAGATACATGATATAACCACACACGTTCGTAAGACTGGCTCTATTATGGGAACAAAATGGTCTGCAAGCAGCAAAAGACCTCACATCGCTTTAGAGTACAGAACACTGTCTCTCTGCTGCCTTACCCTTCCAGCTTATATATCACTTTGTTCATTGCCTGTAAAATAAGATGGATTTTACGGACACTCAAAACCGATTATTTCTCTGAGCTGTTTCTTTTCTAGCAAAATTAAATGCTGAAAATCTGGAAGGAAGAAAAAACACAACATAACAACAACTTTCACATGAAAGAAATTGACAAAGAGGAAAAGACATCAGCGTTAACAGTCTGGAGTTAGACATGCAGCCATCCATCAGATCTTCCAGGGTCCCATTAATTCTGCACTTCGTTGGCCTCGGGCTCTGTTTCTCATTGCAGAAAAAGGTCAAGTTCTAGAATAAGACTTAAAAATGAGCAGAAATCAAATATGGGGGAAATAGCAAATGAAGAGAGTATGCAGCTGGAAATATAGTCTATTTTCACAGTGATGATGAGTATTTTATTCACATAAATTAAATTAATAAAATCAGTACTGTTCTTCGGGGAGCTCCAGGAAAAAAAAAAAAGATTATTTAGCAAACAAGGTTTTTTGAAAGCACACAAAAATGTTCCTCAGTGAAACATACAAAATGACAAATTTAGGGAAATGGAAACAAGAAGTTGCTTACAGTTTGTAATGAAATAATCTGGGCAAGCAAAATTATGTCAGTCGATCCAAGCCGAAAATGATCAGGGAAAGAAAAATTGGCTTTATGTTGTGACGGCAAGCAGGGCAAAATTGTATATATCCATTGTTCTCTCTGTTACAAGGTACACATTTACTGAAAATTAATGGAAAAACAGTATAATTTTATAGGCTTAAAACATTTCTGTCTGCACTCATTTTAGTGCATTATGTTCCATTGCATTGGACACGCGTTAAAAATAAATGTATGCCCTGGAGCTATGTTTAAAATCCCTTTGATTTCAATTTAAAGATAAAATCCTCAAACGATGTAGATGCTAATCTATTAATTCTGTTGTGTGGGTAAAATGCTGGGAGGAGAGGGGATGGGAGAATTTATATAATTAAATGGATGCTGGGGTTTTCATGTACGTTGGCAGAAATAAACATCTTCACACCAGGTGAATAAAACATGCATAAAATATATGCTGAAACTATTTTGGGAGAGAAACATTAGCAAAATGTGTGCAGAGTGCTTCATATGACCATTACCAACGCACTAATAAACAACAATCCATTTTACCAGAAATTTAGAGCTGGATAATTCAACAAAAGATAAAGGTACTTTAATCTGTTCTTCAATCAGAGAAAATTATGGTTGTCAGCGCGTCACTGTCCCTCAAACGTGTAACACATTTACAGTGAGGGAGATGACCTATGAATCTGCAAATTTTTTCAAACTCACAGATCAGATATGTCAGTCTTCAGATATTTCAAGCTATGCAAAGCCCCAGGGATGTTGAAACATGTAACAGAAAGGTCATTGGGGATGTTTAGCATTTTAAACTAAGAGTTAAAAAAAGAGCTCATTCTATGAGAAATCTAGAAAGTTGAACGGAAAATGTATAATAAATAAACACGAAAATATTCTACTATTTTGTTACTATTCACACATTTCATATAGTCCATTTGAATATTTACATAATGGCAATTTTGCAGGTTTCTTTTGATTTATTATGATTTAGTCAATGAACCCTGAGAATATTCAAATGTATGTGGAAAAGTTACAGTGCCCTGTAAAAGTATTCACCCCCCTTGGCTTTTTACCTATTTTGTTACATTACAGCCGTAAATTCAATGTTTTATTAATCTTAATTTTATGTGATGGATCAGAACACAATAGTCTAACTTGGTGAAGTGAAATGAGAAAAATATATACATAAAACTATTTTTTAGAAATAGAAAACAGAAAATTGGCATGTGCGGATGTATTCACCCCCTTTGTTATGAAGCCCATAAAAAGCTCTGGTGCAACCAATTACCCAGATGTCTCATAATTAGTGAAATGATGTCCACCTGTGTGCAATCTAAGTGTCACATGATCTGTTATTACATATACACATTTTTTAAAGGCCCCAGAGGCTGCAGCACCTAAGCAAGAGCACCACTAACCAAACACTGCCATGAAGACCAAGAAACGCTCCAAACAAGTAAGGGACAATGTTGTTGAGAAGTACAAATCAGGGTTAGGTTATAAAAAATATCCAAATCTTTGATGATCCCCAGGAGCACCATCAAATCTATCATAACCAAATGGAAAGAACATGGCACAACAGCAAACCTGCCAAGAGACGGCCGCCCACTAAAACTCACAGACCGGGCAAGGAGGGTATTAATCAGAGAGGCAGCACAGAGACCTAAGGTAACCCTGGAGGAGCTGCAGAGTTCCACAGCAGAGACTGGGGTATCTGTACATAGGACGACAATAAGCCGTACGCTCCATAGAGTTGGGCTTTATGGCAGAGTGGCCAGATTAAAGGCATTACTTTCAGCAAAAAACAAAATGGCACATTTTGAGTTTGCGAAAAGGCATATGGGAGACTCCCAAAATGTATGGAGGATGGTGCTCTGGTCTGATGAGACTAAAATTTATCTTTTCGGCCATCAAAGAAAACGCTATGTCTGGCGCAAACCCAACACATCACAAAAAATACCATCAGCCAGGACTTGGAAACTGGTCAGAGTTGGGGGAAAGGTGGATGGTGCTAAATACAGGGATATTATTGAGCAAAACCTGTACCACTCTGTGCGGGATTTGAGGCTTGGACGGAGGTTCACCTTCCAGCATGACAATGACCCCAAACACATTGCTAAAGCAACACTTGAGTGGTTTAAGGGGAAACATGTAAATATGTTGGAATGGCCTAATCAAAGTGCAGACCTCAATCCAATAGAAAATCTGTGTCAGACTTAAAGATTGCTGTTCACAAGTGCAAACCATCCAACTTTAAGGAGCTTGAGCAGTTTTGCAAGGAGGAATGAGGAATGGGCAAAAATCCCAGTGATAAGATGTGGCAAGCTCATAGCGACTTATCCAAAGCAACTTGGAGCTGTGATTGCCGCAAATGGTGGCTCTACAAAGTATTAGGACATTAGGAAGGGTAAGCTATGCTGTTTTTGCCAAATTTTATTCATGAATTATGTTAAGACTTATTTTCATATGGTTTGACAGTCTTCCTAAGTCAAAATCGTAATCTAAATGGTTCTTGCGCACTGTGCCAAGAGGTGTCTCAGATAAACCTCAATGAAGAAACCTATTCTGTGCAAATCCATTTTAGATGACTTAATTGTTATGCCTTTGACTTTAGCAAGCAGTAAAAAGGATATGGCTGAAGAAGGATCTGAATAGACAAAACCTAAATGACACACTTGAAATCAAATTTACATTCTGATTGTTACGGACTTGCCAACGTGCATGACCTGCTGTGGTAGGCACAAAAAAAAGTGTCAGCACTCTAACACACTACACAAAATTATCCATGAATTTACATATAATGCACACATACTCTTTATATTCATATATGCGAGCTGAGCTGGTTTTAAATGCTCTTATAATATATTATTGCACAATGGTTAGATAAATACATAATAATAACAATAAAAATATACACCTGCAGGCCCAATTTATACACTTACATGTGAGTGATTTATGTGTGGTTACAATATCTAGTTAACATATGTTTGAATCAGTTGTTTTTAACATTATTGCCGCCTGTTGTATGTGTGGACTGCTAGTCACTGCTACTACCGTAACAATGTTATTCTTAGTTTCAATAAATCTAAATCATGTTTTTACAGCATATTTATTCAATTAAAATGTCCCTTTGCCCTCCCCCACAATAAATCGCTACTATATTAAATCAACACTTAGTTGCACATAACATGGATTGATAAAGTTTGATTGATACTTCTCTACATAATGCTTCTCCAACCGATCTATTATCCCTAGTACACAAGTATGTCATGTCTAGACCCCTACGCTCTGCAGAAGACCTACTGTTCGTACCCTACTGTTCGTACCCCTACCTCAGATTCTCACCTTAAAGACTTCTCCAGGGCTGCACCATCCCTATGGAACTCTATTTTCTTCTCTGTTAGACGATCACCCAGTATGCAGTCCTTTGGAAAGTCATTAAAAACTCACTTCTTCACAAAAGCGTATCAATGAAACTGTTAATAGCTCCAGATTGATTCCCCTTCTGCAACTGTTATTAAAAAAAAAAACACTAAGTCTTCAATGAATACTATTCTATCAATCTACTTCTCTAATACTACCCTTACCTTTTGTGTCACTTTACCCCACTACCTCTAACATGTAAGCTCATTGAGCAGGGCTCTCAACCCCTCTGTTCATGTGCGTCAACTCGTCTGGTTACAATTACATGTTTGTTAGTCTACCCTTTGTACAGCACTGCAGAATTTGTAGGTGCTATACAAATAATAATAATAATAATAATAATAATTTTTTATCCAAACCTACTAATTTAATTTTATCATGTTTCACATGTTTCAAAATGTGAAAGGAGCAAAACAATGGGGTCAGCACACATGGATAAAGCTTGATAATGAGAGAAAAAAGCCGGATAGTGGGACAAGATGATGCCAGGTAAAATCAAATATGATAGGGGTAAGACACACAGAGGTAGGGAGAGGAAGAAGGTTCTTGCCAGGGAGCAGGTAAGCAAGTAAAGATACAAATAGAAGAACCAGTGGAGTAAGATATGAACAAGGAAGACTCGGAGTGACATGACAAGATCGATGAACAAAGACTAATAAAAGATTAGTGGACATGGACAAATCATAGACAGAGAGTAGAAAGATAGAGACAAGAAAGTATCCGTCAAATATAGAAAAAAGGAGAGCTCAATAGGCAGGTAGGATTTAAAAAGAAAGAGACTGGTGAAAGAAATCAAAAAGATAAAAAAGAGAAATGTATATGGATAGAAAATGTTCATAAAATGAGTGGTTGAAAAACAAAAACATTGCAGTAGGAAAGAGAGGTTGATGGATATGAAAGACAGAAAAAGTCACTGTTGGACAAAGAAGCAGGTGTATTGCTAGTAGCAAAATTACATTGTATATCCCCTCCCACATATATTGACATCAGCCCCTCCTAAAACCAGTTTTATACATGCCCTCAGTCCAATCTTAATGGCTTCTATTAATCACATCGTAACACCAAATATTTGATTGATTTCAGAGTATTACGTAGACCTATATTAATAAACTCAACACCTGCTTTATTAACCCCAGGCCATGATGTATTAACCCTTCACCCCACTGAATTTAAATCCTGCATCCATAGCACTACCCCCAGACGTTTCTGTATAATTAGCTTCATATATGATGCATGAAAGTGCTATTGTCATTAAATGTTTACTTGGACATGTTATTTCTCTCTCTGTATTAAAGGGGTCTTGGGGCTAACAATGAAATAGTTCCATAATCAGCCCTGGGACTTTTCAAGACCCTACTCGAAGATCCATCCCCCATCAGCCTCCCCCATTCTAAATCAATCCTAATGGAACATTTTACATTTCAGCCTTTCGTGTATTACAAGTGAAACACAGGTAAACACTGACAAAATTGTTTTGCAAATATCAATCTGATTTAACTTCACAGGAAACACATCCACCAGAATCCAATTAATAATGCACTTGTAATATCACATGCAATGATCATGATCGCATTGGATTCCGAGGCACTGAGCTTTTCTGAACCAAACACTTTGGCACAGAGATGCCACCAGCTTCAACTGGAAACAAAATCAGATGTAAATCTTTTTTTAGTCAACACCCCGGAGTCTATAATAGGGCAGCTTTGTAAAAGCAAAGCATCATCCCATTGAAATTAAAACCAAAAGAAATAGACCTGTGACTGAGCTGATTTGCCAACAGTTTAATAGCCCTTTTCTCCATCTGTGCAGGAAGCATGGAAATGGTGCTGAATACTAATATAGTCCCGCTGTAACTGGCAGCGAGCACTCATTACTGTGCCAGCCGACTCATCCAAAGCAACTACTACAAATCCTGTTTGTTTCTCACCTGATGCCGAAGGAGTACACATGACCAATGTGATTACATGCAATCTTATGAGATCAAAATATTATTTAGTGCAGTATTCCCTCTGAGCAATCTAGAGATTTAAAACAAAAGCTTTCTGAAGGTTACATAAAAACGTACACCTAGCACACAGCTTTTTCCTTTTAACTACTTGTTTCTAAAGGGTAAGAGTCGTCTGAGGAGTGTTTTGCCAATGGTTACCTCTAAGTTGATTATTCCTTTTAAGTTCTTAAGTCGCATAAAAATATAGATCATTACTTTAAAAAAAAAAAAAAATCAGATGGAATATACCCAGCAAACTAACAGATTTCTCACAATGCTGCAGTTACCAGTAGACGCCAAGCAGAGCAATAGAGGATTAAGCAGACAGGAGAAATCCAATCCTCTTATCGCCTCTTTGCAGGACTCAGGTACATTTGATCAGTAATGTAGAGAAAATGTATTGGTGGTTGTAATAATGAACATACAGTGACTGCTGCTTTCTATAAAGACATTTCAACTATTTATCAACTAACACAAAATACTATTTGCAAAGTCGGATCTATTATTTTTCTTTAAATGTTATATGGGTTAAAGAAAAAAACTAAGTGCAGTTAGAGGGATATTCCAATCATCATAACAATCTATGCTCCTTCGTGAAGCTTTTTTGCTGATATATCGTACCACTCACTTGCTTAAAACTGCAGGAACTTACAAAAATCACTACAATTATAAGTCTGTTATGGCTTACTGTGCCACTGCCACCGCCATCTTGGATTCCGGAGAACTGTGGCCACCCAAGTGTGTCCACATGATTGCTCAGGATGGGCTGCAGGCATCTGGACAGATTGTATCATGTATCCCAAGCAACCCCAGACACCATGGAGGCGTGTTTGCTCAATGTGGAACAAGAGAACTATTACACAATTAAGTTCCCTATGGCAAAATAATTAGTGGGGGTTTGAATGCAAAATAGAGGTGCGTGGCTGAGCAAAGGCATCCTATTTAAACACAGAACAGTGGAGCATGTATTGCTCAGTTATTCTGTGGTTGTGCTGTTGAACACTTGATTTTATCTTTCTCTCCGTAATTCTGGTTATTGACCCCATAGCTAGTCTACTTGTCTGGGAACCTTTGCTGCCTATTGGATTTTCTGACTGTTGAACTTTTTGATACTGAATATTGTCTAGCCTTCTGGATTTTGGTTGTCTCAGATTTTAATTCAAGTGAGCTTGCTGCATTTTGGGTTATTTCTCCTAAACCTTTGACAAAAACCTTACCAACAAAACAGGAACAGGAATTCAAAGTGCATTTCAAATGTAAGGCCAGTGTTGCTGAACTAGGAAAATACCGTACTTGGTACTTAAATTAGAAATTCACTTAGAATTCATTTTAAATTCCTGACAAGTCTCGCTTTAGTAATAACCCTGCTGGCATTGATTCATTGCATAGGCTGTGAAATCCCAAACTATTCCAAACTCAGAAAACACTTTACAAAACAAACAAGCTTTGTTATTTATTAGCAATCGTCACTCTAAACCCTCAAACTATTCATAACTATCTATTCAAACAATTCATAACATAAACATAAACACCATTTCTTTTTGGTTTGACCACACTGCCATTTAAAGTATATTCTGAGTTATCTCCCAGCAGAGGTGGAACTGGATGCCTAATGATTCCTTTTCACTTGATCCCATCACGGTATCCACATTGGGCACTATTAAAGTCGCTGTCATGACCACATCTTATTTTTTCTTGTAACACCACTCCCAACTCCTGTACATTATATTGTCCCCCTGGTCACCCCCAAATGACTCCTAGTCCCCATTTCACCTTTTTTTACTGCTTAATTTCTTCTCCGGATCTGTGCCCGAGGCATCTTAGTGTTCCCAGATGACGTCAACCGCAGGGGCTTCATCTGCCCACACTAGCTCAAGCTATGAAATTCCCTCACATATCCACTGTAGACTGTAGCATTCCCTCTGGCTTGCAGCTGCCTCCTAGTAATATGTACAAATAGAAATGTTGAGGAGCTCTGCTTCCCGACACTTTTTTAATTTTCCCATGGTCCATATGACCACCATATTAGCATAAGGGAGGTTAAAATCTCCTTCCTGCCCATACACTCTGTGCCATAGATAGTGGCATGTCTACTAAAAATTAAGCAGCCGAGGGAGGGTCTGACTGTCATGGAGGAGAGTCACTGTCAAGTGAGCTCCTCTACTATTTTGCCCTAAGATGATTTTACAAGCGCAATCTACAACAAAAAGGACAAATTCTGCAATAGTGCTACCTCCTGACCCACTTGACACACTTGGTGACAGTCAAAGAGCTGCCGAAAATCTCCCTTCATCCACCTTCAATGCTGATGCGGCCTAGTACTCGACGAGCGGGAGAAGCAGCCGATCTCCCAGCCCAGAGGTGCCTAGAGGGAACTACTTGTCAGCGAGACCCCGTTTCCTCCCCTCTTTGACTGGTGGGGGTGATCCCAGTCCACTCCTGGGAGGCATATCAGAGCCATCCAAGCTGTTGAACATCACGGTGACCCACAAAAAATGGGGGAAACCGCCTCTTTATCTGCCATTAGTGAGGCACTCTTGGATATGGAATCCAGAATAAATAGGCACTTCAATGAATTCTGGAAGCAGTTAGCAGGCAGGCAACCATATTGTGACGCACGGCACCCCCCACCGGAAAGTCGACAATGCTTACAGGCTCTGGATCCCCATCGGAGATGGTAAAAGCTGATAATGGTAAAGGCTCCAACATAGAGGAAGCGTAAACGATGGAGCTTGAATAAACTAAAAGAGGCACAGAGGTGGAAACCGACATGGAACAAGCAAAAGCCCTTCACCAAGCCTGATATGCCATGGAGAGCCACGGTCCTGTTCGGCAAAATGAACTTCCTTTCACCTGGGCCTCAAAGCCTGGCACGCCCCTCTATGGGCGAGGGCTGTGCTCTACCGATCCAAGGCTTAGGGTGAATGGGTATTTTAGTTGGGTTACAGAGAGAAGAACTAGTAGCCTTATTTAGCTATTTGGGGAAATATTCTCCTGATGTTTTTCTGACCTCTTATCCTATTTGCTCTCAGGCCTGTTAGTCTCATATCAGATGCCTTATTTTCTTTTCTTTTCTTTACGTGGCCTACCAGAAAACCATTGTTGCTTAGCTATACAGCGCCTACTGTTTATTTTAATTTGTATTTTGTTTAACTTTGTCAGTCACCAAGCTTTGATTCACCCTTCTGTGTATGCACTGACTCTCAATTTTCTCATGTTCACTTTACAATATATTATAAAATGTGCAATGTATTCACAATGTTATTTACATGCCAAGCAATGTCCTTATATCTCTTTTGAAAAGCTAGCAATAGCTTGTGTGGTGTTGCAGGCTTGTTTGTATTATCTATGCACCAAAAATAAAGAATTATAAAAAATTACAAAAAGTGAGCAGCCAGTGTTTTTTTTTTTGCGATTAGGTAAGAATCACTTTATATAAAATCATTAGCACTTAGGGTCCCTACCTGCCATTAATTGGTGGGTGCATGGGGGACAATATCACTTAGGAGAGGGACACTATGTTATATTAATTATTTTAATAGGTGCCCCACCATGGGGGCATATGGGGCTTGTGCCAGGTCTCAGTTTCTTGGATTGGGGGTCTTGGGAGGGCATGGGCTGCCTCACAGTTTAGCAGACATGCCTCTACTCGCAGCACAGCGAATAGGTGCATGAGGGAAAATCTTGCCTCCCTTATTCACTAATACTAAGTAAATAATTTGGTTCTTTCAACTTTTTAGTAGATAGCTCCCCAATCCCACAGGGTACCAATTTAGGTGGTTAAATATTAAATTGCTGCAAGATGCAGCCACGGCCCGGATCGGAATTTCATTATTCCCCATGAAATTCCAAGCTGAAAATAATAACTGAATTTTGGACAAAAATTGTCAACATTCAGTTCGATGAAATTTGGTCATTCCGGCGGCACCCTGGTCCACATAACAGGAAAGAGCGAAAGTCGGGAACAAGAGAATAGATTTCCCAGTATTGCCAGAAACCTTCCTTAGACACAGGAAGATCAGCTTACTTAACTTCCTCCTTGTGTCAAAGAAAGTCAAGTGTTGCGGAGAGCCGATCTTGCACAGCTATTCTCCACTAGAGATCCCAGTGAGGCTCAGGAACAAGGTGATGTTAAGTCCACAGGCAAGGTTTCCAGCAGGTAGAGTAATACAGCAATATCCCCATCGCAATCCCAATAACTGGACGACACACAGTTTCAGGAGTAGAACTAACTAGCTTTATTTCACAGTTCCTTATAAAGCCCTCTCCCATGCAAGGGAGGAGGTTCTATCACTTAAGACATTATCCAATCTACAAGCAGTAACCTCCCACAGATCTCCTCCCCTCCTCTAGCATCATAATTCCCTTATCGTGTACACAGTTTTCCCCGAGTTTTGGATGTACCCTAAATACTTGGGGTACATCCACAAATCCAACATCCCCAGATAGCTCTATTCTGGGGGACCAACATACTTTAAAATTAGAAAAAAGGAAGAAAAAAACCCAAAAAGGGATGTCTTATATAAAGACCGCCCAGAGGGTAAATACCCAGTCCAATCTCAACAGTAGTATAGTTGCCAAAAAAATAAAAAAGCCTTTATTGAAATCTATTAAAAACCTGGGTTATCAGTGATGGACAGAATAATATAGGGAGAAATATGTATGGTAGGAACAGGGCTAGTCAGGAGCCTAATAGCCAAAAGGAACCCTCACAAAAAACGGAGAGGGGATAGAAGGCAATATGTACTCCCATACATAACTCAGGTAACAAAGCAGTAGGAGAGAACAGGGAAAGGGAGAAACACACTCCCAACCAAACAGTAGTGCTATGCTAATACCCTATCTCCTATAAAACACCTTCGTGGGTGTTCTAATCTAAATGCTGTCATAACATCTGAATCCCCAGGTTACACACACATGCTAGAAAAACATAAATGAAAAAGGTGCTCAGAGCAAAGTGCTCAAAGAGTATTAAAAACACAGAAGAACCCGACGTACGTTTCGGCGTGACCACACGCCGTCCTCAGGGGTGTCAGCAGTGACTGGGTATTTACCCTCTGGGCGGTCTTTATATAAGACATCCCTTTTTGGGTTTTTTTCTTCCTTTTTTCTACAATTTCCAGGGTTACCCCCTTTTAACCAGTCCAGGTGACCTCTATACTCTGGAGGCTCGGCAGTGGGATACGGGAGTGTCTTTTCCTCCCCCCTCCCCCCACTTTCCAGCCTTTTGAGTTTCCTTTTTCTTGTTATACTTTAAAATTAGCCCATTCGGATAAAGCGTTCGGGAGTTATGGGACTTTGAAGTTTGGACCGACCGCAGAGGTAAAGTATCCGAAAACAGTTCCATGTATTCTGGCCCTGCGGTCGGTCACAAACAGGCGAATGCAAAGGGGTGAAATACTACTGTTAAGTGGCCTGACGGGGATTCGGATGAATCCCCTAGTTTGTGGGGTTCTTTCTACCGAACGGCGGGCCGTTCGGTAGTTTCCCCACGAAGTATTAGGAGTCTGGAGGTCTCAGCGGTGTTTGCCTAGTCAAGTGTCCGATTTTGGTTCCAGACACTCGACGGCAAAACACCGCTGTTCGGCAGTCCAAGATGGCCGCCGCCACGTGTTCGCATCCCGAATGGCGGCCACCCAGAGAACAAAGACCACACTGCAAGAATAGGTAATTACCCGTTTGCAACATTGTTGCAAACGGTAATTGAAGGCACACTTTACAGAGGGTGGTCTGGTTGTTCGGTAGTTTCATTCCCTTGTTTTATTTGAATGATTCTACCGAACAACTAGAGGAATACAGTTCTTTATATACATTTAACTGTCAATATAACCGGATACCATGATTTCTATACATGTTCACACAGATTAAACCAGCAATATGACTAAATACACTTATTCTCATACATGTTGTGGGACAGCCCGGTACCAATCCGCTACACTGCTCCCCCTTGCCCACAAGCCGGCATACACAGTCTGAACCAACACGGATCGGCTTGGGGATGTCCGGGGGCTCACGGATCATTTCTCTAAGTCAGTTTGTCTTGACAACCCGTCAGCATTTCCATTCTGCTTACCCGGCCGGTACTGGATATTAAAGTCAAAAGGCTGTAGCGCCAAACTCCAGCGCAGCAGCCTGGCGTTGTCCCCAGCCACCCGGTTCAGCCAGACTAACGGGTTGTGATCCGTGAGCAAGGAAAAGGGCTGTCCATATAAATAGGGTTGTAGCTTCTTTAGGGCCCACACCACAGCCAGGCATTCCTTTTCGATGGCGGCGTAGCTTACTTCTCGAGGTAACAGTTTGCGACTGATGTAAGCCACTGGATGTTCTCCGCCATCGGCCCCGACTTGACTCAGTACTGCCCCCAATCCAAACATAGAAGCGTCTGTGTGAACAAGAAAACGTTTAGTTGGATTGGGAGCTGCCAAGACAGGGGCATTTATCAGTGCATGTTTCAATTGTTGGAATGCCTGCTCACACTCCGGGGTCCAGTTTACTTGGCGGGGGAGGTTCTTACGGGTCAGGTCAGTGAGGGGTTTGGCCAGGGCGCTATAATTGGGAACAAACTTCCTGTAATACCCTGCTGTCCCTAGAAACGCTAAAACCTGGGTCTTAGTCCTAGGGGTGGGCCACTGGGCTACAGCCTCTACTTTGGCGGGTTCGGGTTTCTGTTTACCGCACCCTACTCTATGTCCCAGGTATTGTACCTCAGCCATTCCGATACTACACTTGGCCGGCTTCAAGGTCAAACCTGCTTCCCTTATCCTATCTAGCACAGCTCCTATGTGAGCTAAATGTTCCTGCCACGTATTGCTAAAAATGGCAATATCGTCCAGGTAGGCACAGGTATAGTCCTGAAATCCATCCAGGAGTCGATCCACCATCCTTTGGAAGGTGGCTGGGGCGTTTTTCATCCCAAATGGCATGACCTTAAACTGGTACAAGCCAAATGGGGTGACAAAGGCCGACTTCGGGATGGCGTCTGGGGCCAGGGGGATTTGCCAATACCCTTTACACAAGTCAATAGTGGTGAGGTATTGGCCCCTGGCCATTCTGTCCAGTAACTCGTCTATCCGGGGCATCGGATAGGCGTCGGATACAGTCTTCTCGTTCAATCTCCTATAGTCCACGCAGAAGCGGGTCGTACCGTCTCGCTTTGGTACGAGGACTACCGGAGATGCCCAAGGACTGTCTGAGCGTTCAATCACCCCCAGTTGGAGCATTTCGTCGATCTCCTTACGCATGTTTGCCCGTACCGCTTCTGGAATGCGGTATGGCGTCTGGCGCATGGGTAGTTGCCCTGGGGTCTCGACCCGGTGAGTTGCCAGAGGCGTGTATCCAGGTACATTAGAGAACGTGTCGCGTTTCTCTTCTAATAGATGCTGTACCTCGATCCGCTCCTGTGGGCTCAGCCGATCTCCCAGCGCAACCTCCCCTAAATCCCCGGACAGCTGCCCATCCCCCAGCAAATCGGGGAGGGGTAAGCTGTCAAACTCTTCCCTGTTAGGGGCACAGATGGCGGTTACCTCCTCAGTACGCTCGTGGTAGGGCTTCAGCATGTTCACATGGAGCATGCGTCGCCCCCCAGTCCCTGTGCAGGGGCCGATGATATAGGTGGTATCACATCTTTGCTCCACCACCTTATATGGGCCCTGCCAGGCGGCCTGTAACTTATCATGTCGGACAGGTTTTAAAATTAGTACTTTCTGCCCGACCTGAAAGCTACGGTCCCTGGCTCCCCGATCATACCATGTACGCTGGCGGTTCTGGGCCTCCTGAAGGTTTTCCCTTACCGTCTTGGTCAACGCTTCTAGGCGGTCCCGAAAGGCCAACACATATGGTATGATGGGAGTGCCATCTGTGCTCCGGTCTCCCTCCCATTGCTCTCTAATAAGATCTAATGGGCCTCGGACCCTCCTTCCAAACAATAATTCAAACGGGGAGAACCCTGTGGATTCCTGCGGCACCTCCCGGTATGCGAATAGGAGGTGCGGCAGGAATCGTTCCCAGTCCTTGTGGGTCTCTGCGAAGGTTCGGAGCATCTGCTTCAAGGTACCATTGAATCGTTCGCAGAGCCCGTTCGTCTGGGGGTGGTAAGGGGCACTGATAATAGGCTTAATGCCACAGATCCTCCAGAGGTGTTGGGTGAATTCTGCGGTAAACTGGGTACCCTGATCCGAGATAATCTCCCTGGGTAATCCCATCCGGGTGAATATCCGCATGAGGGCATCCGCGACCGTCTCAGCGTGGATGTTGGTCAGAGCCACTGCTTCTGGATACCTGGTAGCATAATCTACTACCGTTAAAATATACCGTTTTCCTGACGGGCTAGCTTTATTGAGGGGGCCTATCAGATCCACCGCTATTCGGCTAAAAGGTTCCTCTATTATGGGTAAGGGGTGAAGTTTAGCCTTCCTGCGATCCCCCCTTTTTCCCACTCTCTGGCAGGTATCGCAAGTCGTGCAATATCTGCGTACTTCCTGGCTAATCCCTGGCCAGAAGAAACTCTGGGTTAGTCTGTACCTGGTGCGACTAACCCCTAGATGTCCGGATAGCGGAATATCATGCGCTATCCGGAGTAATTCAGCCCGGTACCGCTGTGGTACCACTAATTGTCTCCTCGCTATCGGGTCTAACCCCGTAATCTGTTTGCTTGTTTCCCTGTACAGAAGTTGTTTATCCCAGATAAACCTCTCTCCCTCCGCCCCGGGGGAACCCGTGCCAACCTTGTCCCTATACACCTGAAGAGTGGGGTCTGTTGCGACTTCAGCTACAAATTCATTAGGTGGAGCCCAGGGGACACATTCTAGAGGGGGGGTAGGGTTGCTTACCTGGACCTCCGGCAGTGTGTTGTGGTCCTGGGTGCGGGCCTGTTGTCGGGTGACTACAGGGTTGACCTCCCCTGCGGTGGGCGACTGGGGCTCAAAAGCAGAAGTGAGCCTCCCCAGATCGTTCCCCAATAAAACCTCCGCCGGTAAATGCGGCATCAATCCCACCTCCACTTCCCCTGCCCCCGCTCCCCAATGTAAATGTACCCTTGCTGTAGGTAGCCGGTACACTGCTCCCCCAGCTACCCGGACGGCAACAGTTTTGTTCAGTTTTGCCTGATCTGAAATCAGGTGGCTCTGTACCAACGTGATGGTGGCTCCCGAATCTCGTAATCCCCGGACTGCTGTACCATTCAGATATACCGTCTGTCGATGGTGCCGTAGATTATCCACATTGGCCTGGACAGGATCTGCCTCGTGCAGTACCTCCCATTGTTCCACAGTAGTAATGGGGACTGCGGAACCATACGGGGTGGTAACTAGGTCCTGGTAGTGGTGGGCTGCGGCCGCCCTGGGTGGAGGTGGGCCTGGACGAATCCAGGTGGAACGGTCCCGTAGCTGTGGGCATTCCCTTTTATAATGTCCCCACTTCTGGCAGTGATGACAAGGACCAGCGGGGGGTTGTCGGAACCGGGGCTGTGCAGCGGGTGGTGGTGGTGGTGGTAGTGGTCTCGGTGGAGCTGGGGTGTAGGTGGTCCCCCCGAATGTTTTAAAGGTTGCTTTTGGAGCTGCAGGTTTTTGTGACCTGCGTGCATCCAGGTAGTCATCCGCTTTCCTAGCAGCCTCGGTGAGGGAAGTAGGGTTTCTGTCCCTTACCCATTCCTGGACCTCACTGGTTACTCCCTCATAGAATTGCTCCATCAGCAACATCTGTATTACATCCTCCATAGAACGTGCCTTGCTAGCTTGCACCCACCCGAGTGCTGCCCCCTGTAATCGGCATGCCCACTCTGCGTGCGAGTCCTTCTCTGCTTTCTTTAGATCCCGGAACCTCCGCCGGTATGCCTCGGGTGTTATAGCATACCTGGCGAGTATAATTTCTTTCACTTTACTGTAATTCCTTATTTCGTCATTAGGTACAGTCCGATATGCCTCTGCTGCCCTCCCGGTTAACCTTCCGGCCAAAATAGGTACCCAGTCCTCTGCGTTAATTTTATGCAGTGCACACAGTCTTTCAAAGTCTTGCAGGAAAGCGTCTATATCTTCCTCTGCCTCCACATATGTTTTAAAAGCCTGGTACGGTATTTTAGGCTTACCTTCCTGTGGCACATTAATTGCAGAGCTTTGTTCTGGTGCCTGTGTCCTTAAGATGAATTCTTGTACCTCGGCCATTGTCCTGGTAACAATTTCTGCTGGGGGGTTTTCCCCATAAAGGGATAGCCTGAACTGAACCTGCCTCTCGAATTCCGATCCTTGTGGTGTTCCTCCCGGCTCCCTCTGTGCCGGAACTGAATCGCCCTCCATTCTGTACTCTGCCATGAGTTCTGTAACAAGTACTGCTTTCTTCTTATTGCTGGCTTGTATACCCCTTGCCTCTAGGAGGTCCTTTAGCGTGGAGCGTTTTAGCGCAGAAAAATCAATCTCCATCCGTACTCCATTTACGCTTGTTCCTCTGTGAGTTTGGATCCCAGCGCTGCCAACCAATGTTGCGGAGAGCCGATCTTGCACAGCTATTCTCCACTAGAGATCCCAGTGAGGCTCAGGAACAAGGTGATGTTAAGTCCACAGGCAAGGTTTCCAGCAGGTAGAGTAATACAGCAATATCCCCATCGCAATCCCAATAACTGGACGACACACAGTTTCAGGAGTAGAACTAACTAGCTTTATTTCACAGTTCCTTATAAAGCCCTCTCCCATGCAAGGGAGGAGGTTCTATCACTTAAGACATTATCCAATCTACAAGCAGTAACCTCCCACAGATCTCCTCCCCTCCTCTAGCATCATAATCCCCTTATCGTGTACACAGTTTTCCCCGAGTTTTGGATGTACCCTAAATACTTGGGGTACATCCACAAATCCAACATCCCCAGATAGCTCTATTCTGGGGGACCAACATACTTTAAAATTAGAAAAAAGGAAGAAAAAAACCCAAAAAGGGATGTCTTATATAAAGACCGCCCAGAGGGTAAATACCCAGTCCAATCTCAACAGTAGTATAGTTGCCAAAAAAATAAAAAAGCCTTTATTGAAATCTATTAAAAACCTGGGTTATCAGTGATGGACAGAATAATATAGGGAGAAATATGTATGGTAGGAACAGGGCTAGTCAGGAGCCTAATAGCCAAAAGGAACCCTCACAAAAAACGGAGAGGGGATAGAAGGCAATATGTACTCCCATACATAACTCAGGTAACAAAGCAGTAGGAGAGAACAGGGAAAGGGAGAAACACACTCCCAACCAAACAGTAGTGCTATGCTAATACCCTATCTCCTATAAAACACCTTCGTGGGTGTTCTAATCTAAATGCTGTCATAACATCTGAATCCCCAGGTTACACACACATGCTAGAAAAACATAAATGAAAAAGGTGCTCAGAGCAAAGTGCTCAAAGAGTATTAAAAACACAGAAGAACCCGACGTACGTTTCGGCGTGACCACACGCCGTCCTCAGGGGTGTCAGCAGTGACTGGGTATTTACCCTCTGGGCGGTCTTTATATAAGACATCCCTTTTTGGGTTTTTTTCTTCCTTTTTTCTACAATTTCCAGGGTTACCCCCTTTTAACCAGTCCAGGTGACCTCTATACTCTGGAGGCTCGGCAGTGGGATACGGGAGTGTCTTTTCCTCCCCCCTCCCCCCACTTTCCAGCCTTTTGAGTTTCCTTTTTCTTGTTATACTTTAAAATTAGCCCATTCGGATAAAGCGTTCGGGAGTTATGGGACTTTGAAGTTTGGACCGACCGCAGAGGTAAAGTATCCGAAAACAGTTCCATGTATTCTGGCCCTGCGGTCGGTCACAAACAGGCGAATGCAAAGGGGTGAAATACTACTGTTAAGTGGCCTGACGGGGATTCGGATGAATCCCCTAGTTTGTGGGGTTCTTTCTACCGAACGGCGGGCCGTTCGGTAGTTTCCCCACGAAGTATTAGGAGTCTGGAGGTCTCAGCGGTGTTTGCCTAGTCAAGTGTCCGATTTTGGTTCCAGACACTCGACGGCAAAACACCGCTGTTCGGCAGTCCAAGATGGCCGCCGCCACGTGTTCGCATCCCGAATGGCGGCCACCCAGAGAACAAAGACCACACTGCAAGAATAGGTAATTACCCGTTTGCAACATTGTTGCAAACGGTAATTGAAGGCACACTTTACAGAGGGTGGTCTGGTTGTTCGGTAGTTTCATTCCCTTGTTTTATTTGAATGATTCTACCGAACAACTAGAGGAATACAGTTCTTTATATACATTTAACTGTCAATATAACCGGATACCATGATTTCTATACATGTTCACACAGATTAAACCAGCAATATGACTAAATACACTTATTCTCATACATGTTGTGGGACAGCCCGGTACCAATCCGCTACACTGCTCCCCCTTGCCCACAAGCCGGCATACACAGTCTGAACCAACACGGATCGGCTTGGGGATGTCCGGGGGCTCACGGATCATTTCTCTAAGTCAGTTTGTCTTGACAACCCGTCAGCATTTCCATTCTGCTTACCCGGCCGGTACTGGATATTAAAGTCAAAAGGCTGTAGCGCCAAACTCCAGCGCAGCAGCCTGGCGTTGTCCCCAGCCACCCGGTTCAGCCAGACTAACGGGTTGTGATCCGTGAGCAAGGAAAAGGGCTGTCCATATAAATAGGGTTGTAGCTTCTTTAGGGCCCACACCACAGCCAGGCATTCCTTTTCGATGGCGGCGTAGCTTACTTCTCGAGGTAACAGTTTGCGACTGATGTAAGCCACTGGATGTTCTCCGCCATCGGCCCCGACTTGACTCAGTACTGCCCCCAATCCAAACATAGAAGCGTCTGTGTGAACAAGAAAACGTTTAGTTGGATTGGGAGCTGCCAAGACAGGGGCATTTATCAGTGCATGTTTCAATTGTTGGAATGCCTGCTCACACTCCGGGGTCCAGTTTACTTGGCGGGGGAGGTTCTTACGGGTCAGGTCAGTGAGGGGTTTGGCCAGGGCGCTATAATTGGGAACAAACTTCCTGTAATACCCTGCTGTCCCTAGAAACGCTAAAACCTGGGTCTTAGTCCTAGGGGTGGGCCACTGGGCTACAGCCTCTACTTTGGCGGGTTCGGGTTTCTGTTTACCGCACCCTACTCTATGTCCCAGGTATTGTACCTCAGCCATTCCGATACTACACTTGGCCGGCTTCAAGGTCAAACCTGCTTCCCTTATCCTATCTAGCACAGCTCCTATGTGAGCTAAATGTTCCTGCCACGTATTGCTAAAAATGGCAATATCGTCCAGGTAGGCACAGGTATAGTCCTGAAATCCATCCAGGAGTCGATCCACCATCCTTTGGAAGGTGGCTGGGGCGTTTTTCATCCCAAATGGCATGACCTTAAACTGGTACAAGCCAAATGGGGTGACAAAGGCCGACTTCGGGATGGCGTCTGGGGCCAGGGGGATTTGCCAATACCCTTTACACAAGTCAATAGTGGTGAGGTATTGGCCCCTGGCCATTCTGTCCAGTAACTCGTCTATCCGGGGCATCGGATAGGCGTCGGATACAGTCTTCTCGTTCAATCTCCTATAGTCCACGCAGAAGCGGGTCGTACCGTCTCGCTTTGGTACGAGGACTACCGGAGATGCCCAAGGACTGTCTGAGCGTTCAATCACCCCCAGTTGGAGCATTTCGTCGATCTCCTTACGCATGTTTGCCCGTACCGCTTCTGGAATGCGGTATGGCGTCTGGCGCATGGGTAGTTGCCCTGGGGTCTCGACCCGGTGAGTTGCCAGAGGCGTGTATCCAGGTACATTAGAGAACGTGTCGCGTTTCTCTTCTAATAGATGCTGTACCTCGATCCGCTCCTGTGGGCTCAGCCGATCTCCCAGCGCAACCTCCCCTAAATCCCCGGACAGCTGCCCATCCCCCAGCAAATCGGGGAGGGGTAAGCTGTCAAACTCTTCCGTGTTAGGGGCACAGATGGCGGTTACCTCCTCAGTACGCTCGTGGTAGGGCTTCAGCATGTTCACATGGAGCATGCGTCGCCCCCCAGTCCCTGTGCAGGGGCCGATGATATAGGTGGTATCACATCTTTGCTCCACCACCTTATATGGGCCCTGCCAGGCGGCCTGTAACTTATCATGTCGGACAGGTTTTAAAATTAGTACTTTCTGCCCGACCTGAAAGCTACGGTCCCTGGCTCCCCGATCATACCATGTACGCTGGCGGTTCTGGGCCTCCTGAAGGTTTTCCCTTACCGTCTTGGTCAACGCTTCTAGGCGGTCCCGAAAGGCCAACACATATGGTATGATGGGAGTGCCATCTGTGCTCCGGTCTCCCTCCCAATGCTCTCTAATAAGATCTAATGGGCCTCGGACCCTCCTTCCAAACAATAATTCAAACGGGGAGAACCCTGTGGATTCCTGCGGCACCTCCCGGTATGCGAATAGGAGGTGCGGCAGGAATCGTTCCCAGTCCTTGTGGGTCTCTGCGAAGGTTCGGAGCATCTGCTTCAAGGTACCATTGAATCGTTCGCAGAGCCCGTTCGTCTGGGGGTGGTAAGGGGCACTGATAATAGGCTTAATGCCACAGATCCTCCAGAGGTGTTGGGTGAATTCTGCGGTAAACTGGGTACCCTGATCCGAGATAATCTCCCTGGGTAATCCCATCCGGGTGAATATCCGCATGAGGGCATCCGCGACCGTCTCAGCGTGGATGTTGGTCAGAGCCACTGCTTCTGGATACCTGGTAGCATAATCTACTACCGTTAAAATATACCGTTTTCCTGACGGGCTAGCTTTATTGAGGGGGCCTATCAGATCCACCGCTATTCGGCTAAAAGGTTCCTCTATTATGGGTAAGGGGTGAAGTTTAGCCTTCCTGCGATCCCCCCTTTTTCCCACTCTCTGGCAGGTATCGCAAGTCGTGCAATATCTGCGTACTTCCTGGCTAATCCCTGGCCAGAAGAAACTCTGGGTTAGTCTGTACCTGGTGCGACTAACCCCTAGATGTCCGGATAGCGGAATATCATGCGCTATCCGGAGTAATTCAGCCCGGTACCGCTGTGGTACCACTAATTGTCTCCTCGCTATCGGGTCTAACCCCGTAATCTGTTTGCTTGTTTCCCTGTACAGAAGTTGTTTATCCCAGATAAACCTCTCTCCCTCCGCCCCGGGGGAACCCGTGCCAACCTATACACCTGAAGAGTGGGGTCTGTTGCGACTTCAGCTACAAATTCATTAGGTGGAGCCCAGGGGACACATTCTAGAGGGGGGGTAGGGTTGCTTACCTGGACCTCCGGCAGTGTGTTGTGGTCCTGGGTGCGGGCCTGTTGTCGGGTGACTACAGGGTTGACCTCCCCTGCGGTGGGCGACTGGGGCTCAAAAGCAGAAGTGAGCCTCCCCAGATCGTTCCCCAATAAAACCTCCGCCGGTAAATGCGGCATCAATCCCACCTCCACTTCCCCTGCCCCCGCTCCCCAATGTAAATGTACCCTTGCTGTAGGTAGCCGGTACACTGCTCCCCCAGCTACCCGGAAGGCAACAGTTTTGTTCAGTTTTGCCTGATCTGAAATCAGGTGGCTCTGTACCAACGTGATGGTGGCTCCCGAATCTCGTAATCCCCGGACTGCTGTACCATTCAGATATACCGTCTGTCGATGGTGCCGTAGATTATCCACATTGGCCTGGACAGGATCTGCCTCGTGCAGTACCTCCCATTGTTCCACAGTAGTAATGGGGACTGCGGAACCATACGGGGTGGTAACTAGGTCCTGGTAGTGGTGGGCTGCGGCCGCCCTGGGTGGAGGTGGGCCTGGACGAATCCAGGTGGAACGGTCCCGTAGCTGTGGGCATTCCCTTTTATAATGTCCCCACTTCTGGCAGTGATGACAAGGACCAGCGGGGGGTTGTCGGAACCGGGGCTGTGCAGCGGGTGGTGGTGGTGGTGGTAGTGGTCTCGGTGGAGCTGGGGTGTAGGTGGTCCCCCCGAATGTTTTAAAGGTTGCTTTTGGAGCTGCAGGTTTTTGTGACCTGCGTGCATCCAGGTAGTCATCCGCTTTCCTAGCAGCCTCGGTGAGGGAAGTAGGGTTTCTGTCCCTTACCCATTCCTGGACCTCACTGGTTACTCCCTCATAGAATTGCTCCATCAGCAACATCTGTATTACATCCTCCATAGAACGTGCCTTGCTAGCTTGCACCCACCCGAGTGCTGCCCCCTGTAATCGGCATGCCCACTCTGCGTGCGAGTCCTTCTCTGCTTTCTTTAGATCCCGGAACCTCCGCCGGTATGCCTCGGGTGTTATAGCATACCTGGCGAGTATAATTTCTTTCACTTTACTGTAATTCCTTATTTCGTCATTAGGTACAGTCCGATATGCCTCTGCTGCTCTCCCGGTTAACCTTCCGGCCAAAATAGGTACCCAGTCCTCTGCGTTAATTTTATGCAGTGCACACAGTCTTTCAAAGTCTTGCAGGAAAGCGTCTATATCTTCCTTTGCCTCCACATATGTTTTAAAAGCCTGGTACGGTATTTTAGGCTTACCTTCCTGTGGCACATTAATTGCAGAGCTTTGTTCTGGTGCCTGTGTCCTTAAGATGAATTCTTGTACCTCGGCCATTGTCCTGGTAACAATTTCTGCTGGGGGGTTTTCCCCATAAAGGGATAGCCTGAACTGAACCTGCCTCTCGAATTCCGATCCTTGTGGTGTTCCTCCCGGCTCCCTCTGTGCCGGAACTGAATCGCCCTCCATTCTGTACTCTGCCATGAGTTCTGTAACAAGTACTGCTTTCTTCTTATTGCTGGCTTGTATACCCCTTGCCTCTAGGAGGTCCTTTAGCGTGGAGCGTTTTAGCGCAGAAAAATCAATCTCCATCCGTACTCCATTTACGCTTGTTCCTCTGTGAGTTTGGATCCCAGCGCTGCCAACCAATGTTGCGGAGAGCCGATCTTGCACAGCTATTCTCCACTAGAGATCCCAGTGAGGCTCAGGAACAAGGTGATGTTAAGTCCACAGGCAAGGTTTCCAGCAGGTAGAGTAATACAGCAATATCCCCATCGCAATCCCAATAACTGGACGACATACAGTTTCAGGAGTAGAACTAACTAGCTTTATTTCACAGTTCCTTATAAAGCCCTCTCCCATGCAAGGGAGGAGGTTCTATCACTTAAGACATTATCCAATCTACAAGCAGTAACCTCCCACAGATCTCCTCCCCTCCTCTAGCATCATAATCCCCTTATCGTGTACACAGTTTTCCCCGAGTTTTGGATGTACCCTAAATACTTGGGGTACATCCACAAATCCAACATCCCCAGATAGCTCTATTCTGGGGGACCAACATACTTTAAAATTAGAAAAAAGGAAGAAAAAAACCCAAAAAGGGATGTCTTATATAAAGACCGCCCAGAGGGTAAATACCCAGTCCAATCTCAACAGTAGTATAGTTGCCAAAAAAATAAAAAAGCCTTTATTGAAATCTATTAAAAACCTGGGTTATCAGTGATGGACAGAATAATATAGGGAGAAATATGTATGGTAGGAACAGGGCTAGTCAGGAGCCTAATAGCCAAAAGGAACCCTCACAAAAAACGGAGAGGGGATAGAAGGCAATATGTACTCCCATACATAACTCAGGTAACAAAGCAGTAGGAGAGAACAGGGAAAGGGAGAAACACACTCCCAACCAAACAGTAGTGCTATGCTAATACCCTATCTCCTATAAAACACCTTCGTGGGTGTTCTAATCTAAATGCTGTCATAACATCTGAATCCCCAGGTTACACACACATGCTAGAAAAACATAAATGAAAAAGGTGCTCAGAGCAAAGTGCTCAAAGAGTATTAAAAACACAGAAGAACCCGACGTACGTTTCGGCGTGACCACACGCCGTCCTCAGGGGTGTCAGCAGTGACTGGGTATTTACCCTCTGGGCGGTCTTTATATAAGACATCCCTTTTTGGGTTTTTTTCTTCCTTTTTTCTACAATTTCCAGGGTTACCCCCTTTTAACCAGTCCAGGTGACCTCTATACTCTGGAGGCTCGGCAGTGGGATACGGGAGTGTCTTTTCCTCCCCCCTCCGCCCACTTTCCAGCCTTTTGAGTTTCCTTTTTCTTGTTATACTTTAAAATTAGCCCATTCGGATAAAGCGTTCGGGAGTTATGGGACTTTGAAGTTTGGACCGACCGCAGAGGTAAAGTATCCGAAAACAGTTCCATGTATTCTGGCCCTGCGGTCGGTCACAAACAGGCGAATGCAAAGGGGTGAAATACTACTGTTAAGTGGCCTGACGGGGATTCGGATGAATCCCCTAGTTTGTGGGGTTCTTTCTACCGAACGGCGGGCCGTTCGGTAGTTTCCCCACGAAGTATTAGGAGTCTGGAGGTCTCAGCGGTGTTTGCCTAGTCAAGTGTCCGATTTTGGTTCCAGACACTCGACGGCAAAACACCGCTGTTCGGCAGTCCAAGATGGCCGCCGCCACGTGTTCGCATCCCGAATGGGGCCACCCAGAGAACAAAGACCACACTGCAAGAATAGGTAATTACCCGTTTGCAACATTGTTGCAAACGGTAATTGAAGGCACACTTTACAGAGGGTGGTCTGGTTGTTCGGTAGTTTCATTCCCTTGTTTTATTTGAATGATTCTACCGAACAACTAGAGGAATACAGTTCTTTATATACATTTAACTGTCAATATAACCGGATACCATGATTTCTATACATGTTCACACAGATTAAACCAGCAATATGACTAAATACACTTATTCTCATACATGTTGTGGGACAGCCCGGTACCAATCCGCTACACTGCTCCCCCTTGCCCACAAGCCGGCATACACAGTCTGAACCAACACGGATCGGCTTGGGGATGTCCGGGGGCTCACGGATCATTTCTCTAAGTCAGTTTGTCTTGACAACCCGTCAGCATTTCCATTCTGCTTACCCGGCCGGTACTGGATATTAAAGTCAAAAGGCTGTAGCGCCAAACTCCAGCGCAGCAGCCTGGCGTTGTCCCCAGCCACCCGGTTCAGCCAGACTAACGGGTTGTGATCCGTGAGCAAGGAAAAGGGCTGTCCATATAAATAGGGTTGTAGCTTCTTTAGGGCCCACACCACAGCCAGGCATTCCTTTTCGATGGCGGCGTAGCTTACTTCTCGAGGTAACAGTTTGCGACTGATGTAAGCCACTGGATGTTCTCCGCCATCGGCCCCGACTTGACTCAGTACTGCCCCCAATCCAAACATAGAAGCGTCTGTGTGAACAAGAAAACGTTTAGTTGGATTGGGAGCTGCCAAGACAGGGGCATTTATCAGTGCATGTTTCAATTGTTGGAATGCCTGCTCACACTCCGGGGTCCAGTTTACTTGGCGGGGGAGGTTCTTACGGGTCAGGTCAGTGAGGGGTTTGGCCAGGGCGCTATAATTGGGAACAAACTTCCTGTAATACCCTGCTGTCCCTAGAAACGCTAAAACCTGGGTCTTAGTCCTAGGGGTGGGCCACTGGGCTACAGCCTCTACTTTGGCGGGTTCGGGTTTCTGTTTACCGCACCCTACTCTATGTCCCAGGTATTGTACCTCAGCCATTCCGATACTACACTTGGCCGGCTTCAAGGTCAAACCTGCTTCCCTTATCCTATCTAGCACAGCTCCTATGTGAGCTAAATGTTCCTGCCACGTATTGCTAAAAATGGCAATATCGTCCAGGTAGGCACAGGTATAGTCCTGAAATCCATCCAGGAGTCGATCCACCATCCTTTGGAAGGTGGCTGGGGCGTTTTTCATCCCAAATGGCATGACCTTAAACTGGTACAAGCCAAATGGGGTGACAAAGGCCGACTTCGGGATGGCGTCTGGGGCCAGGGGGATTTGCCAATACCCTTTACACAAGTCAATAGTGGTGAGGTATTGGCCCCTGGCCATTCTGTCCAGTAACTCGTCTATCCGGGGCATCGGATAGGCGTCGGATACAGTCTTCTCGTTCAATCTCCTATAGTCCACGCAGAAGCGGGTCGTACCGTCTCGCTTTGGTACGAGGACTACCGGAGATGCCCAAGGACTGTCTGAGGGTTCAATCACCCCCAGTTGGAGCATTTCGTCGATCTCCTTACGCATGTTTGCCCGTACCGCTTCTGGAATGCGGTATGGCGTCTGGCGCATGGGTAGTTGCCCTGGGGTCTCGACCCGGTGAGTTGCCAGAGGCGTGTATCCAGGTACATTAGAGAACGTGTCGCGTTTCTCTTCTAATAGATGCTGTACCTCGATCCGCTCCTGTGGGCTCAGCCGATCTCCCAGCGCAACCTCCCCTAAATCCCCGGACAGCTGCCCATCCCCCAGCAAATCGGGGAGGGGTAAGCTGTCAAACTCTTCCGTGTTAGGGGCACAGATGGCGGTTACCTCCTCAGTACGCTCGTGGTAGGGCTTCAGCATGTTCACATGGAGCATGCGTCGCCCCCCAGTCCCTGTGCAGGGGCCGATGATATAGGTGGTATCACATCTTTGCTCCACCACCTTATATGGGCCCTGCCAGGCGGCCTGTAACTTATCATGTCGGACAGGTTTTAAAATTAGTACTTTCTGCCCGACCTGAAAGCTACGGTCCCTGGCTCCCCGATCATACCATGTACGCTGGCGGTTCTGGGCCTCCTGCAGTTTTTCCCTTACCGTCTTGGTCAACGCTTCTAGGCGGTCCCGAAAGGCCAACACATATGGTATGATGGGAGTGCCATCTGTGCTCCGGTCTCCCTCCCAATGCTCTCTAATAAGATCTAATGGGCCTCGGACCCTCCTTCCAAACAATAATTCAAACGGGGAGAACCCTGTGGATTCCTGCGGCACCTCCCGGTATGCGAATAGGAGGTGCGGCAGGAATCGTTCCCAGTCCTTGTGGGTCTCTGCGAAGGTTCGGAGCATCTGCTTCAAGGTACCATTGAATCGTTCGCAGAGCCCGTTCGTCTGGGGGTGGTAAGGGGCACTGATAATAGGCTTAATGCCACAGATCCTCCAGAGGTGTTGGGTGAATTCTGCGGTAAACTGGGTACCCTGATCCGAGATAATCTCCCTGGGTAATCCCATCCGGGTGAATATCCGCATGAGGGCATCCGCGACCGTCTCAGCGTGGATGTTGGTCAGAGCCACTGCTTCTGGATACCTGGTAGCATAATCTACTACCGTTAAAATATACCGTTTTCCTGACGGGCTAGCTTTATTGAGGGGGCCTATCAGATCCACCGCTATTCGGCTAAAAGGTTCCTCTATTATGGGTAAGGGGTGAAGTTTAGCCTTCCTGCGATCCCCCCTTTTTCCCACTCTCTGGCAGGTATCGCAAGTCGTGCAATATCTGCGTACTTCCTGGCTAATCCCTGGCCAGAAGAAACTCTAGGTTAGTCTGTACCTGGTGCGACTAACCCCTAGATGTCCGGATAGCGGAATATCATGCGCTATCCGGAGTAATTCAGCCCGGTACCGCTGTGGTACCACTAATTGTCTCCTCGCTATCGGGTCTAACCCCGTAATCTGTTTGCTTGTTTCCCTGTACAGAAGTTGTTTATCCCAGATAAACCTCTCTCCCTCCGCCCAGGGGGAACCCGTGCCAACCTTGTCCCTATACACCTGAAGAGTGGGGTCTGTTGCGACTTCAGCTACAAATTCATTAGGTGGAGCCCAGGGGACACATTCTAGAGGGGGGGTAGGGTTGCTTACCTGGACCTCCGGCAGTGTGTTGTGGTCCTGGGTGCGGGCCTGTTGTCGGGTGACTACAGGGTTGACCTCCCCTGCGGTGGGCGACTGGGGCTCAAAAGCAGAAGTGAGCCTCCCCAGATCGTTCCCCAATAAAACCTCCGCCGGTAAATGCGGCATCAATCCCACCTCCACTTCCCCTGCCCCCGCTCCCCAATGTAAATGTACCCTTGCTGTAGGTAGCCGGTACACTGCTCCCCCAGCTACCCGGACGGCAACAGTTTTGTTCAGTTTTGCCTGATCTGAAATCAGGTGGCTCTGTACCAACGTGATGGTGGCTCCCGAATCTCGTAATCCCCGGACTGCTGTACCATTCAGATATACCGTCTGTCGATGGTGCCGTAGATTATCCACATTGGCCTGGACAGGATCTGCCTCGTGCAGTACCTCCCATTGTTCCACAGTAGTAATGGGGACTGCGGAACCATACGGGGTGGTAACTAGGTCCTGGTAGTGGTGGGCTGCGGCCGCCCTGGGTGGAGGTGGGCCTGGACGAATCCAGGTGGAACGGTCCCGTAGCTGTGGGCATTCCCTTTTATAATGTCCCCACTTCTGGCAGTGATGACAAGGACCAGCGGGGGGTTGTCGGAACCGGGGCTGTGCAGCGGGTGGTGGTGGTGGTGGTAGTGGTCTCGGTGGAGCTGGGGTGTAGGTGGTCCCCCCGAATGTTTTAAAGGTTGCTTTTGGAGCTGCAGGTTTTTGTGACCTGCGTGCATCCAGGTAGTCATCCGCTTTCCTAGCAGCCTCGGTGAGGGAAGTAGGGTTTCTGTCCCTTACCCATTCCTGGACCTCACTGGTTACTCCCTCATAGAATTGCTCCATCAGCAACATCTGTATTACATCCTCCATAGAACGTGCCTTGCTAGCTTGCACCCACCCGAGTGCTGCCCCCTGTAATCGGCATGCCCACTCTGCGTGCGAGTCCTTCTCTGCTTTCTTTAGATCCCGGAACCTCCGCCGGTATGCCTCGGGTGTTATAGCATACCTGGCGAGTATAATTTCTTTCACTTTACTGTAATTCCTTATTTCGTCATTAGGTACAGTCCGATATGCCTCTGCTGCCCTCCCGGTTAACCTTCCGGCCAAAATAGGTACCCAGTCCTCTGCGTTAATTTTATGCAGTGCACACAGTCTTTCAAAGTCTTGCAGGAAAGCGTCTATATCTTCCTCTGCCTCCACATATGTTTTAAAAGCCTGGTACGGTATTTTAGGCTTACCTTCCTGTGGCACATTAATTGCAGAGCTTTGTTCTGGTGCCTGTGTCCTTAAGATGAATTCTTGTACCTCGGCCATTGTCCTGGTAACAATTTCTGCTGGGGGGTTTTCCCCATAAAGGGATAGCCTGAACTGAACCTGCCTCTCGAATTCCGATCCTTGTGGTGTTCCTCCCGGCTCCCTCTGTGCCGGAACTGAATCGCCCTCCATTCTGTACTCTGCCATGAGTTCTGTAACAAGTACTGCTTTCTTCTTATTGCTGGCTTGTATACCCCTTGCCTCTAGGAGGTCCTTTAGCGTGGAGCGTTTTAGCGCAGAAAAATCAATCTCCATCCGTACTCCATTTACGCTTGTTCCTCTGTGAGTTTGGATCCCAGCGCTGCCAACCAATGTTGCGGAGAGCCGATCTTGCACAGCTATTCTCCACTAGAGATCCCAGTGAGGCTCAGGAACAAGGTGATGTTAAGTCCACAGGCAAGGTTTCCAGCAGGTAGAGTAATACAGCAATATCCCCATCGCAATCCCAATAACTGGACGACACACAGTTTCAGGAGTAGAACTAACTAGCTTTATTTCACAGTTCCTTATAAAGCCCTCTCCCATGCAAGTGAGGAGGTTCTATCACTTAAGACATTATCCAATCTACAAGCAGTAACCTCCCACAGATCTCCTCCCCTCCTCTAGCATCATAATCCCCTTATCGTGTACACAGTTTTCCCCGAGTTTTGGATGTACCCTAAATACTTGGGGTACATCCACAAATCCAACATCCCCAGATAGCTCTATTCTGGGGGACCAACATACTTTAAAATTAGAAAAAAGGAAGAAAAAAACCCAAAAAGGGATGTCTTATATAAAGACCGCCCAGAGGGTAAATACCCAGTCCAATCTCAACAGTAGTATAGTTGCCAAAAAAATAAAAAAGCCTTTATTGAAATCTATTAAAAACCTGGGTTATCAGTGATGGACAGAATAATATAGGGAGAAATATGTATGGTAGGAACAGGGCTAGTCAGGAGCCTAATAGCCAAAAGGAACCCTCACAAAAAACGGAGAGGGGATAGAAGGCAATATGTACTCCCATACATAACTCAGGTAACAAAGCAGTAGGAGAGAACAGGGAAAGGGAGAAACACACTCCCAACCAAACAGTAGTGCTATGCTAATACCCTATCTCCTATAAAACACCTTCGTGGGTGTTCTAATCTAAATGCTGTCATAACATCTGAATCCCCAGGTTACACACACATGCTAGAAAAACATAAATGAAAAAGGTGCTCAGAGCAAAGTGCTCAAAGAGTATTAAAAACACAGAAGAACCCGACGTACGTTTCGGCGTGACCACACGCCGTCCTCAGGGGTGTCAGCAGTGACTGGGTATTTACCCTCTGGGCGGTCTTTATATAAGACATCCCTTTTTGGGTTTTTTTCTTCCTTTTTTCTACAATTTCCAGGGTTACCCCCTTTTAACCAGTCCAGGTGACCTCTATACTCTGGAGGCTCGACAGTGGGATACGGGAGTGTCTTTTCCTCCCCCCTCCCCCCACTTTCCAGCCTTTTGAGTTTCCTTTTTCTTGTTATACTTTAAAATTAGCCCATTCGGATAAAGCGTTCGGGAGTTATGGGACTTTGAAGTTTGGACCGACCGCAGAGGTAAAGTATCCGAAAACAGTTCCATGTATTCTGGCCCTGCGGTTGGTCACAAACAGGCGAATGCAAAGGGGTGAAATACTACTGTTAAGTGGCCTGACGGGGATTCGGATGAATCCCCTAGTTTGTGGGGTTCTTTCTACCGAACGGCGGGCCGTTCGGTAGTTTCCCCACGAAGTATTAGGAGTCTGGAGGTCTCAGCGGTGTTTGCCTAGTCAAGTGTCCGATTTTGGTTCCAGACACTCAACGGCAAAACACCGCTGTTCGGCAGTCCAAGATGGCCGCCGCCACGTGTTCGCATCCCGAATGGCGGCCACCCAGAGAACAAAGACCACATTGCAAGAATAGGTAATTACCCGTTTGCAACATTGTTGCAAACGGTAATTGAAGGCACACTTTACAGAGGGTGGTCTGGTTGTTCGGTAGTTTCATTCCCTTGTTTTATTTGAATGATTCTACCGAACAACTAGAGGAATACAGTTCTTTATATACATTTAACTGTCAATATAACCGGATACCATGATTTCTATACATGTTCACACAGATTAAACCAGCAATATGACTAAATACACTTATTCTCATACATGTTGTGGGACAGCCCGGTACCAATCCGCTACACTGCTCCCCCTTGCCCACAAGCCGGCATACACAGTCTGAACCAACACGGATCGGCTTGGGGATGTCCGGGGGCTCACGGATCATTTCTCTAAGTCAGTTTGTCTTGACAACCCGTCAGCATTTCCATTCTGCTTACCCGGCCGGTACTGGATATTAAAGTCAAAAGGCTGTAGCGCCAAACTCCAGCGCAGCAGCCTGGCGTTGTCCCCAGCCACCCGGTTCAGCCAGACTAACGGGTTGTGATCCGTGAGCAAGGAAAAGGGCTGTCCATATAAATAGGGTTGTAGCTTCTTTAGGGCCCACACCACAGCCAGGCATTCCTTTTCGATGGCGGCGTAGCTTACTTCTCGAGGTAACAGTTTGCGACTGATGTAAGCCACTGGATGTTCTCCGCCATCGGCCCCGACTTGACTCAGTACTGCCCCCAATCCAAACATAGAAGCGTCTGTGTGAACAAGAAAACGTTTAGTTGGATTGGGAGCTGCCAAGACAGGGGCATTTATCAGTGCATGTTTCAATTGTTGGAATGCCTGCTCACACTCCGGGGTCCAGTTTACTTGGCGGGGGAGGTTCTTACGGGTCAGGTCAGTGAGGGGTTTGGCCAGGGCGCTATAATTGGGAACAAACTTCCTGTAATACCCTGCTGTCCCTAGAAACGCTAAAACCTGGGTCTTAGTCCTAGGGGTGGGCCACTGGGCTACAGCCTCTACTTTGGCGGGTTCGGGTTTCTGTTTACCGCACCCTACTCTATGTCCCAGGTATTGTACCTCATCCATTCCGATACTACACTTGGCCGGCTTCAAGGTCAAACCTGCTTCCCTTATCCTATCTTGCACAGCTCCTATGTGAGCTAAATGTTCCTGCCACGTATTGCTAAAAATGGCAATATCGTCCAGGTAGGCACAGGTATAGTCCTGAAATCCATCCAGGAGTCGATCCACCATCCTTTGGAAGGTGGCTGGGGCGTTTTTCATCCCAAATGGCATGACCTTAAACTGGTACAAGCCAAATGGGGTGACAAAGGCCGACTTCGGGATGGCGTCTGGGGCCAGGGGGATTTGCCAATACCCTTTACACAAGTCAATAGTGGTGAGGTATTGGCCCCTGGCCATTCTGTCCAGTAACTCGTCTATCCGGGGCATCGGATAGGCGTCGGATACAGTCTTCTCGTTCAATCTCCTATAGTCCACGCAGAAGCGGGTCGTACCGTCTCGCTTTGGTACGAGGACTACCGGAGATGCCCAAGGACTGTCTGAGGGTTCAATCACCCCCAGTTGGAGCATTTCGTCGATCTCCTTACGCATGTTTGCCCGTACCGCTTCTGGAATGCGGTATGGCGTCTGGCGCATGGGTAGTTGCCCTGGGGTCTCGACCCGGTGAGTTGCCAGAGGCGTGTATCCAGGTACATTAGAGAACGTGTCGCGTTTCTCTTCTAATAGATGCTGTACCTCGATCCGCTCCTGTGGGCTCAGCCGATCTCCCAGCGCAACCTCCCCTAAATCCCCGGACAGCTGCCCATCCCCCAGCAAATCGGGGAGGGGTAAGCTGTCAAACTCTTCCGTGTTAGGGGCACAGATGGCGGTTACCTCCTCAGTACGCTCGTGGTAGGGCTTCAGCATGTTCACATGGAGCATGCGTCGCCCCCCAGTCCCTGTGCAGGGGCCGATGATATAGGTGGTATCACATCTTTGCTCCACCACCTTATATGGGCCCTGCCAGGTGGCCTGTAACTTATCATGTCGGACAGGTTTTAAAATTAGTACTTTTTGCCCTACCTGAAAGCTACGGTCCCTGGCTCCCCGATCATACCATGTACGCTGGCGTTTCTGGGCCTCCTGAAGGTTTTCCCTTACCGTCTTGGTCAACGCTTCTAGGCGGTCCCGAAAGGCCAACACATATGGTATGATGGGAGTGCCATCTGTGCTCCGGTCTCCCTCCCAATGCTCTCTAATAAGATCTAATGGGCCTCGGACCCTCCTTCCAAACAATAATTCAAACGGGGAGAACCCTGTGGATTCCTGCGGCACCTCCCGGTATGCGAATAGGAGGTGCGGCAGGAATCGTTCCCAGTCCTTGTGGGTCTCTGCGAAGGTTCGGAGCATCTGCTTCAAGGTACCATTGAATCGTTCGCAGAGCCCGTTCGTCTGGGGGTGGTAAGGGGCACTGATAATAGGCTTAATGCCACAGATCCTCCAGAGGTGTTGGGTGAATTCTGCGGTAAACTGGGTACCCTGATCCGAGATAATCTCCCTGGGTAATCCCATCCGGGTGAATATCCGCATGAGGGCATCCGCGACCGTCTCAGCGTGGATGTTGGTCAGAGCCACTGCTTCTGGATACCTGGTAGCATAATCTACTACCGTTAAAATATACCGTTTTCCTGACGGGCTAGCTTTATTGAGGGGGCCTATCAGATCCACCGCTATTCGGCTAAAAGGTTCCTCTATTATGGGTAAGGGGTGAAGTTTAGCCTTCCTGCGATCCCCCCTTTTTCCCACTCTCTGGCAGGTATCGCAAGTCGTGCAATATCTGCGTACTTCCTGGCTAATCCCTGGCCAGAAGAAACTCTGGGTTAGTCTGTACCTGGTGCGACTAACCCCTAGATGTCCGGATAGCGGAATATCATGCGCTATCCGGAGTAATTCAGCCCGGTACCGCTGTGGTACCACTAATTGTCTCCTCGCTATCGGGTCTAACCCCGTAATCTGTTTGCTTGTTTCCCTGTACAGAAGTTGTTTATCCCAGATAAACCTCTCTCCCTCCGCCCCGGGGGAACCCGTGCCAACCTTGTCCCTATACACCTGAAGAGTGGGGTCTGTTGCGACTTCAGCTACAAATTCATTAGGTGGAGCCCAGGGGACACATTCTAGAGGGGGGGTAGGGTTGCTTACCTGGACCTCCGGCAGTGTGTTGTGGTCCTGGGTGCGGGCCTGTTGTCGGGTGACTACAGGGTTGACCTCCCCTGCGGTGGGCGACTGGGGCTCAAAAGCAGAAGTGAGCCTCCCCAGATCGTTCCCCAATAAAACCTCCGCCGGTAAATGCGGCATCAATCCCACCTCCACTTCCCCTGCCCCCGCTCCCCAATGTAAATGTACCCTTGCTGTAGGTAGCTGGTACACTGCTCCCCCAGCTACCCGGACGGCAACAGTTTTGTTCAGTTTTGCCTGATCTGAAATCAGGTGGCTCTGTACCAACGTGATGGTGGCTCCCGAATCTCGTAATCCCCGGACTGCTGTACCATTCAGATATACCGTCTGTCGATGGTGCCGTAGATTATCCACATTGGCCTGGACAGGATCTGCCTCGTGCAGTACCTCCCATTGTTCCACAGTAGTAATGGGGACTGCGGAACCATACGGGGTGGTAACTAGGTCCTGGTAGTGGTGGGCTGCGGCCGCCCTGGGTGGAGGTGGGCCTGGACGAATCCAGGTGGAACGGTCCCGTAGCTGTGGGCATTCCCTTTTATAATGTCCCCACTTCTGGCAGTGATGACAAGGACCAGCGGGGGGTTGTCGGAACCGGGGCTGTGCAGCGGGTGGTGGTGGTGGTGGTAGTGGTCTCGGTGGAGCTGGGGTGTAGGTGGTCCCCCCGAATGTTTTAAAGGTTGCTTTTGGAGCTGCAGGTTTTTGTGACCTGCGTGCATCCAGGTAGTCATCCGCTTTCCTAGCAGCCTCAGTGAGGGAAGTAGGGTTTCTGTCCCTTACCCATTCCTGGACCTCACTGGTTACTCCCTCATAGAATTGCTCCATCAGCAACATCTGTATTACATCCTCCATAGAACGTGCCTTGCTAGCTTGCACCCACCCGAGTGCTGCCCCCTGTAATCGGCATGCCCACTCTGCGTGCGAGTCCTTCTCTGCTTTCTTTAGATCCCGGAACCTCCGCCGGTATGCCTCGGGTGTTATAGCATACCTGGCGAGTATAATTTCTTTCACTTTACTGTAATTCCTTATTTCGTCATTAGGTACAGTCCGATATGCCTCTGCTGCCCTCCCGGTTAACCTTCCGGCCAAAATAGGTACCCAGTCCTCTGCGTTAATTTTATGCAGTGCACACAGTCTTTCAAAGTCTTGCAGGAAAGCGTCTAGATCTTCCTCTGCCTCCACATATGTTTTAAAAGCCTGGTACGGTATTTTAGGCTTACCTTCCTGTGGCACATTAATTGCAGAGCTTTGTTCTGGTGCCTGTGTCCTTAAGATGAATTCTTGTACCTCGGCCATTGTCCTGGTAACAATTTCTGCTGGGGGGTTTTCCCCATAAAGGGATAGCCTGAACTGAACCTGCCTCTCGAATTCCGATCCTTGTGGTGTTCCTCCCGGCTCCCTCTGTGCCGGAACTGAATCGCCCTCCATTCTGTACTCTGCCATGAGTTCTGTAACAAGTACTGCTTTCTTCTTATTGCTGGCTTGTATACCCCTTGCCTCTAGGAGGTCCTTTAGCGTGGAGCGTTTTAGCGCAGAAAAATCAATCTCCATCCGTACTCCATTTACGCTTGTTCCTCTGTGAGTTTGGATCCCAGCGCTGCCAACCAATGTTGCGGAGAGCCGATCTTGCACAGCTATTCTCCACTAGAGATCCCAGTGAGGCTCAGGAACAAGGTGATGTTAAGTCCACAGGCAAGGTTTCCAGCAGGTAGAGTAATACAGCAATATCCCCATCGCAATCCCAATAACTGGACGACATACAGTTTCAGGAGTAGAACTAACTAGCTTTATTTCACAGTTCCTTATAAAGCCCTCTCCCATGCAAGGGAGGAGGTTCTATCACTTAAGACATTATCCAATCTACAAGCAGTAACCTCCCACAGATCTCCTCCCCTCCTCTAGCATCATAATCCCCTTATCGTGTACACAGTTTTCCCCAAGTTTTGGATGTACCCTAAATACTTGGGGTACATCCACAAATCCAACATCCCCAGATAGCTCTATTCTGGGGGACCAACATACTTTAAAATTAGCCCATTCGGATAAAGCGTTCGGGAGTTATGGGACTTTGAAGTTTGGACCGACCGCAGAGGTAAAGTATCCGAAAACAGTTCCATGTATTCTGGCCCTGCGGTCGGTCACAAACAGGCGAATGCAAAGGGGTGAAATACTACTGTTAAGTGGCCTGACGGGGATTCGGATGAATCCCCTAGTTTGTGGGGTTCTTTCTACCGAACGGCGGGCCGTTCGGTAGTTTCCCCACGAAGTATTAGGAGTCTGGAGGTCTCAGCGGTGTTTGCCTAGTCAAGTGTCCGATTTTGGTTCCAAAACACCGCTGTTCGGCAGTCCAAGATGGCCGCCGCCACGTGTTCGCATCCCGAATGGCGGCCACCCAGAGAACAAAGACCACACTGCAAGAATAGGTAATTACCCGTTTGCAACATTGTTGCAAACGGTAATTGAAGGCACACTTTACACAGGGTGGTCTGGTTGTTCGGTAGTTTCATTCCCTTGTTTTATTTGAATGATTCTACCGAACAACTAGAGGAATACAGTTCTTTATATACATTTAACTGTCAATATAACCGGATACCATGATTTCTATACATGTTCACACAGATTAAACCAGCAATATGACTAAATACACTTATTCTCATACATGTTGTGGGACAGCCCGGTACCAATCCGCTACATCAAGTATGGGAAAAATATATAAGACAAAGTAGTCCCTATTTGTCTTATGGAAAATTAAAAAAAAAACTGTAGGAAAGAGGAAGATAAGAGGAAGCGATTGGGAAAGTTTGGCGTGACAGTGCTTTAAATAATGCTTACACTTAAAGGAGAACTGTCAGTTTCCAGGATTTTTAATGTTATGTCTAGTGTTGTCGCAAACCCGAAACATTGACTTCAATGGGCAGGCGAATTTTAAAACCAACAGGGACTCTTTCTGGCCACAAAAGTGATGGAAAAGTTGTTTCAAGGGGACTAACACCTGGACTGTGGCATGCCGGAGGGGGATCCATGGCAAAACTCCCATGGAAAATTGCACAGTTGATGCAGAGTCTGCTTTTAATCCATAAAGGGCAGAAATCACCTAACATTGACACCTGTCCTCAAAGCCCCTGATACACACTGACACAGAGCAGAATAGAGACTGTTCCCCGTCCTCAGAGACCATGATACACACTGACACAGAGCAGAATAGAGACTGTTACCCCTACATAGGGTCACTTGGCAGATATGGCGGGGTCGTGGGAGGGGGAGGATGACTTTCACCTCTTCCCCTGTTACATTCCCGTTGTGCTGTGACATCACCCTTATACGCTGTGTAAAGCATACTATTTAATTTGATCAGCATGGCCACTTGAGTTTTTATAGTTTTCACGCTGCTTGTAGTTTATATATGGTTCACAAAAATCAAACAAACGATAAAGTAAACGTGTAAGGATTCAGAATATTATATTATTATATTATATTATATTATATTATATACAATTTGTCCTGGAATTGTAATTTTTCAATCTGAATAAAGATAGTCAAATCCCTGATACACACTGATACAGAGCAGAATAGGGACTGTTCCCCCTACATAGGGTCACTTGGCAGATATGGATTGACACCTATCCTAATGATCCCTGATACACACTGACACAGAGCAGAATAGAGACTGTTCCCCCTACATAGGGTCACTTGGCAGATATGGATTGACACCTGTCCTCAAAACCCCTGATACACACTGACACAGAGCAGAATAGGGACTGTTCCTCCTACATAGGGTCACTTGGCAGATATGGATTGACACCTGTCCTCAAAACCCCTGATACACACTGACACAGAGCAGAATAGGGACTGTTCCCCCTACATAGGGTCACTTGGCAGATATGGATTGACACCTGTCCTCAAAACCCCTGATACACACTGACACAGAGCAGAATAGAGACTGTTCCCTGTCCACAGAGACCATGATACACACTGACACAGAGCAGAATAGAGACTGTTCCCCGTCCACAGAGACCATGATACAAGCTGACACAGAGCAGAATAGAGACTGTTCCCCGTCCACAGAGTCCATGATACACACTGACACAGAGCAGAATAGAGACTGTTCCCCGTCCACAGAGTCCATGATACACACTGACACAGAGCAGAATAGAGACTGTTCCCCGTCCACAGAGACCATGATACACACTGACAAAGAGCAGAATAGAGACTGTTCCCCGTCCACAGAGACCATGATACACACTGACACAGAGCAGAATAGAGACTGTTCCCCGTCCACAGAGTCCATGATACACATTGACACAGAGCAGAATAGAGACTGTTCCCCGTCCACAGAGACCATGATACACACTGACACAGAGCAGAATAGAGACTGTTCCCCGTCCACAGAGACCATGATACACACTGACACAGAGCAGAATAGGGACCCCTACATAGGGTCACTTGGCAGGTATGGATTGACACCTGTCCTCAAAGCCCATGATACACACTGGGGGGGGAGCTACTGTCCTCCCCAACCCCTGCGCGGTGGGTGGGGGCCATAAATCACAATGGGGGACCTACTGTCCTCCCCCCCTCGGCCCCCACCCCTGCGCGGTGGGTGGGGGCCATAAATCACAATGGGGGGGCCTACTTTCCTCCCCCCGGCCCCCATCCCTGCTCGGTGGGTGGGGGGCATAAATCACAATGGGACGGACGTACTGATAGGAGTGGAGTATTGTTCATATCAGTTTAATACCTTCCGCGTCTCCTATCAGTGGACGTGTATATGGCAGCCATTTTAGGAACCGCACACCTGGGACCCGAGCAAGGTCACCTCGTTCAAGCTGCTCTGGTTCCTTGATGAGCCAGCTGCCCGTGAGTTAACATGTCCCGTGGAGAAGCACTCTGTCCTGTAAAGCCTCACCACAAAAAAAAAAAATAATTAACAGCACTCGGAGTGGTGAGTTTAGTAAATGTTCATATCAGTTTAATACCTTCCGCGTCTCCTATCAGTGGACGTGTATATGGCAGCCATTTTAGGAACCGCACACCTGGGACCCGAGCAAGGTCACCTCTTTCAACAGGCGACATGATTTGGCCCTGTAAAACTATCCTGGATATTCTCTACAATTTCTATGGATATGGCATTGATTTATGTAACAGGGAGATGAAAGAAGATGCTTGGTCGGTCCTCTTACTTGAAATTTGGGGCACTGCGCGGGCAAGCTAATGTGCCACCAGATAGGAGTGGTGAGTTTAGTATTGTTCATATCAGTTTAATACCTTCCGCGTCTCCTATCAGAGGACATGTATATGGCAGCCATTTTAGGAACCGCACACCTGGGACCCGAGCAAGGTCACCTCTTTCAACAGGCGACATGATTTGGCCCTGTAAAACTATCCTGGATATTCTCTACAATTTCTATGGATATGGCATTGATTTATGTAACAGGGAGATGGAAGAAGATGCTTGGTCGGTCCTCTTACTTGAAATTTGGGGCACTGCGCGGGCAAGCTAATGTGCCACCAGATAGGAGTGGTGAGTTTAGTATTGTTCATATCAGTTTAATACCTTCCGCGTCTCCTATCAGAGGACATGTATATGGCAGCCATTTTAGGAACCGCACACCTGGGACCCGAGCAAGGTCACCTCTTTCAACAGGCGACATGATTTGGCCCTGTAAAACTATCCTGGATATTCTCTACAATTTCTATGGATATGGCATTGATTTATGTAACAGGGAGATGGAAGAAGATGCTTGGTCGGTCCTCTTACTTGAAATTTGGGGCACTGCGCGGGCAAGCTAATGTGCCACCAGATAGGAGTGGTGAGTTTAGTATTGTTCATATCAGTTTAATACCTTTCGCGTCTCCTATCAGTGGACGTGTAAATGGCAGAGATTTTTAATTGTTGAATCACCTCCCCTTTTTAGGCCAAGGTGGGAAGATGCTTAGACCACTGGTATATTGGTGCCATCTTGGAGGATTTTTTTTTGGTTTGGTTTTTGAAGCCACAGTGCTGCACCAGTGGGCCTAAAAATTAGGCATGTACACATGCCTGAAAAATTTGGTATTGTTGCAGCCGCTGCTGTAGCAGCGGCCAGAAAAATTGATGTTTGTTTCACAGGCAGAAAGTGCCCTAAAACATGGCGGCTTGAACCCTAGTTGGTGGCGGATAAGTCACGCAAGTCAAACGTCATTCAGAGCTAAAATATAGCAGCGTGTGGACCATTTTTAGCCCAAGGCAGCTCATCTCATCAGGCCTTTTTTAATTGAATGTATCGCCAAGTGTCAGTGCCTTCGGGATCCATCCCTCATTCATCTTAATAAAGGTGAGGTAATCTAGACTTTTTTGACCTAGGCGACTTCTCTTCTCAGTGACAATACCTCCTGCTGCACTGAAGGTCCTTTCTGACAGGACACTTGAAGCGGGGCAGGCCAGAAGTTCTATCGCAAATTGGGATAGCTCAGGCCACAGGTCAAGCCTGCACACCCAGTAGTCAAGGGGTTCATCGCTCCTCAGAGTGTCGATATCTGCAGTTAAGGCGAGGTAGTCTGCTACCTGTCGGTCGAGTCGCTCTCTGAGGGTGGATCCCGAAGGGCTGTGGCGATGCATAGGACTTAAAAAGGTCCGCATGTCCTCCATCAACAACACGTCTTTAAAGTGTCCTGTCCTTGCCGGCGTGGTCGTGGGAGGAGGAGGAGGAGGATGACTTCCACCTCTCCCCCTGTTAGATTCCCGTTGTGCTGTGACATCACCCTTATATGCTGTGTAAAGCATACTTTTTAATTTATTTTGCAAATGCTGCATCCTTTCCGACTTGTTGTAATTCGGTAACATTTCCGCCACTTTCTGCTTATACCGGGGGTCTAGTAGCGTGGACACCCATTACAGGTCGTTCTCCTTCAGCCTTTTTATACGAGGGTCCCTCAACAGGCAGGACAGCATGAAAGACCCCATTTGCACAAGGTTGGATGCCGAGCTACTCATTTCCCGTTCCTCCTCCTCACTGATGTCATTGAAGGTATGTTCTTCCCCCAGCCACGTACAACACCACGGATTGGTGACAACGAGATAGGTGACAACGAGCACCCTGGGATGCCTGTTGTGTTTGGTCTTGCTCCTCCTCCTCCTCCTCAAAGCTACAATCCTCCTCTGACTCCTCTTCCTCACAATCCTCTTCCAGCGTTGCCGCAGGTCCAGCAAGCGATGCTGATAAGGCTGTTTCTGGTGGTGATGGTGACCACAACTCTTCCTCTTCCTCTTCACGCTCATCTACAGCCTGATCCAGCACTCTTCGCAGGGCACGCTCCAGGAAGAAAACAAATGGTATGATGTCGCTGATGGTGCCTTCGTTGCGACTGACTAGGTTTGTCACCTCCTCAAAAGGACGCATGAGCCTACAGGCATTGCGCATGAGCGTCCAGTAACGTGGCAAAAAAATTCCCAGCTCCCCAGAGGCTGTCCTAGCACCCCGGTCATACAAATATTCATTAACAGCTTTTTCTTGTTGGAGCAGGCGGTCGAACATTAGGAGTGTTGAATTCCAACGTGTAAGGCTGTCGCAAATCAAGCGCCTCACTGGCATGTTGTTGCGCCGCTGGATATCGGCAAAGTGAGCCATGGCCGTGTAGGAATGCCTAAAATGGCCACACACCTTCCTGGCCTGCTTCAGGACGTCCTGTAAGCCTGTGTACTTATGCACAAAGCGTTGTACGATCAGATTACACACATGTGCCATGCACGGCACATGTGTCAACTTGCCCAACTTCAATGCCGCTATCAAATTTTTTCCGTTGTCACACACCAGTTTGCCGATATCCAGTTGCTGCGGAGACAGCCACTTTTCCACCTGTGCGTTCAGGGCGGACAGGAGTGCTTGTCCGGTGTGACTCTCTGCTTTCAAGCAAGTCAAACCCAAGACGGAGTGACACTGCCGTATCCGGGATGTGGAATAGTACCTGGGGAGCTGGGGGGGTGCCGTTGATGTGGAGCAAGAAGCAGCGGCACAAGAGGACTCAGCCGAGGAGGTTATGGAAGAGGATGGAAATTCTGGCCGGGTACCTTCCACTGCGGTGTCCCAATAGCTACAAATTTTTTGAACGCCTCAGACTCAACCAGATTGTATGGTAAAAGCTGGCGGGCTAATAGTTCGGACAAGCCAGCTGTCAGACGCTGGGCAAGGGGGTGACTTGGTGACATTGGCTTCTTACGCTCAAACATGTCCTTGACAGACACATGACTGTGGGCAGATGAGCGGGAACTGCTCAAGGCGGGAGACGGAGTGGCGGATGGTTGAGAGGGGGCAAGAAGGACAGCAGTGGTTGACGTGGCTGAAGATGCTGGACCAGGAGGAGGATGGCGGCTTAGAGTAGGCGTGCTGCTTGTACTCATGTGTTGATCCCATAGGCGTTTGTGATGTGAGATCATGTGCCTACGCAAAGCAGTTGTACCTAGGTGGGTGTTGGACCTCCCACGACTCAGTTTCCTTTGGCACAGGTTGCAAATGGCATCGCTGTTGTCAGAGGCAGACACACAAAACAAATGCCACACTGCTGAGCTCTGCAATGACGGCATTCTGGTGGTGGACACAGCATGCGTTGATTGGCGTGCTGTCGGGCTGACCCTGGGTGCCGATGCATGCTGTCTGACTGTGCCACTAGCTCCTTGCGACGACCCCCCCCCTGCTTCCAACTCGTCTCCTCCTCCTCTCTGTCTCCCCATGTGAACTTTCGCCCTGTTCTTCTTCTTGCCAAGCGGGCACCCACGTGACATCCATGGACGCATCGTCATCATTAACCGCTTCGCTTGTATCTGACAACTCAGAAAAGGAAGCAGCAGCGGGTACAACATCATCATCATCACACCGTACCTCCATGCTGCCTGCCTGAGACATATCCCTGTTATCTACATCCTCTAGCAATAATGGTTGCGCATCACTCATTTCTTCAAACGGGTGTGTGAATAACTCCTCTGACATACCAAGTAAAGCGGCTGTGGTGCTAGTTTTGGTGGTGGCGGCAGGCGGGTGAGTGCTATCTTGAGAGGTGCCTGAAGCTAAGCTGGAGGAGGATGGTGCGTCAAGGTTCCGAGCGGAGGCTGTACAAGATTGGGTGTCCTGTGTTAGCCAGTCAACTATGTCCTCAGAACTTTTCAAGTGGCAATGTGCACTTGAACAGTTCTGCAGAGCACACACTGTAGGCCTGACACACCCGCTTGAAGACAAGTAACTGCTATTCAATCTATAACAGTGAAAAATAAATTTTGGTTTTAAAAGCACGCTATAGAGACACCAGATATGATTGGCAATGTGCACTGGAACAGTTCTGCAGAGCACACGCTGAAGGAAGGACTGACAGAGCCGCTTGAAGGACACTGACTGGCTGCTATTAGCTTACACTAGAAACCTTTTTTCTTTGTAAAAGCACGCTATAGAGACACCAGATATGATTGGCAACTGTCAAAGCACGCTGGCACAGGTCTGCAGAGCACACGCTGAAGGAAGGACTGACAGAGCCGCTTGAAGGACACTGACTGGCTGCTATTAGCTTACACTAGAAACCTTTTTTCTTTGTAAAAGCACGCTATAGAGACACCAGATATGATTGGCAATGTGCACTTGAACAGTTCTGCAGAGCACACGCTGAAGGAAGGACTGACAGAGCCGCTGAAGACAAGTTACTGCTATTCAATCTATAACAGTAAAAATAAATTTTGGTTTTAAAAGCACGCTATAGAGACACCAGATATGATTGGCAATGTGCACTGGAACAGTTCTGCAGAGCACACGCTGAAGGAAGGACTGACAGAGCCGCTTGAAGGACACTGACTGGCTGCTATTAGCTTACACTAGAAACCTTTTTTCTTTGTAAAAGCACGCTATAGAGACACCAGATATGATTGGCAACTGTCAAAGCACGCTGGCACAGGTCTGCAGAGCACATGCTGAAGGAAGGACTGACAGAGCCGCTTGAAGGACACTGACTGGCTGCTATTAGCTTACACTAGAAACCTTTTTTCTTTGTAAAAGCACGCTATAGAGACACCAGATATGATTGGCAATGTGCACTTGAACAGTTCTGCAGAGCACACACTGTAGGCCTGACACACCCGCTTGAAGACAAGTAACTGCTATTCAATCTATAACAGTGAAAAATAAATTTTGGTTTTAAAAGCACGCTATAGAGACACCAGATATGATTGGCAATGTGCACTGGAACAGTTCTGCAGAGCACACGCTGAAGGAAGGACTGACAGAGCCGCTTGAAGGACACTGACTGGCTGCTATTAGCTTACACTAGAAACCTTTTTTCTTTGTAAAAGCACGCTAAAGAGACACCAGATATGATTGGCAACTGTCAAAGCATGCTGGCACAGGTCTGCAGAGCACACGCTGAAGTAGGCCTGACACCCAGACGCTTGCAGACAACTAACTGCTCTTCTATTACAGTGAAAAAAAATTATTTATTTTAAATGTAAAGCTTAACCTATTGTTAAAACAGATATGAGTGGTGGCACTGGCTGTGCAAATGGGCAAGGCATCCAACCTGACACAGAAGCTGGCAGGCAGGCAACTGCTCTTCTATTACAGTGAAAAAAAAATATTTATTTTAAATGTAAAGCTTAACCTATTGTTAAAACAGATATGAGTGGTGGCACTGACTGTGCAAATGGGCAAGGCATCCAACCTGACACAGAAGCTGGCAGGCAGGCAACTGCTCTTCTATTACAGTGAAAAAAAAAATTATTTTAAATGTAAAGCTTAACCTATTGTTAAAACAGATATGAGTGGTGGCACTGACTGTGCAAATGGGCAAGGCATCCAACCTGACACAGAAGCTGGCAGGCAGGCAACTGCTCTTCTATTACAGTGAAAAAAAAAATTGAAATGTAAAGCTTAACCTATTGTTAAAACAGATATGAGTGGTGGCACTGACTGTGCAAATGGGCAAGGCATCCAACCTGACACAGAAGCTGGCAGGCAGGCAACTGCTCTTCTATTACAGTGAAAACATTTTTTTATTTTAAATGTAAAGCTTAACCTATTGTTAAAACAGATATGAGTGGTGGCACTGGGCAAGTAGGCACAGTATCCAATGTGAACCTCACACAGAACCTGGCAGGCAGGCACCTGCAATTACATTACACAGGAAAAAAAAGCAGCCTGATGTTATAGCCCTAAAAAGGGCTTTTTGGGGTGCTGTCCTTACAGCAGAGATCAGATGAGTCCTTCAGGATTGTAGTGGACACTGAATACCCTAGCCTAGCTATCAATTTCCCTATCTAATCAGCAGCAGCTAAACTTTCCCTCCTCTCACTAAGCATGCAGCTTCAGAATGAATCGAAAATGGATGCTGGGAGGGAGGTTGGAGGGTGTGGAAGGGAGGGAGTGCTGCTGATTGGCTGGAATGTGTCTGCTGACCGAGAGGCACAGGGTCAAAGTTTGCCCAATGATGACGAATAGGGGGCGGATCGAACTGCGCATGTGTCCGCCCGCCGCGGCGAACGCGAACACGCTAAGTTCGCCGGCGGACAGTTCGGTACATCACTAGTTATGTCTATTTATGTCTATATTTAACACATACGCATTTTTAAAATTTGAAAAAGTTAATTAACTATAGAATCCACACCTCTTTATCCTGCAACTGGGTGGCTCCATCTTTGGTCCCTGTGAGTCATTAATATAAACTCTGTCCTTTGAACCTGTCATTCAACAAAGAGATAACATACACAGATGCAGCCAATGAAACAATGTTCCCATCAGTGTTATTTATCATAGTGAGAATTGTCAGAAACCCAAAACTAATCCAAAGTAGCCATATTAGAAACAAAGCTGACCTGGAAAATGTAATGCCAAAGTAGCTGAACTGGAAACAAAGGTAACATGGAAAATTATCCTTGAATCCTTAGGAATTCAAACAATTATCTCTATAGTAGATAACTGTATAAGTATCACATTTTGTAATGTATTCCATGTAGGAATACATTTGGTTTGTGACTTAAAGATTCTAAACACTTAAGAGGTATACAAATGCAATTGTATTTTTCTGCCTAGTTGTTAAAATCATAGAGTACTATTATATAAGTGGTAATGCCAATTAAATGGTACCTGTAATGACACATTGTATCTATAATTTGTTAAATGTATAGATTTTTCCAAAGTCAGAGGTTGAAAAATATCCATTTCCCCCTTCTCAGCCAGTTTAGTATGTGCCTGAACTTGGGCCAATCAGCACAGAGATGAGAATGCTCTGCTCTGCATGTCTGTTATCTTGGAAATCCTCCCCTGAGTGTCTCTAATGGAGAGCAATGCCTGCAAAGGGAAGTAAGGAGCAGGGGCAGGGGTAGACTCGGTGTGAGAGCAGCACAAATAAAGAGGAAAGATAATTTGTAGCAGCAGCCTCAGGCAGCCTGAGAATGGAGAGAGAGAACAGATATGTAAAGTGCACGGACCTTTTAACTGCCGTTAGCATGTCTGTGCTTCTCAAACAGGGGTATGCAAGAAAGGTGTCTCTTACAGCAAGTTTAACACCCACTGAAAACATGATCAATGCCATCATGAAAGAAAAATTAAAATATGGGCTTTTAATAGTATTTTGAGAGGAGACATTAAATTGTATTAATGAGTCAAGCCAAATAGTTCGAAAACTGTAAACCTATATCTGGCATAACAGGTTCACTTTAAGTTGACACTGAAAAAGTCTCCTGTGAAAGGCTGGAAAATTAGCCTGCTTATAAAATGTTGGCCTAAGCTGTCTGTAGCACGCTTTCAGTAGCATGCTGTGGCATGCTATGTGTGCAGGAGACAGTGAAGTGCTCCCACTGTCTGTCGTAGTTCTTTAATTAATATTTCTACTTTAAAGGGACACTCCAGGCACCCAGACCACTTTTGCCCATTGGAGTGGTCTGGTTGCCAACTGCCACTACCCTTAACCCTGCAACTCTAAATATTGCAGTTCTCATAAACTCACTTCCGTGACTATAGCACATGAAAAGTGTGCTGTAGCGTCGCTGGACGTCGTCACGCGTGTGAGGACCTCCAGCGTCGCTGAAATCCCCATAGGAAAGCATTGAAAGCATTTTCAATGCTTTCCTATGGGGAGGTCTAATGTTCCCCCTGCCGCTGCATTAGGTGATCCCTGCCGCCGGCCGCGCATGCGCAATAGGTCTCCCCCGCCGGATGACGTGGGCGAACCCTGAACATTGGCGCTGGATACAGGTAAGTCACTGAAGGGGTTTTAACCCCTACAGCAACCTGGGATGGGGAGTGGGAAAGAGAGGGGACCTGCAGTGCCAGGAAAACGGAGAGTCCCTTTAAGCTATAATTAATTTACTGTTGCTTTAATAATTAATTCATTTTCTTTCATTTATAAACAGACTCAGTGCCACAGTTAAGGGCTTGATTATTGAGTCCTTACTACATGTTTTCTAATTTCCTCCATTAGTTTCTCCTCTGCAGTGATTCAACAAAATCCACCCCTTTACCGAACTCATTCTTATTATCCACCATGTTCCGAGACCTTGGCTCACACTTCATGGATACCTTCTCTTCCGAACTTACTCTACCATGGATCTCTTCTTTTGCCCCTTTTGTAAGCTACAGTAGGGGTATTAGAAAAAATGGTAAGCGACTCAGCTGTAGTTTCTTTCATGAGACAATGTAAAAGTAACTGCCGTCGCATAGTGTGTGTCTTTCTAACCGAGCACTTACTGTTTCGGACTTCTGCAGTTAGCTATGAAAAGGAAGATGGAAACAAGGCAGTGTTAATTTTGTCGACTAAAATTTTAGTCAAGCTTTAGTCTCTTTAAAAAAAATATAGGGAAAAGTAGCTAAACTGTCAAAGGCTCACAATATTCATTTTAATTACCTTATCCTCAACTCAACAGCAGTCTCCCCGAGTCAGGAAGAAAACAGCTCATTAAATAGTAATTCAAGAAATTTGTAGTCATAAAAGATCCTACTGTTTTCGTCCTTTAAAACATATTAAGTGTGTCTGTATAATAGTTTGATATAATAAAAAGGCTGGGAGGTCTGAAAATATGATTAATTACTAAAATATTAAAATGTTATAAGGTTTAATTTTCAAATATGCAAACTTGTATTCTTTGCTCAGTGTATAGTTGGTGGAAACAGTGAGGCGGGTGGTTAATTAGCAACATTTTATAAAAAATATCCCTATTTTATCAATTACAGGTAAAAATGTACAACTAATCCAGCCATACTTTAAAAACCACAATACAACTTGCACTTTTGACATCTCAATCATTGTGAGCATATGCTTGTCAGGTCATGTGTGTCCCATGCACATGAAATATCATGTGTATGAAATGTAGTTGTTCTGGTGTCTACTGCATGTCCCTGCAGGCTTTTTGCTTTAAACACTGCATTTTCAGAATATAGTCTGCATTTCCATGTCTTTTTGCATCTCATGTCTCTGAGGTTTTATTAAGTGGTGGGTACTCATCTACTTACTGGGATAGGTTCCTCATAAACAGAAGTTGCCCATTTAGGGCTCCCAAAGATAAGCTGCTAAGGGAATGCCTGAGAAAACAACAGGTGGAGGATGTCGACATTCAAGCAAATACTGGTCAACAAATCCAACATTGTGGTGGTAGACAAGGAACTGAACACTGGAATAGTGGTGGCAATGTGGAAATAACACCAAGAAGCCCATAACATCAAGAAGAAAGGACTTGAGAAAGTGGACATATACTAAGGGCTGGAATAGAGCTGGAAATTATGTGAAAATCGAAGAAAGGAGTAGTAGTCCCAATTGTGATAGGAGCGTTTGGGGCTAGTGGGTTCAGTAGATACAAGTGCAATAGCCAAAATACTGCGCATGTGCAGAATTCTGAGACCTGGGAATGAGGAATATACAGAAAATAACACACAGAGGGGTGAGAAACTCAAATATATATATATATATATATATATATATATATATATATATATATATAAATGTGTGTGTGTGTGTGTAAAAGGCCATAGGCCTGAATTTGTGGGGGGAGTTTTCCCTATATAAACTGTACCCCCCTACTTATCTATGTTGTTTACTGTTCGAGTGAGAGGTGGCACGACAACCAGCCCTTCCGTTCCGGTCCTTCCCACCACATTTCACTGCTCTAGCCTAAGGACCCATCCTTCATCGTCTCCGACCTGTCTCCATGTCACAAGACGCCAGTTTCTGGCCACGAGACCAAGCACACTTACCTATGCACTCGTGGGAACATCCTTTTGCGGTGTTCCCATGTTCGGGCCTACTAAATGTTGGCTCCCATTGTTTTGCATACACTTAAACCGTTCATTTGTTACCGTACGTTCATTTTCAAATAAACACTCCTGGAATTCTTACTCACGTTCGCGTGTTTTCGCTTGTTCCCATACAGCCTGTTCATTCACTTATTCTGTTCATTCATTTGATTCAAGCTGTATGTTCGTGTACTTTATCCCGTTTGTACATCAATTGAATCATATGCTCATTCGTTTAATTCTTAGATTACTTAGAAGCTTACACCTAATCTTTTGTTTTAAGCTTTTCGGTTGGTCATTGTCATAAAATCAATGTTCACACGTTTATTAATTCATAAGGCTTGGTACAGTTTCACTATTCAGTTCAGTGTTCTCTGAATGTCACTCAATTCTTGCAAGCATCTCTGTTCGGTTTATCCCTGCATGTATTAAGGGTTTTTTGTTCCATAGAATTAGCTAAGTCTTTCCGCTCACTATCAAATATATGATCACTAATTAGCACTTTGCTAATTGTTTTAAATACACTGCATGTTTTTTTACTCGGGAGACTTCGCTGAACACAAATATTAGTGATTCAAAACAGTAAAACATATCACAGCGATGATATTGTCAGTGAAAGTTACTTTTTTTGCATTTTTCACACACAAACATCACTTTTACTGATGATATAATTGTTGTGATACATTTTCCAGTTTTGAAACACTAATATTTGTGTTCAGCAAAGTCTCCTGAGTAGAACAGGACCCCCCATGTACAGGTTTTATAGCGTTTTTAAAAGTTACAGGGTCAAATATATGGGTCAAATATTTTTACATTGAAAATGGCCAGGTTGGTTACGTTGCCTTTGAGAGCGTATGGTAGCCCAGGAATGAGAATTACCCCCATGATGGCATACCATTTGCAAAAGAAGACAACCCAAGGTATTGCAAATGGCCAAAGTTAGCGTTCATATTTGTTTGTGTGTGAAAAAAGTAAAAAACTAAATTGAACGCTAATTTTGGCCAGTGTTTGTGACTACTAAAAAAGACTGGACATACCCCATTTGCAATACCTTGGGTTGTCTTGAAAAAAGTCCCACGAGGACTGAAACGTCGACTTGTATGTCTTTGAAGTTTGGCACAATAAATTGTTTATATCTTTAAGAAGACCTTTCGAGTGCACTCTTTTCATCTGTATATATTGAAGGCTGAGGCAGCACCGAGGCAAGCACAAGACCGGTACATTGAGTGCGGGACATTTGCAGTTTATATATATATATATATATATATATATATATATATATATATATATATATATATATATAAATACAGTTAGAATACAATTTCATATAGATATATAATTTGTTTTTTAATTTTTATTATTATTTTTACATTTGTATTTAATTTAATTTACTTATTATTTGTATTTTATACAATAATAAGTTTGTTCCTCTACCTCACACTCCTCCAAGTTGTGTCCCTGCAAAGCAGACCCCTCCAGATCCCACCCCTCCACTACCCCCTCCGTTAGTCAGGATAGGGGCCAAAGGGATAAGCTAGGCAGACCGGTCATATTCCTGGGCAAGGCGCAAGTGCAACAAGCAGGGACCTGTAATTGCAGCGCTTGCATGTTGTTGAACATTTGCTCTATCTGCTTCAGGGCTTATACAAAATCCATGTGCCCCTCTAGGCTTTTCCTTAAGAAATGACTGACGGAGATCAACATTGACACTTTTGCTTTTACTTGCGCACCAATCCCTCCCACCACCTGGTGCAATATTTGATTTCTGGACTTTCCAATGGGTTTAACACAGGGTTAGTAGCACTCCCTACTGGCACACTAGAATGCCCTAATTTACACTTGTCTACAAACAACCCATCTACTGTTGACGAATTGCTATGGAAAGAGACCACATCAGGTTTTATGATTGGTCCTTTTCCACACCCTCCTTATTCCACATGGTGGACAAACCCTTTTGAAGTGGTTACCAACAGCACCTCTAATAAAAAAACGTTTAATCATCGATTTGTCCGCACCTCATTCTTCTCACAACCCTAGCTTAAATTCACTGATACCTGTCGAAGAATTTTCTCTCCATTACGCCGCTGTGATCATGTCATACAAACTATTCTACTGGCCAGTGAACAAGCCTGGCTCAGTAAAACAGATATTACAATCGCTTTCAAATTATTACCTATTCATCCGTCACTCTGGCATATCTATGGCATCAAATGGAGGGATAATTATTACTTCGCCACTAGACTCACCTTCAACTCCAGGAGCAACCCAAAACTGTTCGACATCTTTGCAGAGACACTATGCTGGCTGCTCCTGATTGTCGTCAAATGTCCTATGGTCATACACTATTTGGATGATTTCCTATTGGTCGAGGCAGATTCCATAACACCACATAGCATCCTTGGCACTGGTTTCAACACTAGGTGCTCCATTGTACCCTGACAAAAAGTTAGGCCCTCAACATAATTGGTGTTCCTGGGTATCTCACTAGACTCTGTGTCAATGCAGGCACGCCTCCCCGGTGTGAAATTAGCATGCATTAGACAAAAACTGGACCAATTCCTCCAAAAAGGTTCTGGTACACAGAGGGATCTTCAGTCTTTACTGGGATACCTCAATTTCGTTATGTGTATTCCACAGGGGAGATCTTTTAACTCCAGGTTGCTCTGCCTCCTGCTCGGCATGCTTGACGATGGCACCATAGTTACATAGCTGAAAAGAGACTTGCGTCCATCAAGTTTAGCCTTCCTCACATTTGTTTTTTGCTGTTGATCCAAAAGAAGGCGCAAAAAAAAAAAAAAAAAACAGTTTGAAAGATTATATCCTTGAATATTTGGTTGTTGCAAGTATGCATCTAGTAGCTGCTTGAACATCTGTATGGACTCTGATAAAACCACTTCTTCAGGCAGAGAATTCCACATCCTTATTGTTCTTACAGTAAAAAAACCTTTCCTTTGCCTTAGACAAAATCTTCTTTCTTACAGTCTAAACCAGGGGTAGGCAACCTTTTAGCAGCACTGTGCCGATATGGGATTGTGATGTCCCATAGCGTGCCGGTCCTATTTTTTAAAATTGAGGTCTGTATGCTACAGTATTTTGCTTTTGTTATTTATACTGTAATTGCTTTGTATATTTGTATTTCTGCGGATATGAGCTATTATATTGTATATGTTCAGGAGTAGTTTGTGGTATCGTGTATGATACAAATGAATGTGGGCTGTGTATTAGGGCTGCTTGTGGAATTGTGTGTGTGGATGGATGTGTCACATTGTGTGTTTGGTAGTGAGTGTATGTGTGGGGTATTGCATGCGAGAGGCTGCATGTGGGGTTGTGTGCATGTATGTGGATTGTTAGCGGGTTACGTTTGTGCGGATTGTGTGTATGTTTGTTTGTGGGCTGTTCGTATTATTTATATGAGGGGAGGGTTATTGTACATTTCTGTGTATATTTAGCAGTATGGGTGGCTTTCCTAGGTTCCAGTGGAGACCAGGCTGGCCAGGTACAGGTGAAGGGCAGGAGCTGCAATATCCGCTGTGGGCTGCTCTACCACAGTGTGGATTTCTATTCACAAGTGCTGGGAGGAAGGGACCTGAGATCACTTACTCTATGTGCTGCAATGCATAAATTGAGGATTGTCCTTTTCGTATTAGCAGATATCTGAAGTTTCACTGGGACTCCTGATAGGCCAGAGCCTGTTTGGCTCTAGCAGCCTTGAGTGCCGTGCAAAGACACCTTGAGTGCCGTGCATGGCACTAGTGCCGTAGGTTGCCTACGTGTCCTATGTAAAGTCTGATTTCTGAATAGATTTCAACACAATGGTTTGTATTGGCCCAAACATATTTGTATAGTGTTATCATATCCCCTCTCAGGCAACGTTTTTCTAAACTAAATAGGTTTAAATTTGTTAACCATTATTCATAGCTATTCATGATATGTTCCATTTCTTTTATTCATTTTGTAGCCCACCTCTGCACTTTTTCTAGTGCCATAATATCCTTCTTTAGAACAGGTACCCAAAATTGCACAGCGTATCTAATATGTGGTCTTACCTGTGATTTATAAAGAGGCAAAATGATATTCTCATCCCGAGAATGAATGCCCTTTTTTATGCATAACAATACCTTACTGGCCTTAACCACTGCTGATTGACATTGCACATTGTTGCATAGTTTCTTGTCTATAACAATTCTCAAGTCCTTTTCGTGTGTTGTTATTCCTAATTCGCTTCCATTAAGGGTATACGTTGCTTGTGCATTCTTTACGCCGAAGTGCATAACTTTGCATTTTTCAACATTAAATTCCATCTGCCATTTGACTGCCCAGTCTGTCTAAATCCCTCTGCAGCAAATTCATATTTTGTACTACTTTACAGAGTTTTGGGTCATCTGCAAACACTAAAACACCACTTTCAATGCTTTTTTTAAGATTATTTATAAACATGTTAAATGGATAAGGTCCCAGAACAGAACCCTGAGGGACACCACTTGCCAGCTCTGTCCAGCTTGAAAATGTACCATTAATGACTACTCTTTGTGCTCTATTTTTAAGTCAATGTTCTACCTAAGAATAAGCATTTTCATCTTCATTTCCTTGAGTTTGAACACTAATCTTTTGCGTGGAACTGTATCAAATGCCTCAATCCCCCAGTCGTGGCTGATTTGTTCATGTGGAAGCACTTCCTCGAACAGTGGAATGGCATCTCCATGTTCATTCCCCCACTGACCAATCACTCCCCTGTAATTTGGACTGACGCGGCAGCCTACACTGGGTTCGCAGCAATTTTTGGTAACCACTGGTTTAGGGATGTTCGGCTTCATGAGACGCTTACCTTGCCGACGAGGGAAACTTCAGCCCTTTTCGAGATTTTCCCATCGTAGCAGCTTCATATAAATCCGGGGTCATCTGTGGGCTGGTAAGGCAGTCAAGTGTTTCTCAGATAATCTGGCAGCTTGCGAGATCATCAATAAAGAGCGATCTTCCTCCTTGACCATCATGTGATTGGTACGAAAGTTGACATGGCTTGTTCAAACTACAATTTTTCTTGGTGTGCGAACACATTCCGGGCATTCATAATACTGCAGCTGACGCTTTGTCCCGGTCTAATTTTCAGGCATTTCACTAGGTGAATCCCTTCACCAATGAACTCCAATCCATAAACCACAAAATTTCCAGAGCTAATTATAGACTGACGGGATTATTGAGCCACGCATGGACACTCTCATGCAACGCTCTGTCAGCCAACACTAAGATGGCATCCGATAGGGCTTTGATTGTTTTTCGCAAATTTGGTGGGGAATTTCACATTCTAGATAATTACTCTGAGACCATGGTGACTTTTGCTTCTTTTTGTCACTAACATCCTGTAACGAGTATATACCCCTACACGCAGGATCCAGCCTGACAGAAGACAGTACAGAGGAGAGATACGTCTACCGGACCTTAGAGTGGCCGGACTCGACGTAATAGGATAAGACAGAGTCAGGAACGATCCGAGGTCAAGGGCACAAAGAGACAGCGTAAACGAAAACTAGCCGGGGACTGGTACACAGGAATCAGCAAGCCGGCAAACAGTACAGAATAGGATAAAGCGAAAACGAAGTCAGAATACAAAGCCAAGGTCAAATACGGAGAAACACAACTGAACACAACAAGCACTAAAGGGAACTGTAGCAGAAACCACGATAGGGCAAGGAACTAAGGGAAAAGGGTAAGTATAAGTAGCCTTCAAACTAATGTGATTGGCTCCTGTCACTTCCACTCCCCCAACAGGTAAGTGTATGGGGTGATTGGCATGACAGGAGCCAATGGGAGCCTTTTTGCAATTTAGGCTCCCACTGTCTCTTTAAGAGCGCGCCCGAGATTCGCGGCGCGCTCTTAGCTGCAGGCGGGACACGTGACCGCTTCCCGCGGTCACTGCCCGCCTTCCTGTCTGAACAGTCGGACGAGCCGCGCGCGGCTCGTGCAGCCGCAGGACCGCGCGCGGCTTGAAGAGAGGACCGCGTCCGGCCCCCGGATAAGGTAAGTACCGCTACAGTACCCCCCCCTGAGGACACGCCCTCCGGGCGGGCAGGACCAGGCCTGGCAGGAAAACGCGAATGGAAAGAACGTACAAGGCGGGGAGCATGAACAGCATCCGCAGAAATCCAACTGCGCTCCTCAGGCCCATAACCCTTCCAATGTACCAAGTACTGAAGCCGACCCCTAAGAAAACGAGAGTCAATAACAGCAGATACTTCGAACTCCTCATGACCCTCCACAGAGACAGGAGGGGGAGGGGGAGTATGCCGGGTATAGCGGTTGCGTACGTAAGGCTTCAACAAAGAGGTGTGAAATACATTGGGTATACGCAGATTCTTAGGCAGACCCAAGGCATAAGAAACGGGATTAACCTTATGTATAATGCGATAAGGACCAATGAAGCGGGGAGCCAATTTCATAGAAGGCACCCGGAGGCGAATATTCCGTGTGGAAAGCAAAACCCTGTCCCCCACAACATAGGAAGGAGCCGCTCTGCGATGCTTGTCAGCCTGAGCCTTCTGGCGGGCAGCAGAGTCCACCAAAGAACGCTGAACCTGCTCCCAAGTACTACGCAAACCAGCCAAATGCTCATCCAGAACTGGCATGCCCTGAGAGGAGAATGCAGCCGGAAGAACAACGGGATGCTGGCCATAGACAACGTAAAAAGGGCTTTTGCCGGAAGAATCATGAGTGGCATTATTCCGAGCAAATTCAGCCCAAGGAAGCAGGTCAGACCAATTGTCCTGATGGTGAGACACAAAACAACGGAGGTACTGCTCAAGAGACTGGTTGGCACGTTCAGCAGCTCCATTAGACTGGGGATGGTAAGCGGAAGAAAATGAGAGGGAAATACCCATCTCCGAACAAAAGGCTTTCCAGAACCTGGAAATAAATTGGCTACCCCTATCGGATACAATAGATAAGGGAATACCATGTAATCGAAACACTTCTCTAGCGAAGATAAGAGCCAATTCCTTGGAAGTGGGCAACTTGCGAAGAGACACAAAGTGAGCCATTTTGGAAAACCGATCTACTATCATTAGGATGACCGTGTTACCATTCGAAGGGGGTAATTCAACAATAAAATCCATTGATAGATTAGACCAAGGTCTCTCGGGAACGGGCAACGGATGCAACAGCCCACAAGGAACTCTACGAGAGGTTTTCATACATGCACAAGTAGTACAAGCACTTATATAGTCAGTAACATCCTTACGTAAGGTATCCCACCAGAAATACCGAGAAACGGCTGACACTGTTTTGGAAATACCAGGATGTCCAGCAGTCTTAGTATCGTGATAAAGTGACAGAATATCCCGTCTCTCGGGAATGTCAACGAACAATTTATCATTAGGCCTCTCGCTGGGTGCCATGCCTTGTTTCGCTTGTATGGCCTGCAAGAGGGACGAGGAAATAGACAATATAGTAGTTGCTATTATCCTGTCTGGGGGAATGACAGGAGTGACATCAATCTCCTGTTTGTCAATAGTCTCGAATTGTCTGGACAGAGCGTCCGCTTTGGTGTTCCGGTCACCTGGCCTATAGGTTATTATATAATTAAAATGAGACAAGAACAGTGACCACCTAGCCTGCCTTGAAGACAATCTTTTAGCTTCGCTAAGGTAGGATAGGTTCTTGTGATCTGTAAATATGAGAATAGGATCCTTAGTTCCTTCTAGCAAATGTCTCCATTCTTTGAGTGCTAAAATGATAGCAAGGAGTTCGCGATTACCCACATCATAATTCCTCTCTGCCTTGGACATTTGTTTAGAAAAGAAGCCACAAGGATGCAATGGCTTGTCAGGAGACTCTCTTTGGGATAAGACAGCACCTACCCCTATATCGGAAGCATCAACCTCAAGTATATATGGCAATGAGGGGACAGGATGCTGTAAAATAGGGGCAGAGGCGAACGTAGTTTTAAGAAAGTCAAAAGCCTGAAGTGCCTCAGTAGACCAGACACGTGTATTGCCATCCTTTTTAGTCATACGAGTAATAGGCGCTACTATAGACGAAAAACCTTTGATAAAACGTCTATAATAATTAGAGAAACCCAGAAAACGCTGGATGGCTTTCAGACCTTGCGGCAGAGGCCATTCTATGACTGCAGCGAGCTTCTGGGGATCCATCCGAAAACCCTCGGTGGAAATCAAATACCCTAAAAACTGGACCTCGGACTGGTCGAATAGACATTTTTCTAATTTGCAATAAAGACCATTAGCAAGAAGGGTCTTCAGAACTGTTGTAACATGTCTGTGATGAGCGTGAATGTCAGTAGAATATATTAAAATGTCATCCAAGTACACAATAACAAATGAGTGAATAAAGTCCCTTAAGACATCATTAATAAATTCTTGGAACACTGCTGGGGCATTGCAAAGCCCAAATGGCATGACGGTATACTCATAATGACCTGACCGAGTGTTAAAGGCTGTCTTCCATTCGTGGTCCTTTTTAATACGTATCAAATTGTATGCTCCTCTAAGATCTAATTTGGTGAATACCGTAGCATGTTTGAGCCTGTCAAACAATTCTGTTATTAGAGGTATAGGGTAAGCATTTTTGATGGTGATCTTGTTAAGAC